>NC_143562.1:91292105-91601710 GCF_054136105.1 Typopeltis vanoorti
GCTCTCTTAAGGTTTTTGCCTTAAGGGAGCACTTTGAGTCTCCGGGGAAGGTGTTCTCCGGCACGGCCTGCTGAGGGGCTTTGTCGGTGAATTATTTTCCTTGGAATTTGAGCGGTTCTGCTCAGTGGTCGGGGAGCCCGTCACTGAGTGGAACCAACGCTGAGATTAGGACGGTCTTTCGCCCACTATGGAGTGGCCTAGAGATCGTCCGTATTTTTGAGATTTCACCTTTACTTACATAGTCGGTGATTGATTCATTAATGCCCTTGGGGGTGATGGATAGCAACGCAAAGCTGTACCAATGAAGTTTAACTGAGGTTCGGCTGTTGCTCTTGCCCACTTGGGCGATGAGTTTTTGAGTTCGCTCTCTTAAGGTTTTTGCCTTAAGGGAGCACTTTGAGTCTCCGGGGAAGGTGTTCTCCGGCACGGCCCGCTGAGGGGCTTTGTCGGTGAATTATTTTCCTCGGAAAATTTGAGCGGTTCTGCTCGGTAATCGAGTTTCACTGAGTAGAACCAACGCTGAGATTTGGACGGTCTTTCGCCCACGAATGAGTGGCCTAGAGATCGTCCGATATTTTTGAGATATCACCTTTACTTACACATACGGTGATTGATTTTATATGAGATGCCCATATAGGGTAACGGATGGCAATGCTGAACCAATGAAGTTTAACTGAGGTTCGGCTGTTGCTGTTATCCTGGGTTAATGAGTTCGCTCTCTTAGGTTTTGCCCTAAGGGAGCACTTTGAGTTACCGGAGAAAGTGTTCTCCGGCACGGCCCGCTGAGGGGTACGTGCCGGTGAATTATTTTCTTCGGAATGAGCGGTTCTGCTCGGTACTCGAGGTTCACTGAGTAGAACCAACGCTGAGATTTGGACGGTTTTTCGCCCACGAATGAGTGGCCTAGAGATCGTCCGATGTTTTTGAGATATCACCTTTACTTACACATTACGGTGATTGATTCGTTCATTACCCTTGGAGGGTAATGGATGGCAATGCTGTAGCCAATGAAGTTCTAACTGAGGCTCGGCTATTGCTGTTACCCTCCTGCCATGATCAGGGCTTTAATTGCTCAATAACACCTTATCCTACACTGTCCTCTACAGATAACGGGGAATATGAAAAGCATTCTTGCTTCGCCCCTTTAAGCCAGTCCTTATAAGGATAACTTTGTTAGGATGGTTCCCCGTGTGGTTACCGGGATAAGAATAGCACCAATGTAGCTAATGCATGTCGTACGAGGCGACTAAAATTGGTACCCTTGGAGGGTAATGGATAGCAATGCTGTAGCCAATGAAGTTCTAACTGAGGCTCGGCTATTGCTGTTACCCTCTTGCCATGATCAGAGCTTTATAACTCAATAACACATTCTCCTTAACAGACAACGGGGAATATGAAAAGCAATATTGCTTCGCCCCTTTAAGCCAGTCCTTATAAGGACATAACTTTGTTTATGGAAGAAAGTGGATTGATTCATTCAATCCAATACCCTTGGAGGGTAATGGATGGCAATGCTGTAGCCAAGAAGTTCTAACTGAGGCTAGGCTATTGCTGTTACCCTCCTGCCATGATCAGAGCTTTAATTGCTCAATAACACCTTATCCCTACACTGTCCTCTACAGATAACGGGGAATATGAAAAGCATTCTTGCTTCGCCCCTTTAAGCCAGTCCTTATAAGTTTATAAACATAACTTTGTTTGGTGAAGGCGGTGATTGATTCATTCAATCCAATACCCTTGAAGGGTAAGGTAATGGATGGCAATGCTGTAGCTAATGAAGTTCTAACTGAGGCTCGGCTATTGCTATTACCCTCCTGCCATGATCAGAGCTTTAATAGCTCAATAACACATTATCCCTACATTGTCCTCTATAGATATAGCTCAATAATCCCTACACTGTCCTCTATAGCTCATAATTTTGTTTAGTATGATATGATTTATGTTATTATTACCGAACTTGGTTGTTCATACGATAGGAGGAATGGTAATGAATCGACCGTGAGATGCGGTGATTAATACCCTTGAGTTCGCTCTCTTAAGGTTTTTGCCTTAAGGGAGCAATTTGAGTCTCCGGGGAAAGTGTTTTCCGGCACGGCCCGGTGAGGGGCTTTGTCGGTGAATGCTTCTCTTCGGAATTTGAGCGGTTCTGCTCGGTGGTAGGGAAGCCCGTCACTGAGTGGAACCAACGCTGAGATATGGACGGTCTTTCGGCCACTATGGAGTGGTCTAAGGATCGTCCGAAATTTTAGAGTTCACCTTCTTAAACATCGGTTGTTCATTTGATTTAGCCACAGTTAGGTTACGAAGATTTAAATCACTCTTCTTGCGGAATAATTATCATGGCATGTTGCAGTTTCTTGTTTGAAAGGACATTCAGAACTAGAGTGTTTCAAATGACAGTTTAAAGGGGGAAAAACACTATACATTCACCATAAAGTTAAATTATCACTTAATGTCGAAGAATTGTTTATTTTATTGGAAAACGTACGCAAAATTACGTAACAGAATACTCGCACGCACACGACTGTATCATCTTGCCGCGCCTATTTCCTTCTTGGCAATATGAACCTTTTCAATATTACTATTTGTTATTTGCGAATACTCCTCGAAAAAAAAAAAGGTACTATGATCGAATAGTGACTCCGCGAGGATAAAATCAACTTTATTGAATTCTATTCAAATCATGATAACGCAACTTCATAGAAGAAACATCAAACGTAATAACGTAATGGAAACATCCAATGCAGCGCCACACAGTAAAAGTTCCGGCCACAAAATCTAGGATTACAAACTAATAGAAAGATGGTCATAATTTTGAGTGAAATGTAGATTAGCCGACTTTTTAATAGTTCGCTCTTTTTCATCTAAACTAATATTTTTAAACTGAAATGATTATTGCACACACAAGCCCTAAGACCAATGTAATCGCGTAACTGAACTAGCATAATTGTAGTGAATCATTACAATTCAAGCAAGAGATATTATCTTGATTTCGTGCGATGCATACTCTAGTTTCTGCTACTTTTCTCATGGGATAATAAGTTATGTAAAAAAATAACTATATTCCAGATTTGGTTAAATACTGCGATCCTACACGGATGTTTGGACACTTTTAGCTATTTTCAAATAACCTTTTTTCCCCCCATTAATTGGATTTCATATTTAAATATGCCTGGTAATATCTTGTTTAGTACCTCCGACAAATAAATGGCCGATCCATAATATTCACGTACAAGAGTTTCAGCATGTCAAATGTTGACCTCAATAACCCTCGTAATAAGAGCTGTCAATGACTCGCTATTTAAATCACTATCCTAGAGGAATAATCATCATGGCATGTGCCAGTTTCTTTCGTTTGAAAGAACATTCAGAAATAGCGTGTTTCAAGTGACAGTTTTCTAAAATTAAAGGAGAAAAAAACACTATACATTCACCATAAACTTAAATTATCACTTAACGTCGAAAAATAGTTTATTGCACTTGTCTGAAGGAGTTACTGGTGTAACTTGATAATCACAACTGCCAGATACTCAGTCATAATTGCAACTTATTATTTCAAAGTAGTGAAATAAAAATGGTGTAGAAGGAATAATTTGGATACGAGAGCACTTAAGCAATTTTTGTTTAGTATACCTATATAAAATAAGAAAACTGAAAATCTCCTTATTTATTTATTACTCGGATCAAGTTTCATACAAATATTTTATAAAATCTATTTACTTAATTATATAGACAATATCTTCAGTAACACTTATTTATATAATTATCTAACTTTTAGAAAAGATTAATCACAAAAATATATACAATACTCATATAATTTATATATTATTTAATAAAAAAAGTAATAAACTTATTAAAAGAAATTTGTAAAAAGAAGTTTTTGAATATAGTTAAAACAAATACAAAATAAAGCAAAACACCATTTAATGTTTTAAATATTTAAATTATAATTAAGAAAAAACTGTACTCATCATTACGGTGAAAATGATATGCGCTATCAGTTCGTATAGTAAAGGTATTTTAACGGAATGCTGGCGTAATGGCGGTTGCCAAGTGTTTATATGTTTATATATGTGATCAGTGATTTAAATAGTCGTTATGATTTTCTGAAGAAATATTTATTTTGTAAAATATTTGCTACTGATTCTGGTAGATCGATTTGATCTACGGCATATTTATATATAGAGGTAAGTGTTCTTCATTCTGTGAAACATTTACTACCTTTGCTGGTAGATCGATTTGATCTACGGGATATTTACATTGGGCTCTAGGTCCCACTTCTCAAACTTTATTCTAATAGAGTTGTTGCCTTCTATCAATCATGACAAAACCTCTCAATGAAGGCATATTTGAAGAAGTTTACAGAGAATTCCTAAGATTAGGAAAACTTTTGAGCGACAACTGGCCAGGGAAAGTAAAGCTGTTAGATACATTCCCCCCTACAGCAGTCACAGAAGATAGGATGGATGATTCTAATGAAGGAAGTATGTAGACTGAACCAGAATCAAGTCACTCCATGAATACAGAGAATGCTGCATCTCAGGATAATACTCCGCAGTTTTTGGACACCAACACAGAATTTCAAACAGTCAAAAAGAAAAGGAAAATCTCCTCTACTGCAGATACACCCAAAACAGTGGAACTAGAACCAGATAATGTAATTAAAGAAAGGGTACCCCCAGTCGTCCTAAGGGCCAAGGAGCACTGGACGTCCGTTGCATCCACACTGAAATCTTCAGATATCACCTTCATTAAAGCCACAAACACAGAAGAAGGGATTCGCATACAACATAAAACATCATCAGATTACAGAAAAATGACCAAACTTCTAGACAACAACAATTTGCCATATCACACTTTTGCACTCAACAGTGAAAAAATTTAAAAGTAGTGTTAAGGGGAGTAACTGAAACATTACAAATAGAAGACCTCACTGCAGACCTCCAACTTAAGGGATTTAGCCGAATTAAAGTCAGCCGAATGCGGAGAGCTGATAAAACACCCTATCCCCTAATTCTAGTGGAAATAAGCAAAGACCAAAAACATATATACAATCTCCAAACCATCTGTGATCTAGTCATAAAAGTTGAGGCATTGAAACATAAATCAACTACAACCCAGTGCCATAGATGCCAGAAGATTGGGCATGCCCAACGATGCTGCAAGGCTGAATTTCGTTGCGTTAAATGTGGTGGCAAACATGCATCAAATGAATGCCATAAACCTCGTACACTTCCAGCAAAGTGTGCAAACTGCGGAGGCCCACACCCTGCAAACTATAGGGGCTGTATAGCATTTCCTCAAAACCAAAAATTACAACTCAAAACCAGTAAACCTCTTCAAGAACAAGCGTCTTCCCATCAAACCATAGTCTCCACAACGGATGGAAGATCGTATGCTGAAGTTACAAGATCAACCTTCCAAAAAGACCCAAAACCAAAGCAGTCACAGCAAACCAACAAACCTAATCCTACTGAACATAACAAGCCACTTAGGTGAAATGCTTGCTGAACTCCAACAAACCAACCCAACTCAAGAAGCCAAAGATATCATCTTAAGGCATACACAATCACTCTTTATGGAAATTCTTAATGGATAAATCTAAAACAAAACCGAAATCATTACAAATTATTTCATGGAATGCAAATGGTTTATCTATCAAATTACAGGAGCTGCAGGAGTTTGCAGCAGAAACTCAAGCAGACATCATCCTCATAAATGAAACACATCTTCGTCCAAGTGACAAAATCAGAATCAATAGTTATAGCACTTACCGTACAGACAGATGCTTTGCTAGAGGTGGAGGCACTGCCATCTTTGTGAAAAGTAACATAAAACATAATTCAATAGCAGAACCCCAAACAGAACACATGGAAACTACAGGAATAGAAATACATATGTAAAACACAAGCAGCATTACGATATATGCAGCCTACAACCCCCCAAATAAAAAAACTCCTTGAATCTGACTTAGAGGTGATACTAAATACAGGCAGAGCAGTGATTATAACCGGAGATCTTAATGCCAAACACTCAGTCTGGAACAGCAGAAACTCAAATATTAATGGAAGAATACTCAACTCTTACACCACTTCAAGAAATATAACAGTAATAGGACCCACTGAACCCACACATTATGGAGCTACCGGTCGTCCTGATGTACTAGATATAGCTATATTAAAAAACATAGCGCACAGCTATCAGATACAAGCAATCAACGACTTAAGTTCTGATCATAACCCCCATCATATTACAACTAGGCACCATACAAGATATAACAGAAAACACCACCACATTTATAAATTGGAAACAACTTCCCTCAGCCTTCCAGGAAAACCTTGGTCCAATACCGCATATAACATCTGCTGAAGATGTAGAAAAAGTAGTGAAGACTCTTGAAAAACAACTGCTGACAACTATAACGCAGGTAACAAATATAACCAAATGTACACCATCAAATAAACTTCCACAGGATATAAAACGTCTTATCCAAGAGAAAAACAGATTAAGAAGACAATATCAGAGAACAATGGACCCAGCGGATAAACAAGCAGTCAATAGAGCAACAAACCAGGTTCGATATGCCCTAAAGGACCACCGTAACCAACTCTGGAATAACAAAATTCTCCAATTAAACACAGAGGATCAATCAATATGGAAAATGATGAAATCACTCCGTTCAAAGCGTTTTACATTTCCTCCAATCCAAGGCGAATCTAATGTTGTCTACAACGACGAGGAAAAAGCTGAAGCATTTGCTGACAGTTTAGAAAAACAATGCAGCCCCAATTATATCAATACAGATATAAATTTCATAAGTAAAATTCACACCCAAGTGCGTAAAATAACTCAAAATGCCTCATTCCAATCCAATAACAAATCCGTGTCACCAACAGAAGTATATGAGATTTTAAGAAAACTAAATAACAAAAAGGCTCCAGGTCCAGATGGAATAACAAATAAGGTACTCAAGTTACTTCCTCGCAAAAGGGTTATGCATCTAGTAGCCATCATTAATGCCATCCTCCGGCTAAATTATTTCCCACAACGATGGAAAATTGCTGACGTTTTCCTAATTCCCAAACCTGGGAAAAATACAGAGTTTCCTGAAAATTACAGACCAATTAGCCTTCTTTCATGCATAGGTTAGATAGCCGAACGTGCTATTCTCACACGGCTTCAAGAGGCAACAGATATCAACCATATAATTCAAGATGAACAATTCGGCTTTAGGAAATATCACTCCACAACGCTACAAATTTACAGAGTTATCGAACATATAACCCAAGGGTATGAATGGCACCAACACACTGGCGCAGTTTTTCTAGACATCACTCAGGCATTTGATAGAGTATGGCATCATGGACTAATTTTTAAACTACACGAAGTTGGTATTCCATTGCCACTAGTGCTACTTATCAAATCATATCTACACAACAGAAAATTTAAAATAAAACTCAACGGTATCAGATCCACAGAGAGGAGAATCATGGCCGGAGTACCTCAAGGCTCTCTACTATCTCCCCTACTCTTCTCCATATACATGGCAGATCTCCCCAAACTGTCTCCAGCTATCACCGCTCTGTGTGCCGACGATACAATCATTATAGCCAGATCCCTCCGTCCACACCTGGCCACAATCAAGCTGCAGAGAGCAGTCAATGAATTGGAGGATTGGTACACCAAGTGGCGTATCGCAATTAATCCAAACAAAAGCTCTGCAGTACTTTTCACCAGACGTAAAGCAGAACCGAATACAAGCATAAAAATGTTTGGTAAAATTATCCCTTGGTGCAATTCTACCAAATATCTGGGAATTCATCTTGATAGACGTCTAAACTTCAAGTCACATATGGATAGTGTTGCCACTAAGGCAAGTTAGACCACAGTACAGCTATATCCACTTTTGAACAGGAACAGCTTCCTAAGCATAGGCAACAAAATCTTACTTTTCAAATCGGTAATCAGACCGCAACTAACTTATGCCTCTCCAACCTGGGGTCACACGACTAAAAGCAACATCAACAGACTTCAGATAATACAGAATAAATGCCTAAGAATGGCATTTAATGCCCCATGGTTCATCAGAAACATCCAGTTACATCAAGAAGCCAATCTTCCAGATATTAAGACCTACATGACAAGCATTGCAGAGAAATTCTTCACAATCACGGATAATCACCCAAATCAGTTAGTTCGACAGGCAGCGGACTACAAGCCCTCAGATCGTTTCAAACATAAAAAACCGAAATCCTCCATCGCAGGAGAAAGCCGATACAGCCTCAATGCTCACAATGAGCGGGTAAATTAGCCACAATAATCTCATCACCCACAATCTAAAATCTAGATGAAGGGATAAAGAGTCAAGGACTCAGTCCATCAACCAATTAAGTTCAAGTTCGTCATTACGGTATTGTGGAAAGATTGTGTGTGGAAGAGCCGACAATACACTGATACCCATTTTATTGTTTTAACCAAGGCTCGGATTGTCGTTACCCAGCCATTACTAGAGCTTTAAGCTCGATAACACCCCATCCACACAGATTTTCTTCATTCAGATGTAGGGATGTAGGGATAAAGAGTCAAGGACTCAGTCCATCTCCCAGTTCTTTTAAGAACTGGGAGATGGACTGATTGGGAGACCGTGAGATGCGGTGATTAATACCCTTGGAGGGTAATGGATGACAATGCTATAGCCAATGAAGTTCTAACTGAGGCTCGGCTATTGCTGTTACCCTCCTGCCATGATTAGAGCTTTAATAGCTCAATAACACCTTATACCTATACTGTCCTCTACAGATAACGGGGAAGATGAAAAGCATTCTGGCTTCGACCCTTTAAGCCAGTCCTTATAAGAACATAATCATTACAAATCCCCAGAATTGTGGGATACATCACCATCAGCTACAACTGGCCGCAGTGCACAGGAACTGTTTCCCTAGACATATCCAAAGTATTTGACAAAATCTGGCATTTTGGACTCCTATACAAACTTATATCAGCCGGTACTTCACTAAAAATGGTTCATCTAATCCATTCATATCTTCAGAACAGATCAATACAAGTCAAAATCAACGGTTCTACCTCACCCCAGCGCCATATCTTAGCTGGAGTGCCGCAGGGATCCATACTGGCTCCATTGCTGTTTTCTGTATACATGTCGGATATCCCCACAATCCGATGTCTTCCATCTTGACCCTGTATGCGGATGATACAGCAATACTAACCAGATCTCTCCGACCCCACTTCGTGACCAGAAAGCTTCAAGAAAGCCTTCTAAAGCTGGATGGTTGGTTCTCCAAATGGAGATTGGAAGTCAACCCCCCAAAAAGCTAAGCCATTATTTTCTCTAAAAGGCCAATATCTCCTGCAGGAAATGTGTTAGTATTCAATACTAAAATTTCCTGGCAGAGAAACAAAATACCTGGGTGTAATTCTCGACAAAAAGCTATCTTTCAACCAACACATCAAGTCTACGTGCGCACAGGCATCTAAAGCAATCGTTCAGATTAATCCGCTAATCAATAGAAATAGCAAGCTCAGCAACAGAATCAAATTGCAACTATACCAGATGACGATTCGTCCTATAATCACCTATGCCTCTCCAGCCTGGAGCCACACCTCTAATGCTAACATCATCAAGATACGAGTGCAGAACAAGTGCTTGAGAATGATTCTGAACGTCTCATCGTATGTTAGAAACGATCAACTTCATAGAGATACAAATATTCCCTATATTTTCTCTTTTCTACAATCCTTAGCATCGAAGTTTTTCCTAAAGACGTCTACACATCCCAACGATTTGGTTCAGCAAGCTGCAGCATACGAGGCAACAGACATATTCAAACATAGAAGACCAAAAGCTATTTTAACCTCCTATAGCGATGCATAATCTCCATGCCCATTCAGGGTGAGCAGACTGCCCATAAAGTTTACCCTAACTGTAACCGCAACAGATAGTGGAGAATAAGAAAAGCATCTTGCTTCACCCCTAAAGACATAAATGTCAATTGTCATAATCATTATTGTATTGTATTGCAGTGGCGAAAGTAGTGGCTAAGATGGTAATAGATGGCAATGCTGTAGCGTTTGCAGCCAATGAAGTTTCAACTGAGGCTCGGCCGTTACCCAGCCATGACTAGAGCTTTTAGCTCAATGACACCCCATCTACACAGATTTTCTTCAATTCACTCTTAAATCATCTTCCAAGGCTTCCTGAAGTGATCTATTTTTGTTCTTAATAATATTCATTGCGGAAAAGCTTGATTCGCACAAATATGACGTGGAGATGGAAGAAGTACTTCTATTGCTTTTTTGGTATTATTGGGAAATTCACTTTTCTCCCTGCATACTTTTATTAAGTGCATTTAAAGATTGAAATTAATCAGCAAGAAATGCAACCTTACTGCACCAAAGCTCGCTAAGAAAAGCCTGATAACTCAGATTGTCAGATAACTAAGATAACTAAGAGTTGTCAAAAAAAATTAGAATTTCCTCTTTTAGTTCAGAAAATCTTGATAAAACTCGTCAACGAGATAACCATCTCACTTCTGTTATGTATTAACAACTGCGTGTAAGAAGCTTCCATTGAGGAGCATAGTGCTGCAGACAATCACGAAAGTAACGGCCTGGCTTTTATATAATTGGCAATTTTGATAGTCTCGTCAGTACTTTTTTAAGCTCAGGTACCAATGATTTTGACACTAGTACTTCTCTGTGGAGAAAAGAATGTGTAAAAATAATTCTAGGATTCATATTTTGAGCCAGTGTATAACAAATCCTTTTACATTTCCTGACATCGAGCGGGCACCATTCGTGCAAATACTGATGCAAGAATCCCAAGACAAGTTATGGCAATTAAAGTAATTATCAATAACATTAAAAATATCTTGGTCCTTCGTTGTTTCCGGGAGTGGTCGACAAAATAAAAACTGTTCTATAATATCTTCCTTATAAATAAATCTGAAGGATTGAAGTTGAGCTTTACATCAGTTGATTCGTCCAACTGAATAGCAAACATATCTGCTTCTTTAATGTGAGATACTACTTGCAACTGAACATCTTTGGACAAATCCTGAATAGCTCGATAAATGATATTATCTGACATAGGAATTTTTAAAATCTCCTTTTCATATTCCTCGCCAAACATGATATTAACAATTTTAGAGCATGCTTGCAGAATTACAGATTCTGCAACTGTTAAAAAATCATTTTTAACAACTATTGCGCAACTGGCTTCTTGGGCTTTTTCAGACACAGTTACAAATTTAGTCCATCTTTTTGCTTGAATAGTTTTATCCGGTACAAGTCTTTTAAAATATTCAGCCAGTTTTTCGCTGAAGTGAGAATGTTTAGATTGTAAATGTCGTTTTAATTTGTTTGGAGCAATTTGAAAAATTGCTAATTTTTCGCCACAAACTACGCATATAGAACGTTGCGGATCTTCTTGACTGGTAATGAAGCCAAATGACAAATAATTTTCGTCGTAATGTCGAACGTTAGTTTTAATTTAGTTTTAGAAGAACCAGTACTTGATATGGTATCAACTGCTAATGTGCTGGGAAAAACTAGCTTCACTTTCTTCTTTCGATGTACTAGCTTCACTTTCTTTATTGTCTTCAAATTTTCGTTTTTTGTTTTATTACAAATTTATCCATGTTAAAGGAATACTATTGAATAAAATTAACTGAATGAAAAATAAAAGAAATCTTACCAGTTACCTTAACAATAAGAGAATTAAATGAAGTTATTTGTGAACACACTTATCAAAAGATTAAAGCTAATTAACACAATTTTTAAACCGATTAACCAACCCAAAGTTTCGTAAAATGTAAACAAGGGAGCTTCAGGTGCGGATGGAAGACCAGACACTAATAAATAAATGCGCAAATTACGACGTTATTTCTTTCAATTAATTTGTCTTCAAAAGTCTCGCGGCACACCAGTTGAAAATCGCAGTGTTGTATTGTATTGTAACTGTTTGGTACGATATATCATATTCTGTATGATAAACTCATTTCGGTGTACTTAGCTACGTTTAATTGGGTTACGAAGATTTAAATCCCTATCCCAAATAGTGATTTAATAAGCAATGTAGATATTAGATCCAGCATTGTTTCAGAACCGAATGTAGAAACTATGAAAGTTTCGTAAAAATAAGTTGACCAGAGAGCTTACGAAAATAGATTCCTCAGCATTTCCGAGTCGCCTTATCGCGGACTACTTAAAAGATAGGTGCCTCCCAAGCGTCTATATATTCGTCACTTAGTATCGATGAATGGTTCATTTTATTGGACTTTCAGTGAACTTATGCAAAATTACGTCACAAAATGTGAGATTCGCAAACGATTGTATCATCCTTGGAGCGCCTATTTCCTCCTTGGCAATAAATACTTTACACTTTCTATTGTATGAAACTTTCCAATATTAGTGTTTGTTAGTTGGGAATACTCCTCATGCATAATCGAATAGTGACGTTGCGAGGATAAAATCAACTTTATTGAATTTTATTCACATCATAATAACACAACATCTTCATAGAAAAAACATCAAACGTAATACGTAATGGAATCCCTTCGAATAAAGTAATATCTAATAGAAAGAAAAAGGAAAAAATCAAATATTGTATTACTTTCTTCTTCTCCCTTTATCATTACGTCGTCTAATTTTGGTCCAGTTTAGTGGACATTGTCAGGGAAATTTAACGTAAGAAACAACCAGATTCCAAACTTTGTCCAACAGTTGAATTTGTATCGGCAATTTCACTCTGCCAGCTACCACTCGTATCACGTTCATTGAGATCCAGTCTACATGATACTGGCCGTGTGTGATGTGCTGGTTCATACGAAGTTAGTGACCAGGATAGAAAATGGACTTGATCTATGAACTTACAGGTGATGGTGGTATTATATAAAGATATATTATATAAAGAATAAAGAAGCACGGAATTATTTTTAATATATTTTTTAAATTTCTTATTATATACGAATAATGTCACAAAATTTTATAATATATTTAGTATATAGAGAAAATCTTTTGTAATAACCCTTATTTATATAAGCTATTTAACTTTTGAGCCAATTACAAAAATATACGGATTGCATGCAAATTATTTGTATATTATTTATTCTAAAAATAATAGAATTATTTATAGAATATTTATTTTAGAAGATTATTTAACAAATATATAGAAAATATCAAAGAAAATAAGATAGACACCATTAATGCTTTTAAATATAATTTAATAAAATTTGCACAAGAATATGTTCCTCCATGTGGTAGCCGGGATAAGAATAGATCCAAAGCAGCCCATGCATGTCGTTCGAGGCGACTAAAATGGGTACCCATAGAGAGTAATGGATGATAATGCTGTAGCCAGTGAAGTTCTAACTGAGGCTCGGCTATTGCTGTTACCCTCCTGCCATGATCAGAGCTTTAATAGCTCAATAACACCTTATCCCTACACTGTCCTCTACAGATAACGGGGAAGATGAAAAGCATTCTTGCTTCGTCCCTTTAAGCCAGTCCTTTTTAGGACAAGAATATGTTCAACGCACTTGAAAAATGGTTCACCAACTGGAGGAATCGAGTAAATCCCCTCAAAAGCTCAGCCATGTTATTCTCTAGAAAAAAAGGTCTGCATTAAAGAACACATCTTGCTCTCTGGTTCAAAAGATCCCATGGCAATCTTTTGACCAAATATCTTGGGGGTACTAGTAGACAATAAACTCCTTTTTAACAAGCACATCAATCTGATTGGCTCCAAGATATCCAAAGTAATAGCTCAACTCTCCCCGATGGTCAACCGCAAGAGTAACCTGAGCTTACTAAATAAATTACTACTTTACCAGATGGTTATACGTCTACGCCTCATCAGCATGGAATCACACTTCACGATCAAACATTTTCAAACCACAAAGAATCCAAATTAAGTGCCAAAGGGCGATTCTAGAGGCCCCAAGTTTTATCAGCAATTCACAGATTCATCGAGAAACCGGCATTCGATACATCTCCTCCCCTTCTTGATGATCTCGCTGAAAAATTCTTCGTCAAGTCAAATTCGCATTCAAACCCCCTGATCGTACAAGCTGTCAATTACAACGAAAACAGAGTATTACAAATACAAATGACCGAAGGCTATTCTTTTCTTCTCCCAGCTGACCATAACTAATACAACTAGCCCCAGAGGGCAAGCATAAATCTCACAAAACTCCCTTTCCTAAATAACTTCCTTTACAAACAAAGGGGAATATGAAAAGCATATTTGCTTCAACCATCTTGACAGTAGCGTTATACGTTATAAGTTATACAAGAATATGTGTGGTTATGAATTTTTTCGACTAATAATTTTTCAATCTTGTCAAAATTTATTCCGTCAGTTTTAACAAATGAAGTGGAAATGGTCAAGAATGTCGTTTCTTATTTTTAGATTTGCTAAGGCTAACCAATGCGTTTTGTATAATGATAATAACTATCTTGTATTCATCATACATTACACTTTGTATGGCATGAAAGTTTCAATTGTAAGTTGGGAAAGCTCTTCACGAATAATAGAATACTAAAGTCGTGAGAATAAAACCACTTTCTTGAGTTTAATTCAAATCATAATAAGCCATCTACTTCACAGAGAGGTTTGGTCGATGTAATAAAAACATCAAACGTCATAAAGTAATACATAATAGAAACAAAACATAAACATGTCAAATATCTATATTACATTACTTTTTCGACATTTCGTTAGTGTTACAACATAAATTGTTATTATGTCTGGGAGTTCGGAATTAGCATTAAAATCCTCTCCAGTTTCAAAAAAATTACCGAATTGCAAAAAATTTTCCGAAATAATATTCTCAAAAACTTTACGTAAATTGCCAAGAATTTAAAAAAAATATTTTTTTTTTCGATGAAACCATGTAAACGACACAAATATTTTATTGTGTGCCATTAAGATGTCTGCCAAGGAATACAAAGTAATCTCATGTCATTAAAGAAACATTAGATATTGGAATCTTTCTAAAATGCTTTCAATTCACCCAATAGTAGCAACGTCTCTGTCCTTAGAATGAATTAAGGAAAGCAATGGACAGTCTAATATTGTTGTTGTTGTTGCAGTAATTTGTATTGTTTGAAAGTCGTTGTTACATTGGAAATATTCATGAAACAAGAGAAGACATCGTCACATTCTCTCTAGTTACCGTGAAATAATTTTACACAAAAGATAAAAAAAAAGACAAGATTAGATAAGATACGGAAAATCTAAGCTGGTAGCAGTCTGGCTTTAAACAGAATTGTTCACGATAAGGATTCCAAGTTACTGCTGGCGCACTCCCGCTATCAGGATGAGAGAGCAATTAACTGTGGCCGCATAGAAACCAAGATTTGGCAACAGAGTGAGTGAGATTAAATTTCGTAGCAGAGCTCTTGATGACGGCCTGCCTGTTAGGTTAAATTAGGCGAGATGGAGTGACGGATGCTTTACTCTGACCTATGCCAGGGAAACCGGTGTTTGTTAATGAGATAAGGGAACCGTTTATTATACACCGATTGGTACTTTGCAAGATGTTTGTCACACAACAGCTAGATAACAATAATATCTTTTCAATGCCCTGGCTTCCTACGGAGTGCCATTACTACTAGTATTATGGTAGAAAGTTGTTACGTGTTCGTTCGAGGATATTGCTCGAAACAATAGTTATTAGGCTTCCCTGGAAACTTGCATAATCACGCAGTTCATGTGAGAAGTTTAATGCGAATGAGACGTAGGAAGAATGATAGAAAATTTAAGCTACTGTATCCGATTCTACTAAGACGATTTCCTATGTGTGCTTGGTAAATCTTATTTCTATTTAATTGTGTATCTCTTTCTCATTTGGCGATGGATATAAAAATTACTTATACAACAAATTTACTATTGTTGCATCATTAATTTGTTCATTTCATTGTTGCATCCAAACCATTTCATTGGTCTACGAAAACATCATCCGTCATTGTTGGTATATCTACCCGACATGACTGATTACTATTGCGTCTAAGCCATTACAATCAGTCATTGTTAGACAAATACTTTATTAACAATGAATATGTTCGTTTTAAAACAACTGTCTATCCTAAAAGTTGTTTAATGACTAATACTTTATATTATCAAAAACAAATAGCCCTTTTAAAATTGCAAATACCTTCTCTGATCATTTAAATCTGTTCAGAAAGCGGCAAATGGAAGAAATGGAGCCGTCGAAATCTTCTTGGATTCCATTTGTTGCCTAAAACACACACACACAAGTGTTTATTTTGACCTTAACTTTGTTCTTTACGTTTTCGCTTTATATTCTTCGGCTGGTGTTGCGTTCAGATAGACAACAACTGTGAATTCCAGATGAAAGTGGATTACACAGATGGCGCAATGCGATAGGAGATTCAAATCTAATTTTCGTTTCTAGGGCAGCCACATCTTGAATTCAATCGCTGTCTAGCAAAGAGAATAAATAATCGAAAAACAAACACGAAAAGGAATAAGAGGCCTTTTTTTACATTCTCAACAGAGAGAGCACACAAATATTTATAGTTGTATGAATATAAACAACATGCTAACCAATTCTTGATTGAAATCATCTTTCCCTGAAATGAGTGGTCATATAATGAAAGTTTACCCGTGTATTGTTGGAGTTTTTAAGGTTGAAAGTTTGTATTTTAAATATTAATTTTATTGAAAAACTGAGATATTAGATTTATGTATATTTAAGAGGGAAAATTAATGTAGTGATCTTCTGAAAATAATATATTGTATTAGACGAAGTATATCATAATCGACATGGGTTCTGTAATAGAGATCAGTGTGTTTCATTTTTAATCCTAATTTCCTAAATTGTAAACTTTTATACATTTTAAACTAATAATTGTTATACAATTTTTTTGTGAAGTATAATGTTTATTTTAATTTATTAAAATAATTTTTTTAAATGTCTTAAATATTAGGCTTTTAATTAATAAACCAAGTATGACAAATTATCTTTGTAAATATATATAAAGAACTGTCCAAATTCAGATTTGTGATTGTATTCATTCAATCTAATACCCTTGGAGGGTAATGGATGGCAATGCTGTAGCCAATGAAGTTCTAACTGAGACTCGGCTATTGCTGTTACCCTCCTGCCATGATCAGAGCTTTAATAGCTCAATAACACCTTATCCATACACTGTCCTCTACAGATAACGGGGAAGATGAAAAGTATTCTTGCTTCGCCCCTTTAAGCCAGTCCTTATAAGGACTATAAGATTTGTGATTTTGGTGGAGAATGTCCTTTTTTAGGACTTCCAGGGTAAAGAATGGCAATACTGTAGCCAATGAAGTTTTAAGTGACGCTCGGCTATTGCCGTTACCCAGCCATGACTAGCGCTTTTTTAACTCAATAACACTCTATCAAAACAGATTTTCTTCATTCAGATGACGGGATAAAGAGTCAAGTCTATAAGATCTATTAATTCAGATTTGATCATATGCAAGTTAATGTATATATTCCATACAATGTCCGTGTATTGATGCATAAGTTTTATTTTAATAACACAAATGAAATCGTGTTTTCTAATTCAACTATACTTTAAGAACTAAAAGAGTTTCGCTTACTCTCTTTGGGAAGTAGAGAGATTTATTTATTTTTAGAAATTTAGAAACATCATGACATGTTGAGAAATTCAGTCGATATTTTATTTTCTTCTTTTATATAACACAGATAAAAACCCGATACAAATCGGAAGTTTTAGTTGAATTCACTTTTAGCCTTGACCTGCACAAAGATTTTATTAACTGATAGAAAACGCAAGTAATTTGATCCAGATTGCCGGACAATTTGGCAGTACCTTTAACAGAATTTCTGAAGAAAAGTTTCCACAAATAGCCAGAGGTTACTTCCATTAAGTTAGATATTTTACTCATCATATTAGATAAAAAAAAATAAGAAGAATGATTGTATCCTGTCAACATTATCTGGCAGTTCAGATCTGGTTTATTTCGGTTTTGACAGCATGTGTCTAATAACTCTAAGGATACAAACTTCACATGACACAAAACAAACTTTCTGAAATAGTGATTATATAAAAAAAGATACAGATGTTATTTGGATATTTTTGTAGCAAATCACGAAAACGTAGTAATTTACCAAATGAGCCAACGGTGTTCCTTTTTTTTAAATTAATCGGGCGCCAATGTGTCTCAAGGTTTACATTAGAAAAGGATTTAACTGAAGGACGATGCATGTGAGAGAGAGAGAGAGAGAGAGAGAGAGAGATGGGTGTACTGTAAACACCAGACTATCTCGTTACATAAACATTTAAAATATTTGAATTTTATGCTTTAAATACTTCTCTGTAAGCGAATGAACTTTACTAATATTAAAAAATTTAATAATACATATTTATTAAATTTAAATAAAGAAAAAAAAAGCTATCTTACTTTCTGTAAATGTCTTACTGTTCTATGATGGCCTGAAGTAGGAGAAAATTCAAATATCTAAAAATAAAAAAAAAATCATCCATACTTTCATAGTTTTCATTTGAAAAATATTTATTTCAGTTCTTCCAAAGACTATTCTTCCTTACTAAGGAATATATTTCTCAGTTGTTTATTTATTTATTTTGCCGGTACTCTCGACAAATTAAAAATTTATTACCAATCCAACAGAACGAAAAATCCCATCTGTGGGATTATAAACTAAAACTTACATTTTGGGAGATAAATAGTTGCCTGAACGTAACGTATATTAATGTAATTAGTCTAAATTTTCACTCCGATATTCATTTCTTCCCTTGATCACATACCAAATTTATTTCTTACGGTTACTTGCCTCTCATGATAGACAGATAGCAAGAAAAAATACCATCAAAATCTCTAGACTAATTGAAAAGCCATTATTTAGTAATAACTCGAGTTTCTTCAAGTGCTAATGAAAATTTCGCAACTGGTCTGATAAAAACCGCGTGATTCGCATAAGGTAAGAGACGCCCTTCCTCTACCCCCCTTTCAGATTAATGAGACGTGCTGATGCTGTGTAGTGGCACTCGTAACGATCCACTCATCCAGGAAGTTAACGAAAACTATGTGGCAAATGTCACGAGGCTATGAGACATCTTTGTACATAAGCGATCTTAGTTACCAAAGAGATCTTATCTTGCTCGAAACAATGCGAAGCCGAAGTTGTACACTTGGACTAAAAGGAAATAGCAAGTCAGGAAGAAACGTAATGTTTAACATTTGATATGTTAAATATGGGCTGATGAGATACAGATTTCATCAGCTAGTCTGATGCGGGGTTGTTAACTCGCATGGTGGTAGCGGAGTTCCTGTTCATTGTTCACACAGGAGCCCTGAACTCATTACCCCTTTAATGTTTTGTCGCCATTCGAACGTAGATTTGAATTCGATAAAAAGGATGCGGAGAATCTTCAATTAAATACTGATGTCCATAAATTAATTTTTTTTCTGACATTTTATTAGATAATTTCGGATTGTGATTGTTGGAAATAAGATCCAATTAATTATTTTGTTATGAAAACGGATAATAATCGAATTAATTTAAACATCAAAACACATTAAACAAAAAACATTAGACAAAAGAAGCATCAAAAAACAACATTAAAGTTAAATTTTTCTATCCATCTCACTAAATGAATTAAAATTATTAAGGTAAAAATAAGGTGTATAAGAATTATTAATGTTATACTAAATCTTTTCTAAAATATTAATTAATTTCTTAAATAGAATTATTATTATTATTTTTACATTTTAATAAATAAAATTTTTGTTTTTAAATTTTCTACAAGTTTCGTAGCATTTCCAAAATTAATACTTCTTTTGTCTCCACAACTGCAGCAATCAATTTGAACAGCAATCAGTCAACAAATATCAGGTTTTTATCAATCGATTCACATTCGCACGCTCTACATCACGTGAAAGCGCATTAGACAGATTTTTTCATATATTTTTTCCTTTTCTTTTCAGATCCAAATTCTTGATAGAGTTCAACACTTCTTATTCAGTTTGCCAACTTGCGAAAGTCATCATTTCCTTTCTCGCTTGAGTGGAACAGTATTACTGAGTTTACAGCGCATGTCTGTGACGCTTACACATACACGTGATTCTTTACATAAAATGCGAATTTCATAATTATGTATTTCCTTGGGTAGCAGATCAAAATATATATGATTAATAAGAATATATATGTTTTTTCCTAGAGAAAAGCATATGTATAAGAGCAAGAAAGAGAAAGAAGTACAGATGCTCCTGTTTTGAATACAAGAATATAAAACTACGGAAAAGAAACACATTTTGTTTTTACCTTGAACCTTGTAATCATAGCACCCAGGCACTAACTTTTAAAGCTGTTTTTGGATGTTTGCCAAAACGCCGGTATTATGTAAAACCTAGAATGCATGATAAAGGAATCGTCGCGTGTTTATTTTTATTTTTAGGAAGCATTAAAAACTGCGCATTAAATATTAACAGCATCATTCCTCTTTGTTTATTAAGGGTTATGCTATCTAAACCTCAGTCGTTTTGGGAATTAAGTTAAAAGCAAATTCAACTCAAATGTTTAATTTAAATAACATCTAAAATTATCTTTAATTAATTACTTTTTTCTCTATTTCTCTACACAGCATAAAATTAAAATATCATTAAGAAATTAATAAAACCGTTCTTGTGATATTTTTGGATATATCATTATAGCGGTTTATTGCAAAAATAAATAAATAAATAGGGCGGTGTTTTTGTGTTTCAGTTGAATTGCCGTAAATAGGAATTTACAACAACAACTCAACTGGGAATTTATTAAAAATATAGTTGACTCAATGATAATAATACAAGATATGTTTTTGTCTGTCACATCACAGTTCAGGTAAATCTTTAATAATAGTGTCACAAGCTGGCTTTATAGTATTCCTCCTTAGATTGATATTGCGTTATTATAACGGACACTAAGTTGCAATTATACACGACATGGCGTATTTAAAATTAATAAGGACAATACATTTTTTTAATATACTCGCCTATCAAAACTTTTTTTTAGAATTAGAGTTTTTTCTTCATCCTAAACTGACTCGTTTGAAGTAAACATCAGACAGTAATGTAACATAATTATGTCGATATTTTATAAGTGCTCATGTGCCAATCATAAAATATCGAGATTGGATGAATTTCGATGATAACCGCGCGAAGACATAGGCTGTTGCTTGGCAGTTTGGATGTTTGACAATATGTGGTTAAGTATTTTATTTTAAAAAGATGAAAATGACTGTAAAAACATATGATTTACGGAAGCTTGCACACATACACACACACACACACACACACACATATATATATATATATATATATATATATATAATATTATAAGTCTAAAAACAGTGTCTAAATTATTTAATTTAAGGCATATTTTAGTTCACAGTTTCAACTAATTTAGGTTAATATGCAAAAGTTAATATATTTCTCAAGCTAACTTGGATGTAATAGCACGATGTCTTCAAGGGGGGATTTAGTTTTCGTAAATGCATAAAAATGTGTGTGTGTGTGTGTGTGTGTGTGTGTGTGTGTGTGTGTGTGTGTGTGTGTGTGTGTGTGTGTGTGTGTGTGTGTGTGTGTGTGTGTGTGTGTCTAGGGGAGGGATACGATGTTTAATTAGTCTATAAAATGTCACCAATCACGAGAACATTATTATTCTTATTATTATTATTACACTGATTACACTGAATTATTACACTGAAACTCGAAGGAGTTTTAGGAATATTTGCGGGGGTTACATTACAAAACACGGAATATAATATACAGTATTAAGAATACAAAAATAAATAAATAAAATTGATAGAAGAATTCAAAATCGAAACTGAAACCCTGATATTCGCAATAAACGCATTTCTAAAAGATATTTTGCAACGTGATAATAATCGATTTAGTCAAGTCCTGGTAATTTATGAAGAAAATATCTCATGTTCTCGATAATGTATATTTAACTGGTTTTCTTTACCATAAGTAAGTAACATTGAATAATCTGTTTTGTTTTATTTAATTTTGCAGTTTCAAACGAAGTAACTTACGGTCATTTCCATAAACTAGAGAATGAAAAAAAAAAACCCTAAATGAATAGTACGAACGTATTCGAGTTGGAAAAATAAAAAGGGAACAAAAACTCAATTCTTTCACTTCAATTTTCAATAATAAAAAAATTAATCATCGCACTTTCTTTCATTTATAATAAAACGGATTATTTCTTAGTTGTTCTTTAAGTTTGCATGACAGACATTTCAATGTCCGAGTTGTAATCGGATTACCTTTATCAAACTTACCAATGCAGAATCTGATTCAGATTAGCAAGCGAATATTTCTATATTTTATTCAAATATCACAAAAGAATTCCCCATTGTTTAATACGGTCCCCCAAACAGTATTTTCTCCTTTGTTTAAATCGACTGATCGTCTCACTTCTTCCCTCTTACCCAATCCGTCTGGTTTCTTTCAACCCCAGTGATGCTGAATGCGAAGGGGGGGGGGATGGTAATCGACAGTAGAGTTTTTCCCCCAATTCCGTGCTAGGGATCGTCTCATTACGAGAGCCCGAAGGCAGAACGCAGTCAATCCAGCCGCAAACGTCTTTGCGAACTGTTCCAGTCGCTAACTATAGGATGCAACACTCCGCACATAAGAGAGAAGGGAAGCAAAATTCGATCAAATGCAGGCGTAGTTGTCTGAGATCCCTATCACTACATGAGTGTGCCAATTATACATTTCTTGGCCTGCAAGCAGCATGTACGTCGAGAATAATAAATTTCATCTCTATCGGATCTCGAATGAAATTTTCTCTTACGGCTTCTCATATGTCGATATGTCCAGACAACTACTTTTTCCCGATTCCACATTGCTTTTTGATCCAATTGTAGCAACCGAAATCTATTTAAACCTGTGAAAAAAGTGTATTTCTTCTATGATGGTGTCGGTCTGTGTTAAGTTCATGATGTTTAGAAATCAAACGTCTTTAAAATTATAAATATCAAAAGCAGCTCTGAAGTTGCTAACTCGACTTACTGTAATTTTTGAATTGCTGACTGCATTAAATTACATTACAAGCAAATACCTAGGTTTG
Organism: Typopeltis vanoorti; assembly: GCF_054136105.1. NCBI lineage: Eukaryota > Metazoa > Arthropoda > Arachnida > Uropygi > Thelyphonidae > Typopeltis > Typopeltis vanoorti. Next base: position 91,315,229 of record NC_143562.1, read on the forward strand.
TCTAATAAATAATATATCTATACATTACACAATATGGCAATAGAAAAATAATACTAGTTTCTCTTTTATAATATAGAATTTTATATTATTATATTATGATTTCATAAACAATATTTATTTCCAGTAATGTTTCTAATTTATATGTAACTTTCAATTTGATAAAGAGACTAAATACGACCATTAAAGTTTTATAATAAAAATACCAATGATTTAGCAACCCAAGTGCGTAACCGTCTACAAAGCAGGTAACAAAAAGTAAATTAATAATTGTTGCGTAACAAGTAACAACGTCAGTTAATTAAATTAACTTTCAATTCAATTAAAATTAGAACTGAGATTTATATTATTAAGTGTCTTTCTTATTTATGTATATTTTTATATATTTACTGAATAAATGTTAAAGTTAACATAATTCTGCAGAATGAGAGGGCAAAATATTAATCATTATATCTCTAATATAAACCTTTTCAAGTACAAATAAATTCATTTTAAACATGTGATTAATATAAAAAATAAATATACATATAAAATTTATACAAATATTTAAGGAAATACGTTTTTATCTTCTATAGTTTTAATTTATTTCAGTAGAAAACAAAGAACACCTATTAATAAACATAATTTTATAAATATTAGTATTGTCTCATATGAAAAAAGCTACCGTATCATAATTTCTACAGTAATTTTGATTTTACCTGGGCACTAGAAGTGTAAAGTGAAGTATTTTTATTAGTCAACTACTATTCATAACAAAAGATAACTTTATTATACACACGACAATTGTTTTCGTCAAATTCAATTTTTTCATCATTTTACTGATAATATATATATAATACACACGACAGTTATTTTGGTCAAATGCAAATTCAATTTTTTCATTTTACTGATAATATATTTGATGACGTCTTTTATTATAACGTCTTCGCGTTATAATAAAAATACAAGCACGCTCTTTACACTTTCATCTAATCTATTGTTTATTTTCATATGTATGTAGTAACCTTTCTGTTGCACGCGTGTTTGATTGATATTCACAGAGCATTTTAAATTAATTTGAGTTTTAAAACTACTTCCAATTTTTTCCCACATTCTTGGCGAAACATCTCCGTAGTGTGTTCTCAATCTTCGTTCCAACAGCTTATAATGTTTTCATTATTTCTGATGTGGATTATTTTTCTATTTTATTTACGTCTTCAGATGTACAGCTTTAAAGAAGTTTTTTTTGGCTCCATATAAATTAGATTTCGACAAGTAAGGTAAACAATCCAATCAAGTTATTGTCTAATATCGAATAGAAAGTGCTTTTTTTTCTATATGAGGACAGGTTCAAAAATAACACCGCAGTCAACGAAATGTCAAAATAAAGATGAAATTAATCCTTAGTGATCTTAATAAATTCAGCTTTTGTAATATGTATATATATATAAAGAAATGACTATCTGAAAATGAACACATCCCGTGTGGTGACTGGGATAAGAATAGTCTCATTGCAGCCCATGCATGTCGTAAGAGGCGACTAAAATGGGATGGGGAATTTCGCTTTCTTAGGTTTCTTCCGAAATTTTTCTCCCGGTGAGGGGGGGGGGTGATTTCAGGGGGTTTGCCCTGAGAGAACGTTTTGAATCTTTGGGAGGGTGTTCTCTGGCGTGGCCCGTGATTGACTTGTCGGTGGATGCTTTTCCCTGGAATATGAGCGATTCTGCTTAGTGGTGGTGGTGGTGGGGGGGGGGAATTCACTGAGTGGAACCAATGCTGAGTTGGACGGTCTTTCGACCACTCGTCAGGAGTGGTCCGGGAAATCGCCTAATTTTTAGAAAGGGCTTTACTTACATACCAGCCCATGCATGTCGTATGAGGTGACTAAAATTAGTTCCCAGGAAGGGTAATCGATGGCAATGCCGTTGCCAATGAAATTTTAACTGAGGCTCGGCTATTGCTGTCACCCTCCTGCCATGATCAGAGATTATAGCCCTATATTACCTCATCCATACATTTTTTTCTACAGATAACGGGGAATATGAAAAGCATTCTTGCTTCACCCATCTAGCCAATAAAAAAATGAAAACGTAACTACTTCATATTCTTATTCAAGAACTAGAAATAACAATTTGAGAAATCTAATGCTTTATATAATACGATGTGCATTCTTCTCGAAAAGGAAAGTATCCGTATATAGTTTTCTATTAGTATTAACTAAATTACTGATTTTTACTTCGCTCTTTTTTAGGAGTATTTTTTGGATTTTTTTTTTCTATTTTTTAGTTTCCTACCCCATTTGTTAGTTCATATATAAAAATGACTTGGGGAATCTAGTGGATTAATGTATCACACCTAATTCTGTTCCGATTTTTATGGCAGATATTCCACACAATCCAATGTCATCTATCTTGGCCCTCTACGCTGATGACACAATGATGCCAACCAGATCTATTTGCCCACACATAGTCACTAAAAAACACCTACAAATATTAGAAAAATGGTTCTCCAATTAGAAATTACAAGTAAACCCCTTGAAGAGCATAGCTTGCTCTTCTCCAGAAGAACGGTATCCTCATACAGGGGACATCTTCATGTTTAACACCAAAATTCATTGGAAAACAGAAGTCAGATACTTTGGTGTACTGCTGGACAAAAGACTAACCATCAACCACCACATCTAGGACTCGTGTGCAAAGGCATCAAAAGCCATCGCCCAGCTATTTCCCCTAATAAACAGCAACAGTAAATTACACACCAGAATCAAACTGCTCCTCTACAAACTGATGATTCGTCCTATTAAGACATATGCCTCGCCAGCATGGAGCCACACCGCTGATACTAATATCCTCAAAATGCAGCGAGTGCAAAACAAGTGCCTTCGTATGATTCTGAATGCCCCTATGGTTTGTCAGAGATGTTCGACTTCATCGGAACACCGACATCCCTTATATCTACTCTTTCCTTCAGTCTCTTGCAGCAAAGTATTTCCTAAAAACGTCTACACATCCCAATCCACGGGTGCAACAAGCTGCTGACTATGATGAAACGGATCTCTTATAAACACAAAAGACCTAAAGCCATCCTGATTTCAAGAAATGACCTATGATCTCCTTGCCCCCTTAGATCGAGCATATTGTTCATAAACGTTTTCCTTCACTGTATCCATTCAGACAGCGAGGAATATGAAAAGCATTTTGCTTCACCCTTGGAGTCAGTAAAGTTGAAGTTAATGTATCAAAATATATCAAAATACGATGTATAGTACATTCTTTTGAAAAAGAAGTCTGTGTCTTTGAACTGCAGAAGGTTATATTTTTAATGTACAATTAAATGTTTTATAACTACTAGGAAATGATTTGCCTAAAAAATAAAATAAACTCTTCTGTTTCTACATTAAGAATATATATTTACTTACATCTTAACTTTTCCGTGAGGAATTCATATATCTAGTCTCAAAAATGTATCGACATGAGACATCGATTCCGATGTGTATGCCCGCGCGCGCTTTTGTAGGATAATATCATTCTCTCAGTTCAAAATAATACTGTATCTTAATTTGGATTAGAAGGAAGATGACTCATAAGCAGCAGCGCGTATCTATTCACAGGAAAATTACATAGTAACTGTTGTCACGTGGAATATTACATCGCACTCAACCACTTCTTCAAACGCAAGTTTTTGTTAGGTTTCATAAAATACATAAGCAAGGATTGGTTAGAATATTTTGTTATAATCTTCACTCATATAACTGATGGCAAAATATTCTAACCTATATTAATAATTGTTTGTTGGCTTAATAAAATTTAATGAAACATGAAACAGTATTTCCATTAAAATCTGTCAGATTATTCCAATTGTGGTTTCTCTCAAATCAGAGAGAAAAAATGTACTGGAAAAAATTTGTACTGGAAAAAATGAGCAAAACACAGTTGTCTCAGGTCTATAAACTCAAAACAAGTCGAAGTGTCATAAAGGAGCCATAACGTTAAATACGTTCATGGAATTTTTATAAACGTATCGCTACTCGATAGAGTTCGTTCTTAGAATAACGTAAATATATCATCAACATTATGACGGTTCGCTAGAAAACAACAAAAATACTACATTGTAACCAGTTGAAATAGTTACATCAATGCATATTGGATCACGATATGTTGTACTTCAATAAATGTTATTCTACCAACTTTGGTTCAAGTCTGATTGAAAAAACACATTACTTTCGTTATAATTCCGTTTTTATTGCCAAAAAACAATTCCGTTTTTATTAACAATTGCGAAATTTTATTAAATTTGTCTTTTAGAATCACTGTGTTAGAATCACAATGTTAAAATATATGAATTGGACCGTTTTAACGAAAAATGTAAAACATGACCAATCACAATACACCTAACGAAATGGCTCGTGATACGATAATGAATTGTATCCTTATAGAAAAATCTATTATGAAAAACAGAATGTTAATTATTATACAGGGAAGTAATGTCCTCCCTTTTAAATGAGATAACAATACAAAATAATACTTTATCATAATAGTCGTATGCTAGGAAGTACTAGAAATGAATTGAGTTGCATACTCTTACAACTTCATCACTGATATTTTTAATAAATACGTATACAAGAGCTACGACATTTACTAAAATGACACTATTCAATTCCCATGACTAAACAGTTCAAAAATACGAATATAGTTCGAATTTAATAGAAGTCTTCTCAGTACGGATGTTCTACGTGGTCCAAAGTAATATGGACTTCTCTGTATCTAATGTCAACAGTCTTTGCTGAACAAGATTAGGATATAAAATATTACTGTAAGGAAAAACCTCAGTTCTTAACCTCGACATTATCAAATTTTTCACTTTCTAAAGTTGTTATATATATCATCAGATTAAGAAATATAATAGGGTTCTGTCAAGAATTGAAAGCTGTCTTTAGTTGTTCTGGTATTTGAGGAACGGTAAAAGTACCATCGATTTAAATCCCCCCAGGAAATCGTTGCAAATTTCAGTGACTCGACATGACAGTTTCTTTTATTGTGTAAAGCTGGCTGAATGTTCTCCCATTGTGTCTGTGTGCAATGTTCACAACTTTTTTTTTTGTGAGTGCATTAAATTTTCTGTTCAATGTGGAAGACTTGTTGTGACGCATTAGGCTCAAAATCGGAAAAATGTTCCAAAGCACGAAATTCTATCTTCTATTTCTCAAAGTGGGTTTTTGCCTGTGAAACAACATTTAAATCTACTTATTTCGGTGCATATTTGTTGCAGTTAGGCAAGCTACATACAATTCTTATTCGTTGATCTATGATACCTTAAATTGTAGAATCGTTTTGAAATTTTTGGAGTCGCAACTGAGGAAACAATTTTAAAAAAATCTCATTTAGAAAACAAAAGATTTACGAAGCTTCTAAAAACACATCGACGAATGTGCAAAGATATAGAATGAGGGACTTGGTGAGTGTTTCTTTGTGAGCATCTCCGTTATAACTTGATGTTTGTGTCGATATTCTTCCAGTTTTATAGAGAAAGGTATGTTTTTAAAAGTCACAGTCAGAAGTATAATCATGAGCTAATAAGTTAATATTTGACTTCTATGAGAGAGTTAATACGTATAGTTACTGCATATTTCCCTCAGTTGACTTCAGAGATCCGAAAAAAATTATTGCCATTAAAGAAAGTACTACAAAAGATAGACCTTCATTAAATGTAAAATTGGGATACGTTGTAGGGAATCTGGCCTGTACATATTGAGGTGGAGTGCTGCCACAGACCTGGCGGTTCAGTTGCAGGGGACGAAGAAATTCATCGCAATTTAACCTTGTGGGTACTACACGAGTGATCATTATGGGTGAATGTAATTATCCAAACATTGATTGGATAATTAATGGGTAGAAGAGAAATCTAATGATAAGAAAAAAGAGGAATTTGAATGGTTGCGAGACAACTTTCTCAACCTCCATGTGAAAAAAGGGACTAGTGGTTAAAGAATGTCTTTGCAAAGAATATGGCTACTTTACCACCAGCTGGTGACAGTGATCATGCTGTGCGTTCTTGGGAAGCATCTAATTGTACTGAAGCTCCGTTTAGAATAGGTTAAATGCTGAACAAGAGAGCTGGAAATTATGATCAACTTAGGAGAACATAACAAAGATCTTTGGTCTAATGGTATCAGTTACTGAATAGGAAAAATGTCAGCAACTCAACGTGCAATAGAAAGCAGAATGTGCAATATAAATAAAATAGACTACGTAAAACGACACACAGAAATCAGGAAGAAGTCTGGACTCTCAAAGATGTAATTAAAGCAATCTACAACAGCAAAAGAAGATGGGCAGGACACCTCGCTGGAATGAGAGACAACAGATGGACAGCCAGAGTAACAAATTTGTATCCGAGAAATACCAAAAGGAAACCTGGAAGACCAGCCTTAAGGTAGGAAGACCTAATGATTAAGAAAGTTGGAAGAAAATGAAGAGGAAAGGTCCAAGACAGAAATAGCTGGACTCTTTACGACCTGCAGTCATGGAGAAATCCTGACTGAAATCACAGGTCCATCAAGGTAATCTGAATGTATCCCTAGTGTTCGAAGAATAAATAGGTTGGGAGTGAAATGAATGCACATCCTTATTAAGCAAGCGCGCTAAAAGAAAAAGATGACGTGGAAAGAATATCATGAAAATAAGAGTGAGGGGAGTCATGAACTATATATAAAAAACTTAGGCCAGAAAAGTAACGAGTATTATGAGGAAAGCTAAATCGGAATATGATGAGAAATTGGCTATGCAAGCTAAAGGCAATCCAAAAGAATTTTTTTTGGTTATACCACAACAAAAGGATGTGAAGAATGAATGTGGAAGAATAACTTTACTGAATGCAGATGGTACACGACTGTCGGAAGCTAATGAAATTGTTCAGTTAATGAGTGCTCACTTTGCTAAGATATATCAACCAGGTGTATGTACATGGGCACAGTGCTACTGTTACATTGGATGAAGAGTCAGAGGTGCATGATGGTCCATTGTACAAGGGTGGGGCAAAAACTGATGTGTCTAACTACCGACACTTCTCTAAACTCTTCAAACAACTTCTCTAAACTCTTCACTACCACACCCAAGGATATTGTCGGTATCCTTGGTGTGGTAGTGAAGAGTTTAGAGAAGTTGATAAGAACTTGCATACAGAAATGGGTAGGCATGCTATACTCTGCATGGGTTTACTAAAGGAAGATCATGTTTTAGTAATTTGCTCATATTTATAACAATGTTATGGCCGAGTTGAATAAAGGGAATGGATACACTATGATAATGTTCGGATTTTGTTAAGGCATTTGGAAAGCTGTTGCATAAACTGGAGAATATGGGATTGGAATATAAACTCTTGACTTGGATCAGGGGATGGTTGACAGACAGATATCAAAAAGTGGTATACAGTGGGTGTGAATCTGCTAGATTTAAGGTGATCAGTGGTGTACCTCAGGGTTTAGTCCTTGGGAAATTGTTCCGTCTATACATTAATGATATTAGAAAGGGTTTAACAGGAAATGTGCAATTGTTTGCCGATGATAATGAATTTTATCATTGGTAAACAATTAATGCGAAGATAGGCAGGGCAATCAGAGATGTCACTGATATCCAGCACGTAACAAAATTATTTGAATAGGTTGGAAATTTGTGCAAAAGAAAATGACTTTCAGTTTAATGTTAGTAAGTGTAAAGTTATGCACTTTGGCGTAGTGAGATTTCCAGCAGCATATGATATTAGCGGGATTATGCTGCAAGAAACTGATGAGGTTAAGCATCTTGGCATAGTGTGGATAGGAATTTGAAGTTCGAAGGTCACAGTTCTAAGGATAAGGAAGTCATTTTGTCTCTTTATAAGGACTCGATTAGACCGCACCTGGAGGTCTATAAACTTTTGAATGGGTGTTATGGGATATCGTCTGATGAAATGTTTCATTATATGGAAGGTGGAGAGAGAACACGGAAAGGGGGGGGGCATCCATGGAAGTTATGTTTGTCCGCAATCAAGAAAGGGGTAAGAGCTAGGTTTTTCTCTCACAGAACAGTGAGGGAGTGGAACAGTTTGAATTTAGGGGTGGTGAGTGCATCTAGTGTGAATGAATTTAAGGGAAGGTATGCCAGTTGGTTTGGGTGATTCACAGCCTCTTTCGATGAGTCCTTGCATTCCTGGAGGTCTCAGATAATAATAATAAATAATATATATACACACTACGTTGCTAAAATTATATGAATACCGAGTGTTTCACAGGCCCTTTACTTTCATAAACATCAATACGCCGTTACAGATGAGGATGGAGTTTCTACTGAATATTGATAAATGCATTTTGGCTCATTTACTCACCAAAATGTTCTAGTTCCTGAAGAAAATTATATGTGTGGATCTCGCATTTGTCTGATATTTTAACGTACCAAAAGTTCTCTATGTGGACGGGTTTAGATTGATGAGGATATTGTTTGATGAGTGGTCTTTATCCTTCCAGGTCCAGCAGCACTAACTCTTTCTGTGCAGATGGGGAATACTTCCTGGATGGTTTTTTTTCCACGCTGTCGGTTTGGATAAAGAAGTGGTTTAGACTTTCAATACAATGCCCAGAATTCATTTCCCATCTCACTGGAACATGAGGTTCAATCCAAACCACAAAGAGAGCGAATTATTACGTCATAGCACCACGCTTTACAGATCTTCGTATCAATCATAGCAAAATTCTTAATGAATGAAAGAGTTTGTGTGTGTAGCATGAGTGATCAGCGTAACTGCTGTTTTATCTTCGATTTCTTTACATTATCACTTTTCATGTGATAGGGAACATATATGGTAGTCTCTTATAACCACTTCGGAATTTGCTTCGCTCTACATCACGTCCACATTTCCAGTACTGTACAATTACAGTCATTTAGCATGCATCCCATTGCCATTCCCGATTGTTTGTCCTTGGTTCGCAGCGTTGGGAAGGGAAGAAATTGCACAATTTTTCCAATGCGGTGTTCATTCCTAGGTCTTTACTGTATTTTAATATCGTCTATATTTCTCTGTCCAATATTGCGAATAATAATGCAGAAACATAACATACCTGCTTGTTGCTTTATGATTTAGTCTACCCATAGCGCTCAATGTATACCATGAATTCACATTAAAACTTTATTTACATATGTATACACTTAAATATAAATATAAATAAACCTTATGTCTACTAATCATACATAAATCCAAAAGGGATATGCAAAATACAATATCCTTTATATTTTTTAGATAACTTCATTTTAAATATATTTTATATTTTACATAGCAGACTATTTTAAAAGGGAAACAAGAAACATAGTCCTTATAAGGACTGGCTTAAAGAGGCGAAGCAATAATGCTTTTCATCTTTCCCGTTATCTGCAGAGGACAGTGTAGGGATAAAGTGTTATTGAGCAATTAAAGCTCTGATAATGGCAAGAGGGTAACAGCAATAGCCGAGCCTCAGTTAGAACTTCATTGGCTACAGCATTACTATCCATTACCCTCCAAAGGTTTTTTTCTATTAAAACTCTGACTATTTAATTTCATATTAGAATACTAACAAATAGCATTCAAAATGGTGTTTAACATATTATAAACAAAAACTAACTATAATTAAGGAATATCATAGAGTTAAGCTTCACAATATCTCTATTATTTTTAAATAACTTTAGTTTTATATTAAATTTTAAATGGAGTTATGAATTTAATTTTTACAGCTAATTCTAAATCCTCATCTCTATATACAAGTGCTTGGCATATGAAGCATACGCATTAGTTTCCGCAGAGAGAGATGATGATGAAATTATTGATGTTAACCAGTGGACTGTTTTGAATAAATAACATTTCGTATAAAGTTTGACATGCATGATGATGATGTATAAAGTTTTCTTTCATACTTTATACGAAATACTTATTTCATCTGCATGAATTAAATTTCGTATTCTACAGAAAGTAAAACAACATCTTAATTCATACAGCATAATTAATATTTCCTATGTAAATTATTCAGCTGTATAAATTTCGTACAACGTTGGAAATATTTAATTCTGCTGAATTAAATATTTCTGAATGGAAAGTTACTTTAATATAAAATTAGAGAGACTAAAAGCCCTCGAAAATGTTATTTTATTTCCATATTAACCAACTTGTTCACGACCTCAGTAGACTGTGCGATATACTTTTCTAGTGAGTACATTAGAAATAAAATTTTAATAATGAATAGGTGTACTTGTAAATCCCATTAAATACTTTTAAATTTATTATTTCACTTTCATCAATCTACTGAAAACAATATAAATAATTTAATGTATGTTATTTTATTGCAAATTAATTCAAAGGGCTATACTATATTCATGCTAAACTACAATTGCAGAGGCGTGATTCTCCCCAGTTTGAAATCGATTACAGCGCACTCTAGTAGCATGATAGTTATCCCAATGTTAGGGTGACAAGTTAACAGAAGTTTCTAACAGAGTCTTTGATACGCTGCTTAATTCGGAAGAAAAGAAATTCGATTTAAACAGAAAAAAACGCCCCCCTTATTTGGTTCACAATTTCGACAAGCAACAGAAAACAAAATTGGTGTCTTTGGTATAGATATTAAACTTTGCATTTTTTATAAAAGTACTAAAGTTTTACATCGAAATAATAACAATAATAATAATAATAATTACTCGTGTATTTTAATATTATTATTACTGATTATCTTACACATAATAAACAGCAATAAAATCTTAACACATTTTATTTAGAAAACCCTCTGTTGACAACAGATTTTTCATATATATATCATTCAATCAAACCATCGACGAGGAATCGATGGAATCTGGTACGTGAATCCATAATTCAGATATAGTAGTGTATATCAATGTATATCTCAAATATTTCATTTTGGTGGTAAATGTAAATTACCCATTATTAATAACTGGGGTGTAGGTAAGGATTGAGAATGAAGAAATCGGTTCAACGTTCCTATGGAAAAGCTGGATACTGTAGTTGCTAGGAAACACGTATGACTGCTGTTCCAAAGGCAGATGGAATAAACGAGGAAGAAGAGAATTAAGTTCGATATGTTTGTAGCTGTACTGAAAAGGGATGTTGGGATGTTGAAAAGGAATGATCTGTAGAAAAGAGAGACAGAGCTTTAACAGTGAGTTTGTGAGATAGGGATTGAAGTGAATCTGTGAGGGGAAGGGTTATCTATGAGACAAATCGCTTTCCTATCGACAGAAAGATTTTTTAGAAAGTTTTTAAGCGCACCACCCTAAACATGAGAACAGTATTCTAAGACGAATTTGGGACGTGTAAAGATTTAATAGTTGAATGGGTGAAAAGTAGTATCTCGAGTGGAAATTAATACCTAGTTTTTTAGAGGCAGAGGAAGCTACTGATGTGTTTATGGCAAAAACGACTGAAGATAAATGTAAGTTCAAGAAGAGAGAGGGGGGGGGGGAAAGAGAGCTGATACTGTCCGGTAATTTGTGTCTTACTCAGGAAAAGGGTAGGTGGGAGCGATCCTTTTTGCTAGAAAAAATGCAAAACAGTGTTTTCGTGACATTGAGGATGCCTCAATCAAGGATGGTATTAAAAATGTTTAAGATCATCTGGTTGCAGATGATCGTGATGGCTGGAATTTCCGAGAACTATGATTTGTCGAAAGAGTAGGATGAGTAGAGCGTGCTATCGTCGGCAGAGTTGTTAGGACTAGTGGTGTTAGGACTGGTGGTGACTGAGAGTGGCTCATACATGTATAGGATAGAAAGAGAGTAGGTAATAGAACGAACACTGATGCACGCCTGGATTGGTGGCACAACTAGAAGAGAGGATGCTGTTCACCATGTTTCTCTGTGATGGAGAAAGCTGGCTAGCTACGAGTATTTACAGAGAATGAAAGTTAGAGTGAAAGCATTCAGTTCGCTAAGCAGACCATGATGAAACACGATCAAACGCCTTGAGATGTGATAAGAGAGCGGCCGTAGATCTAGACTGGCAAAATCCTTACTGGTTAGTGCTGCATAACCTGGGAGCCTCTAAGTAATGAAGAAGTTGACTGTTGATAACTTTCTCCATTATGTTAGAGATTGGCGTTGGTTGGCAGACTTCTGTCTCAATTTTTGGAATATGCTTGCCTCTATGAGTTGGAATACGCAACAGTTGATACAGAAGATTGAAGACATCGTAGAGGACTGATATTAGTTCTATAACACAGTGTTTGAGTACAACTGGAGCGATGCCGTTAGAACCAGGACATTTTTAGTGTCCAAATATTTAGTATTCTTCTTGTGTTTTTCTCGAAAAATCAGAGGAAAAATACAAGTTTCATTGATTGTCATGGTAGCAGGATATTTGCCTTTGTGCAAGAGTTGGAGAAAAAGAGTGGTACTGAGAGATCACTTATCTTTGAATGCTGTAACAATGGCGTCATATGGATGAGAGCGAGAGAAGTGGAAGCACAAGCTAGCAGACGTTATATTCATTGACCTTCGTAAGGCCATTGGACGCAAAGGACCAGAAGGCGCAGCTTCCATTTACACAAGAGGAACGTTTTCTGCTGTTAGACTTGACGAAATCGGATTTAGATCTGCTGATGACCGTTTTGCATTTATTGGGTGCTTCAGCATGGGTCGAATATGAAGCTAGGATTCTTGGTGCAAGCTACCTGTGATGAGCTCATTTTTTTCTTCGACTTCTTTGGAATACACTTTCTGTTGGACCAGAGCTTGAATATCGGATTAGTGTCCTTCATTCCACATCGAAGAATAGGGAATGAAGGACTTCATGGCAGTAAGGATAATTTTTATGACTCGTTTTGCGTAAGTATTTGGTTGAGGAGCAGAAGCAATGATCAAGACCATGGAAAGGAAGAGTAGAAGCGGAGGTAATCCGACTTATCACCTCTGTAGTGCCAAAAGACACGAGGTTAGAAGTGGTTGGACGAAGTCGTTCTCTGAAAAATGGGACTTGCACCAAATCACAGTTGAGGAGATGAGAAAAGGACTTGTACGGTGTATCTGGAAGGAGAACTTGTTAAAAAGAGCGTGAGAGTATTGGGAGAGTGAAAAACGTTATCAGGAACTGTTTTATGGAAACAATTTCTGCATCTCATCCAGTTTGGTCTGGAGTGTGAGAAAGGTGCAAGTGTGCACGTTAAGGTTACCTAGAAAGATAACTTCATTATTTTGGAGGCTAGATGGTAGAACTTCACAGACAGGAAGGTGAATAGGTCACAGTGGTTTTCGAAGTTTGGAGACCGGTAGATGCATTAGATAAATATTGCTCAATGGGACAAGAAACCTTTAGCCAGAGGAAATCAAAAGAAAGGGACTTTAAATTAGCCACCTCTTAAAGTATTAGCCACTCGTAATTTAAACACTTAAAGCGGACAGTAGTGGATGTGGATGCAATTTGAGTTTCAGTTACCACTACGTAATCTGACTTGGATGACGGAAAGTCGCGATGAATATCATTTATTAACCATCACTTACGGTTTAATGCAACAGATGTCATTGAAGTAAATTTGAAAGTGAGTTTTTATTGTAGAGATTGAAGTGTAATTTGTATGATGTTCCTGGTATCTTTTTTTTTAGCTGGAATTGTTTTTTTTGACGCAGTATCATAGTCAATGTTTATGTTTCATCATAGGTTGATGGTTCAATGGAACGATAGAGTAAGGACATATGCATGTAGTGAGATGAGATAGACTTTTGGACATGACATCCGTACAGAGAGCGACCAGTCTACTTGCCACATCTATGGCAGTAGTCAGTGTAATAATAAACCTTGAGGTTATTATTATTATTATTAATTATTATTAGACATCGATGTTATCCCTAATAGTATTATAACAAACCAAAAAAAATCAATGTGCTTATTTTCCAACAGGTTTAAAGAAATCATATATTTACACACACACATATACATCATTTGACTCCTCACAAGGGAGGTCACAAAACCTATAGCACAGCAGCGCCACGTATGGGCAAGTGGTTAAGGAGAAAGAAGGAAGCTATTCCGATTTCTTGAAAAGTTGTGGTTGTATTCACTGGGAAAATAGAATTACATAGAATGAAGGAAGAAGAGAACTTAATTAAGTTCAAAGTTAGTGCATAGATGTTGATTGGGTGCTCTGTTCTTACATGACTAAAAGGAAGCAGTGAATTGTTAGCGGACAGTTCGGTTGAGCAAAATCTATGAAAGAACATTTAATAAGGCATAATACAGAATCCTATAAGAAGGTGACTACAGAAAGTGAATTGCAGAAATACAGCATCATCCCTCGGATACATATAATTTCTAGAAAACAAGAAGCACAACCATGATATGACAGGAAGCAAAGCACTTGATAAAAATATATTCACTAACCTTATACTCCTTCACGTACTCAAATATATATATTTGTTCATGAAATACTTCTTCCTATCATGAATTTTAGGCCAAGTGGCCTGTTTCCGTCTTATGCCATCGCTTTCTTGGTCTTCCGATTCTTTTTCTTTTCTATTTATTTTATATCCGTATAATATTTTTGACAGTCTGCTACTGTCCATTTGATTCAGATGTGCTAACCATTTTTGTTCATATTTATTTATATAGTGGTTAACTGGTTTTATATTCGAGGAATTTAAAATTTCACATGTTTTATGGTTCTACTTGGATTATATCCAGCTGTTTTTCTGAGAAACTTCATTTCTGCTGTTTGAATCCGTTTATCATTCTTCTTTTTCTGGTCCATGTTTCACTTCCATATAATAAAGCTGGTTTAGCCAGAACATTATAGTCTGATTCCGGTGTAGTTTTGTACCAGGAATGAATTAAATGTATTATTTATTATGTCGTTTACTTTAAAAAAATTTGATAGTTTAATGTCTGTATCTTTTTCATCCTCATATGATACGTCGCATCGCAGGTATTTGCAAGTATTTACTTGTTCTAATGTTTTATTATCTATCGCTGTTTTATTTCTTATTGGGTTTTCTTCTTTGAAAGCCATTATTTTGTCTGTGCTTTTGCTATTCTCATATTATATTGTTCTAACATTTCATTTAATGATATTACTAGTCTCTGGAAATCGTCTTCTGATGTACAATTGATGAAATACTTCTGAACAGAGAGGATCACTGATACTTAGACAGAACACAAGCAACACAAACAGGTACAAATCACTCTCAAAGTATACCGTATTGCACTCCAGAAAGATATCAACATTAAATTTGCTTTGAAGAGAAACTAAATAGTATATTTCTACTGTATTAAAATACCATTTATAAAGAACCTAAGAATCATGGAACCGGCACTACTGATGCTACAGTCACAGATATCGCTGCACTAACAGACATACCCATAACGCACACTACATACATTGTCATTATATGTCAAAGAACGGATCATTGCTGCAATGATCCGTTACATGTCAAAGAACGAATAATTGCTGCAAACGTCTCCCAGCAAAAATACGCGATGCCAACTAACGTTAAAAAAACTTAATATCGTGGAATGCTTGAATCAATACATCGGTTTGGAATAACAGTCTACGCACAGACTGCAAACTGTCATCGGAAAAAAATACGCCGAAAAATTGTTTCAACGGCGCTTTGGAGCTCAATACCCCCACTTAATAAATGAAATCCTTAGCTTATACACAAAAGTTTGAGTTGCTGATTAACAGCTGCCATAATAGTAGAGATACCACACAATACAACCCATCTCATACTCTTTGCATTGCCAGTCCCTGTAGCAACTCAAGTGATGCATCTGTGAGGGAACATATCACATTCACAACCCACACAAAACATGAGTGATGATTTTTTTCACTTCTTAAAATCTTACTGCGGTCTCGATATCTGTGGAATTATATCCCATCAACTGTTTTACCATGGTTATCCTTATTATACCAAACCCACATGTAAATATTTTGTCCGCTTTGTTTCGTATTTGGACTATTATAATACAAGTTGTCAATTTTGTAAATGTAAACTATTAGGTCAATTAAATATATCACCCAGATGACTTTCGTCAAAATGTAGTTTTGTAAATAAATTCCAGGACAGGAACGTTTTCTACAGAGATAACAAAACTGAGTATTATTGAAAAAAGTCATAGAGTAATTACAAGAACACGTATACTAATATTAATATGATACATGACGATGAAAATAAAGGATAAAAGAAATGAGGTATTTAACACAAATTTTAATAGCGTTGAGCATTTTGGTATTCTGCTTCCTTTCGAACAATATCATAATTGCTCAACACAATTATTACGGTCTGTCTGATGCTGCGAGATACGAGATACTATTGCTAGTAAAAATATTATTTACACTCTATACTATAAATGGGCACTTTAAGAATTATTAACACCCAATCATACAACGATTTCCACACAGGAATATCACTACTTAAATGCAAATAGTTATTGTAAAAATGTAATAAATATTATGAATAACAATTTGGAGCATAAAGTATTTGGGAAGATAAAAGAATTCATTTTCTATTAATGTGAAGCTCTACAGTCGGGGCATATAAATAAAACACGATGTACCTCAAGGTACCATATTATCACCCACTCTATTCAAACATATACATTAACGATGTTCATAACATATCCATAAGAGGTCAAATATTTCAATACTCAGATGACACTGCACTCCTAGCAATCCACACAGACATCAACACGGCTCTCTGCAAAGCACAACAAGACCTAAATGAAATCACAACATGCTTCCACCAAAACGCAATTCTAATCAACGGCACCAAAACACAGATGTTGATAATACATAACCCAAGAATCATACGCCCCCGAACCTCTATCGATACACTGTCACACATACCGCTGCATTAACAACACAAATACCTTCCAATGTTCCGAAATCAAACCTGTAACACATGCAAAATACCTTGATCTCTCTCTCTCTATATATATACAGATTCCCACCTTAAATGGACAAAACATATAGAATACCTACACACCAAACTCCGGATCATCGCAGCAAAACTCTTCCAAGTTAAAGACATTATTCCACCCAACATAAAAAAACTCCTACATCACGGTATCTGCGAATCCCTACTCAGATACGGAATAACAGTCTATACAAATACATCAAATAGCCACCTAACAAAATTAGAAACACTACACAGGAAAATCGTGTCAACAGTGATCTGGACACCTTACACGCAACAACCAATATCCGACATGGCGATATTGGTTGTTGCGTATAATATGGCGATACACAGAATTCTGAGCATTAAAAACCTGAAACACTACATGATATTAACAAGGAATTACTTCAACATCACCTATCGAAACAACAGAGACACATATCGCATAACACGACCTATAACAACTCTCTACATCCCTACACCTTTCAACAACTCATATACGGTTCTTCTGTGAGATGACATCAGATACCCACGCAACTAAACAACCTACCAAGAAATTTAAAACACATAGATAACTAAAGAACATTAAAACACGAACTCTGGAAAATATACCAACAAAGTTAATATACCATTAACACTAATATACATCACAAATCACCAGCATCCAATGCCAACATCCCATACATAAACAGTAGCAACAACATAAATAGTGAAGCCTAAATCCCACTCTCTTCACAAAAGCTAACCCAAGCTTCGAAGTAGGTGGGATTACACTCACCACACGTAATCCTTATAACCAAAGAAGCAGATTATGTAATAAATGAATACTGAATGATACTGAAGAATAGTTAGTAACATATTCTTCAGTATCTTCTTTATTGTTGTATACTTTACTAATACTATAACTGTTTTATTACATAATCTGCTTCTTTGGTTATAAGGATTACATAAGGATTACTATGCGATTATTATGCGATAATATCATTAATATGATACTCTTATATAACATAAAAAATAGTGTAATAAATTATTCTTATAATTAAAAAATTATATAAACAAAAAAAATTATTATACAAAAAATTCTGAATAATCTTCATTGTTAATATTAGAAGAACATGTGTTGTAAATACATAATATAAAGGCAAAAAAGTATTATTAAAAATTTTAGTTGAAATCCGATGTAGGAATTGCAGCATTTAGAGCTGAATTCTGTAAAATTATAAGGTGCAATGTCACACAAGATGTTTATTGTATGTGTAAATAGTTTAGCAATCAATAAATTACTATTACTATTAAAAATATATATATTCTCAACCTTTAACTCAATTCTTTAGGAGTCAAATTATGGAGTAACTATAGTAATTGCATTTCTCAATTTGTAATTTAAATATTAATAAATCACATTTGGCATATATTTTACGCAATCTTATAACCCTTGCTTGATGCAAGGGTTTCCAATGTAGATTAAAGATGATATCAGTGATGTCCCTAGCTGTTAAAGATCCTAACAAAATCTTACAAGATGCGGACTGAGAAACGTTCAACTCCAAAACTTCACAGACAGTAAAGATGGCTTTGAAATTCTTTCGCTGTTTAGTCTTAGTCGCTTAAATTCCCACTCTCTCCGAATCACTGATTGTTAGTTTATTTTTAATATCACAAAGCACCCGAAGTTTTGAGTTAAACCGTTGCCATTTTGGACACATAGTGATAAAAGCTGGATGAGCGCGCATATAGTGAAAAATTTGAATAACTATAATAGTCAGCCATCACCAATGTAACATAAAAACAATCAACTTCTTGCATTTAAAATAGTGGCATTCGATTACCGAAATGCGTTTGTTTATTCCAATGCAATGTCTTGTTTTCAGTGATGTACTAATAACATACAATAACAATGGATTGTCATGTAAATTAAAATCTCAACATTAGCATCTTCAAGAACTCTGTTGCCTGGTTACAGTTCTCTAGATATTTCCATCAATTAAAAATAGGAACATATAAATCCCTGTTCTTTCAAAGCAGATCTCTTTATAGGTCATCATGAAGTATCATGGTTGATTACCTTACGGGAAATTAACTATGCAAAGTGTGATCAGTGCATGTCGCATGGTAAAAATGACAAAAGGGGTGTCTATTGTTAGACAGCCTTTTTATAAATTGCTTATTTTTAATCTCTAACCAGTAGAGGCAAACTCACAAGGTGAATATCAACGTAACTTGGCAAGTAATCCCCTAATACCTCAAAGGGTAATGGAGAAATATGTGCCACGTTGGTGATTCCAGTCTTCTTCTGTTCCAGCCACTTTATCGCTTCCTTCATGACACTAGAATGTAATGACTTGTGCTCCACAAGGTGATTTTCTTTCGATGTCGACGTAACTATAACCCGCTTCTTGCTTCATTTCACGAAACAGGAAAGAAGGAATGTGTGATACGGTTGATTAAGGAAAGAAGAAGAAATAGATGATGCTGATGATCTTTTATACTGACGAAATGAGCGCTAGTTTCCGACCGTCGTTGTTCTTCGACATCTAATCATGCACATGAGGTGGGGGGGGGGGAAGGATGGGAGACAGTAGCCAGTTCGCTAAGGAAAAGGAGGAAGAAAGACTCGCTGGATCGATCGCAGTGAACATAGGCAGGGCGGTGAAATGAAAAAGAAGAATATCTGCTTTGATCCCGCAGTTACCATTTTTATTTCATTTTGTTGAATCACACTCCGCATTCAGTGCTGATTTACCATTTCTCGACACAGCTTTTTACGCTTATTTCAATGCGATAATTAATACTAATAGATTTAATAAAAATACATTAATATCCCTTCATTATACATATTATGATATATAATAAACATATTTCTTCTATTGTATGGAATAATGATTATATGATTTAGAAAATTCAACAGTGCGTACGTCAGAGTATATACAACAGAGAGAAACCAATAGGTTAGATAGTTTTATTTCGAATATTTTCTCTTCACAGAATC
Organism: Typopeltis vanoorti; assembly: GCF_054136105.1. Lineage (NCBI taxonomy): Eukaryota > Metazoa > Arthropoda > Arachnida > Uropygi > Thelyphonidae > Typopeltis > Typopeltis vanoorti. The sequence goes on from NC_143562.1 coordinate 91,335,089, forward strand.
ATTATATGACACAACGAAATTATATTTCAAGGGGAGTTAGTCTTAAGCAGAACCGGAAGATAACATAGTTTCGAGATAAATAAAACAGTGTTATCTTCGGCACAAAAGTAATAGTTTCAATATAATCATATACACAACTCACGTGGTTTTTCCTAATTATATTTAGAGTATTTCTAAAGACAATGGTTGTCAAGAAAATCGAAGGTATGCAGATAAAATTGACTAAATACGTAGAAAGTGATAATTAAGATAATCGGTCGACTAGTTGTAAATTAATGATTTATCTAAAAGGAGAGAGAGAGAGTGGATATTTAAATGAAGTTGGTGAATTCAAAGCCAATATAAGATAGTTAAGATAGTAAAAAAAAGGTTTGTTACATTTGTTTGAATCAGATTACTAGAGAACATAAAGGTCTAGTGAAGAAGAGAGAAATACACCGTCTGGGTGGTATGATCTTCATCAGGGAGTTATAAAATGAGGGTGTTTATGTGATTTTAAGAGAGAATTAGATCGTTGTTATTGCTGAAGTATAAGTTAACTATACATTAAGCATAATAATTAAGTTGGCATTGTTGAATATGTCAATATTATTTGAATAAGTGTATAAATACGTGTGGACAATTTTAAAAATGATAAACAAGTAAGAGAATGAATGGGAATTCTTATACTCGTATTAGTTTTGCCACAGTGGTGATTGGTCATTATATGGTTCACCTACTGTTCATTCTTCCTTTTCCTAATCGAGTTATTCCGTCTCAGCCTGGGTCAGTAGGGTTGGTCTCCCTCTGAGAAATCCGAGTTCCTCTTCACAAACATAAAACCAACGTTGAACACATTTCACTTTTAATTACGTGTATATTCTGGTACAAATAAGAATCTGCATAATTCATAGAGTTCGTGCCTTTTTCACCTAAGATGGACATAAAGCTAACAATAAATATTAATAATAAACAGCATTGAGTTATTTCCCACCATAGTGTTGACCATAGAGAGTTAACGCTATCTGGTAGATCGTCTGTATAAGCTCTTCGCCGCACTAACTTAACATTATTATATGATTGATTTAGCAAAGCAAACCGACTGTCAGCGCTATAATTAAGATATAAATGATAACTAATGGAGTATAGAATTGAAACACTCTTGGAGAGATTATCTAAGAGAGTATTACATAAATTCCTACGGCTTGGTTTTCTTTAATGTCGAGCGGATTTGAGGACAAGTTGCCCTACAAAAGTTTCATCGGTAGGTGGCGTTTATTTGTTTTTGGGGAACTGCTTCAGTATTAGATTGACTTGGGCAATCCTCAGTTAACTTCGTTTTAATGTACTGATAGAAGGTAAAATAAGTCGTTCTGGTAAAATATAAGTAATACGTGTATGTTTTAATACGTAGGCTGTTCAATAAGTAATAAGACTATATTTATACAGAAAACAGATTACCTTTAATCGTCATCATTTACGTGATCTTTTTCGAAGTAACTACTGTGAGACGCGATGCATTTGTCCCCAACGTTGCGTCCACTTCTTAAACACATGTGAGAGTCCGTTTTTTGAGAGTTCTTTCAAAACCGCCTCCGTAGCTTTTACACATGCTTTGTTGCTTTCGAAATGGCGGCCTCTTAGTGGTTTCTTGAGCTGAGGAAACAGCCAGAAATCGCACGGCGCGAGATCAGGACTGTATGGAGGGTGTGGTAGGATATCTGTGTTGTTCTTCTGCAAAACGTCCACTACACAATCAGCAATATGTGGCCTTGCATTATCGTGGTGCAATAAGAAGCCATTCTTCAGCAATGGACGCTTCCTTTTGACGTGCTTGATGATAATCGCTGCTGTGTTGATCGTTGTCTCTGTGATGGACGTTGAAGGTCTTCCCTCGCGTTCAAGATCTTCCACATTTGCCTTCCTTCCTTAAAAGTTTTATGCCAGCGAAAAACACTTGCCCTCGACATTGCTTCATCGTGGAAAGTTTCGCATATCATGTTAAAAGTGTCCGATGCCGATTTTTGCAAACGCACACAAAATTTAATCGCATAACGCTGTTCCAAGGACGCTTCCATTTCAAAGACTGGTCGCACCTCGTTGGCGCACCGATGAGCACTTGCGTTTAGTCACATGACACTCTGGCACATTAGCCCGTATACGCCATCTATCAACCTCTTTTGTTAATACATACAGCAACATTTCTTTATTCCACAGAAATTAATATTGTGGTGAGTGGTTTCGCCACAGTAAAATTAGTCTTATTACTTATTGAACAGCCCACGTATAATGTATAAGAAAAAAAAAGCATGCTTGTGACATTCTCTTAGTTTTATGTGGGTGGCTGAATATATTTTGAGCGCTCAATTGAACGCTTTGTAATATCTCAACAAATGAAGTAATTCTTTATTAATCTACTAGGTTTACGTGTTGTCTTTTAATGGGGATTTGATATGACCCTAAATATGGTCAAATGTGAAGAATGATCACTGGATATCTTGCTGGTGCACATTTTATTAAAACTTCTGCTACCTTCCTCTTCCTCTGATAGCGTACATCTACTATCACAAATATTAATTCGCTTTAATTAAAATGAATCTTGAGCTTGTGTAGATAAGGCATACTTTGATGAAATATTAAATAGAGTTAGTTGTGTTCAAATTTCGAGCGTCACTAACTCATCATTTATCCTCAAATCACCATGCTGTATGCATCGCCGAAAATTTCGGATCTTACAGAACAATCTTTTGGGGAAGTTAAGTCATCAGTGTGCGAAGATATAAACACCTTCCCATCAATTCGTTTCATCACGGCAGTTGAACTGAGGATAAATTAAACTTGATGCTATTTCGTAATTGATGCGTATTTTGATAATATTTTTGATATCGTCAGATATCAGTATATACTGCTTTTATCAATTTTGAACATCTGGCCAAGGAGTTGTACATTCTTGTTTGTTTAGAAAAAAATAAAATGCACGAGTAAGACACATAACATGATATGGTATTATTAAATGTAAAAATTACTTAAGGAGAAGGCTTAACAGGCTAAATATCGAAGGATTCAATTAAATGCTTTCATAGGATTCTCGTCTATTGTAATGAGAACAGAACGGACCAACAATAGCAATATGTAAGAATTATATTAAATCCCACTTGTGATAAAGTCCTAATACACCGAGTGATGCTCACACGCAACCTGTCTCGGTGATGGATAGATGCTTCACATAATGTGGCCGATAACCTTCACCTTTCCTTCCAAAGATCTATCTTACAGTATCTGGTCTGCTCTGCCCCTGTCATGCCAGTTCCCTGCATGACTTTGCTACAAAGAAGTTCAAACACCTTTACAGTGTAGTAAACTTGTAACAAGTCAGTGTGTTTGAACTTTTTTTTTTTTTCAAAAATATTTTACCCTTAGTTTCATTGAAAACATTTTAATCAATAAAATATCCTATGAAAATGACAAATATTTAATATTTTTTTTATTACTTTGTGATATATTTTAATTCTAGCGATGATTATAATTATTACTTAATGTTTATATTTTTTAATTATTCCTATTTTAAGTAATGTGAAAAGATTAATAAGTAATGCATTGCATTTTTAGTATATTCCTAAATTAATATATGTAATAATAAATAATTTATTATGTTTATGGTTAAAAATTGTTTATTTAAATATATTTCGAAATATCTTTAATTTTCTTTAGATAATATATTATACACCTAATTTAGAATTACATAATCAAATTATGTTAGTTTTCTGAAAGACAATTGGTTGATTAGAAGAAAAAAAGTCCTTTTTAGGACTTCCAGGGTAACAAATAGCAATGCTGAACCGAGGAAGTAAACTGAGGTTCGGCTGTTGCTGTTATCCTGGGTGTGAGTTTTTGAGTTCGCTCCCTTGGGGTTTTTGCCTTAAGGGAGCACCTTGAGTCTCCGGGGAAGGTGTTCTCCGGCAGGGCCCGCTGAGGGGTTCTTGTCGGTGAATTATTTTCCTCGGAATTTGAGCGGTTCTGCTCAGGAGTCGGGGAGCCCGTTGGGGTGCTTGAACGGGGCGGCCGACACTGAGTGGAACCAACGCTGAGCGGTTCTGCTTAAACGGGGAGCCCGTCGGGGTGCTTGGACGGGGCGGCCGTCAATGAGTGGAACCAACGCTGAGACATGGACGGTCTTTCGCCCACTATGGAGTGGCCTAGAGATCGTCCGATTTTTTGAGATTTTACCCTTTACTTACTAATCAGGGTAACAAATAGCAATGCTGAACCGAGGAAGTAAACTGAGGTTCGGCTGTTGCTGTTATCCTGGGTGATGAGTTTTTGAGTTCGCTCCCTTAGGGTTTTTGCCTTAAGGGAGCACCTTGAGTCTCCGGGGAAGGTGTTCTCCGGCAGGGCCCGCTGAGGGGTTCTTGTCGGTGAATTATTTTCCTCGGAATTTGAGCGGTTCTGCTCAGGAGTCGGGGAGCCCATCGGGGTGCTAGGATGGGGCGGCCGACACTGAGTGGAGCCAACGCTGAGCGGTTCTGCTTAAACGGGGAGCCCGTCGGGGTGCTTGGACGGGGCGGCCGTCAATGAGTGGAACCAACGCTGAGACATGGACGGTCTTTCGCCCACTATGGAGTGGCCTAGAGATCGTCCGATTTTTTGAGATTTTACCCTTTACTTACTAATCAGGGTAACAATTAGCAATGCTGAACCAAGGAAGTAAACTGAGGTTCGGCTGTTGCTGTTATCCTGGGTGTGAGTTTTTGAGTTCGCTCCCTTAGGGTTTTTGCCTTAAGGGAGCACCTTGAGTCTCCGGGGAAGGTGTTCTCCGGCAGGGCCCGCTGAGGGGTTCTTGTCGGTGAATTATTTTCCTCGGAATTTGAGCGGTTCTGCTCAGGAGTCGGGGAGCCCATCGGGGTGCTAGGATGGGGCGGCCGACACTGAGTGGAACCAACGCTGAGCGGTTCTGCTTAAACGGGGAGCCCGTCGGGGTGCTTGGACAGGGCGGCCGTCAATGAGTGGAACCAACGCTGAGACATGGACGGTCTTTCGCCCACTATGGAGTGGCCTAGAGATCGTCCGATTTTTTGAGATTTTACCCTTTACTTACTAATCAGGGTAACAATTAGCAATGCTGAACCAAGGAAGTAAACTGAGGTTCGGCTGTTGCTGTTATCCTGGGTGTGAGTTTTTGAGTTCGCTCCCTTAGGGTTTTTGCCTTAAGGGAGCACCTTGAGTCTCCGGGGAAGGTGTTCTCCGGCAGGGCCCGCTGAGGGGTTCTTGTCGGTGAATTATTTTCCTCGGAATTTGAGCGGTTCTGCTCAGGAGTCGGGGAGCCCGTCACTGAGTGGAACCAAAACTGAGACATGGACGGTCTTTCGCCCACTATGGAGTGGCCTAGAGATCGTCCGATTTTTTGAGATTTTACCCTTTACTTACTAATCAGGGTAACAAATAGCAATGCTGAACCGAGGAAGTAAACTGAGGTTCGGCTGTTGCTGTTATCCTGGGTGTGAGTTTTTGAGTTCGCTCCCTTAGGGTTTTTGCCTTAAGGGAGCACCTTGAGTCTCCGGGGAAGGTGTTCTCCGGCAGGGCCCGCTGAGGGGTTCTTGTCGGTGAATTATTTTCCTCGGAATTTGAGCGGTTCTGCTCAGGAGTCGGGGAGCCCATCGGGGTGCTAGGATGGGGCGGCCGACACTGAGTGGAACCAACGCTGAGCGGTTCTGCTTAAACGGGGAGCCCGTCGGGGTGCTTGGACGGGGCGGCCGTCAATGAGTGGAACCAACGCTGAGACATGGACGGTCTTTCGCCCACTATGGAGTGGCCTAGAGATCGTCCGATTTTTTGAGATTTTACCCTTTACTTACTAATCAGGGTAACAATTAGCAATGCTGAACCGAGGAAGTAAACTGAGGTTCGGCTGTTGCTGTTATCCTGGGTGTGAGTTTTTGAGTTCGCTCCCTTAGGGTTTTTGCCTTAAGGGAGCACCTTGAGTCTCCGGGGAAGGTGTTCTCCGGCAGGGCCCGCTGAGGGGTTCTTGTCGGTGAATTATTTTCCTCGGAATTTGAGCGGTTCTGCTCAGGAGTCGGGGAGCCCATCGGGGTGCTAGGATGGGGCGGCCGACACTGAGTGGAACCAACGCTGAGCGGTTCTGCTTAAACGGGGAGCCCGTCGGGGTGCTTGGACGGGGCGGCCGTCAATGAGTGGAACCAACGCTGAGACATGGACGGTCTTTCGCCCACTATGGAGTGGCCTAGAGATCGTCCGATTTTTTGAGATTTTACCCTTTACTTACTAATCAGGGTAACAATTAGCAATGCTGAACCGAGGAAGTAAACTGAGGTTCGGCTGTTGCTGTTATCCTGGGTGTGAGTTTTTGAGTTCGCTCCCTTAGGGTTTTTGCCTTAAGGGAGCACTTTGAGTCTCCGGGGAAGGTGTTCTCCGGCAGGGCCCGCTGAGGGGTTCTTGTCGGTGAATTATTTTCCTCGGAATTTGAGCGGTTCTGCTCAGGAGTCGGGGAGCCCATCGGGGTGCTAGGATGGGGCGGCCGACACTGAGTGGAACCAACGCTGAGCGGTTCTGCTTAAACGGGGAGCCCGTCGGGGTGCTTGGACGGGGCGGCCGTCAATGAGTGGAACCAACGCTGAGACATGGACGGTCTTTCGCCCACTATGGAGTGGCCTAGAGATCGTCCGATTTTTTGAGATTTTACCCTTTACTTACTAATCAGGGTAACAATTAGCAATGCTGAACCAAGGAAGTAAACTGAGGTTCGGCTGTTGCTGTTATCCTGGGTGTGAGTTTTTGAGTTCGCTCCCTTAGGGTTTTTGCCTTAAGGGAGCACCTTGAGTCTCCGGGGAAGGTGTTCTCCGGCAGGGCCTGCTGAGGGGTTCTTGTCGGTGAATTATTTTCCTCGGAATTTGAGCGGTTCTGCTCAGGAGTCGGGGTGCTAGGATGGGGCGGCCGACACTGAGTGGAACCAACGCTGAGCGGTTCTGCTTAAACGGGGAGCCGTCGGGGTGCTTGGACGGGGCGGCCGTCAATGAGTGGAACCAACGCTGAGACATGGACGGTCTTTCGCCCACTATGGAGTTGCCTAGAGATCGTCCGATTTTTTGCGATTTTACCCTTTACTTACTAATCAGGGTAACAAATAGCAATGCTGAACCGAGGAAGTAAACTGAGGTTCGGCTGTTGCTGTTATCCTGGGTGTGAGTTTTTGAGTTCGCTCCCTTAGGGTTTTTGCCTTAAGGGAGCACTTTGAGTCTCCGGGGAAGGTGTTCTCCGGCAGGGCCTGCTGAGGGGTTCTTGTCGGTGAATTATTTTCCTCGGAATTTGAGCGGTTCTGCTCAGTGGTCGGGGAGCCCGTCACTGAGTGGAACCAACGCTGAGATATGGACGGTCTTTCGCCCACTATGGAGTGGCCTAGAGATCGTCCGATTTTTTGAGATTTTACCCTTTACTTACTAATCAGGGTAACAATTAGCAATGCTGAACCGAGGAAGTAAACTGAGGTTCGGCTGTTGCTGTTATCCTGGGTGATGAGTTTTTGAGTTCGCTCCCTTAGGGTTTTTGCCTTAAGGGAGCACTTTGAGTCTCCGGGGAAGGTGTTCTCCGGCATGGCCCGCTGAGGGGTTCTTGCCGGTGAATTATTTTCCTCGGAATTTGAGCGGTTCTGCTCAGTGGTCGGGGAGCCCGTCACTGAGTGGAACCAACGCTGAGATATGGACGGTCTTTCGCCCATTATGGAGTGGCCTAGAGATCGTCCGATTTTTTGAGATTTTACCCTTTACTTACTAATCAGGGTAACAATTAGCAATGCTGAACCGAGGAAGTAAACTGAGGTTCGGCTGTTGCTGTTATCCTGGGTGTGAGTTTTTGAGTTCGCTCCCTTAGGGTTTTTGCCTTAAGGGAGCACCTTGAGTCTCCGGGGAAGGTGTTCTCCGGCAGGGCCCGCTGAGGGGTTCTTGTCGGTGAATTATTTTCCTCGGAATTTGAGCGGTTCTGCTCAGGAGCCCATCGGGGTGCTAGGATGGGGCAACCGACACTGAGTGGAACCAACGCTGAGCGGTTCTGCTTAAACGGGGAGCCCGTCGGGGTGCTTGGATGGGGAGGCCGTCAATGAGTGGAACCAACGCTGAGACATGGACGGTCTTTCGCCCACTATGGAGTGGCCTAGAGATCGTCCGATTTTTTGAGATTTTACCCTTTACTTACTAATCAGGGTAACAATTAGCAATGCTGAACCGAGGAAGTAAACTGAGGTTCGGCTGTTGCTGTTATCCTGGGTGTGAGTTTTTGAGTTCGCTCCCTTAGGGTTTTTGCCTTAAGGGAGCACCTTGAGTCTCCGGGGAAGGTGTTCTCCGGCAGGGCCCGCTGAGGGGTTCTTGTCGGTGAATTATTTTCCTCGGAATTTGAGCGGTTCTGCTCAAGAGTCGGGGAGCCCATCGGGGTGCTAGGATGGGGCGGCCGACACTGAGTGGAACCAACGCTGAGCGGTTCTGCTTAAACGGGGAGCCCGTCGGGGTGCTTGGACGGGGCGGCCGTCAATGAGTGGAACCAACGCTGAGACATGGACGGTCTTTCGCCCACTATGGAGTGGCCTAGAGATCGTCCGATTTTTTGAGATTTTACCCTTTACTTACTAATCAGGGTAACAATTAGCAATGCTGAACCGAGGAAGTAAACTGAGGTTCGGCTGTTGCTGTTATCCTGGGTGTGAGTTTTTGAGTTCGCTCCCTTAGGGTTTTTGCCTTAAGGGAGCACTTTGAGTCTCCGGGGAAGGTGTTCTCCGGCAGGGCCCGCTGAGGGGTTCTTGTCGGTGAATTATTTTCCTCGGAATTTGAGCGGTTCTGCTCAGGAGTCGGGGAGCCCATCGGGGTGCTAGGATGGGGCGGCCGACACTGAGTGGAACCAACGCTGAGCGGTTCTGCTTAAACGGGGAGCCCGTCGGGGTGCTTGGACGGGGAGGCCGTCAATGAGTGGAACCAACGCTGAGACATGGACGGTCTTTCGCCCACTATGGAGTGGCCTAGAGATCGTCCGATTTTTTGAGATTTTACCCTTTACTTACTAATCAGGGTAACAATTAGCAATGCTGAACCGAGGAAGTAAACTGAGGTTCGGCTGTTGCTGTTATCCTGGGTGTGAGTTTTTGAGTTCGCTCCCTTAGGGTTTTTGCCTTAAGGGAGCACTTTGAGTCTCCGGGGAAGGTGTTCTCCGGCAGGGCCCGCTGAGGGGTTCATACCGGTGAATTATTTTCCTCGGAATTTGAGCGGTTCTGCTCTGTGGTCGGGGAGCCCGTCACTGAGTGGAACCAACGCTGAGACATGGACGGTCTTTCGCCCACTATGGAGTGGCCTAGAGATCGTCCGATTTTTTGAGATTTTACCCTTTACTTACTAATCAGGGTAACAATTAGCAATGCTGAACCGAGGAAGTAAACTGAGGTTCGGCTGTTGCTGTTATCCTGGGTGTGAGTTTTTGAGTTCGCTCCCTTAAGGTTTTTGCCTTAAGGGAGCACTTTGAGTCTCCGGGGAAGGTGTTCTCCGGCACGGCCCGCTGAGGGGTTCTTGTCGGTGAATTATTTTCCTCGGAATTTGAGCGGTTCTGCTCAGTGGTCGGGGAGCCCGTCACTGAGTGGAACCAACGCTGAGATATGGACGGTCTTTCGCCCACTATGGAGTGGCCTAGAGATCGTCCGATTTTTTGAGATTTTACCCTTTACTTACTAATCAGGGTAACAATTAGCAATGCTGAACCAAGGAAGTAAACTGAGGTTCGGCTGTTGCTGTTATCCTGGGTGATGAGTTTTTGAGTTCGCTCCCTTAGGGTTTTTGCCTTAAGGGAGCACCTTGAGTCTCCGGGGAAGGTGTTCTCCGGCAGTGCCCGCTGAGGGGTTCTTGCCGGTGAATTATTTTCCTCGGAATTTGAGCGGTTCTGCTCAGTGGTCGGGGAGCCCGTCACTGAGTGGAACCAACGCTGAGATATGGACGGTCTTTCGCCCACTATGGAGTTGCCTAGAGATCGTCCAATTTTTTGAGATTTTACCCTTTACTTACTAATCAGGGTAACAATTAGCAATGCTGAACCAAGGTAGTAAACTGAGGTTCGGCTGTTGCTATTATCCTGGGTGTGAGTTTTTGAGTTCGCTCCCTTAGGGTTTTTGCCTTAAGGGAGCACTTTGAGTCTCCGGGGAAGGTGTTCTCTGGCACGGCCCGCTGAGGGGTTCTTGCCGGTGAATTATTTTCCTCGGAATTTGAGCGGTTCTGCTCAGTGGTCGGGGAGCCCATCACTGAGTGGAACCAACGCTGAGATATGGACGGTCTTTCGCCCACTAAGAAGTGGCCTAGAGATCGTCCGATTTTTTGAGATTTTACCCTTTACTTACTAATCAGGGTAACAATTAGCAATGCTGAACCGAGGAAGTAAACTGAGGTTCGGCTGTTGCTGTTATCCTGGGGAGAGTTTTTGAGTTCGCTCCCTTAGTGTTTTTGCCTTAAGGGAGCACTTTGAGTCTCCGGGGAAGGTGTTCTCCGGTACGGCCCGCTGAGGGGTTCTTGCCGGTGAATTATTTTCCTCGGAATTTGAGCGGTTCTGCTCAGTGGCCGGGGAGCCCGTCACCGAGTGGAACCAATGCTGAGATATGGACGGTCTTTCGCCCACTAAGAAGTGGCCTAGAGATCATCTGATTTTTTGAGATTTTACCCTTTACTTACTAATCAGGGTAACAATTAGCAATGCTGAACCGAGGAAGTAAACTGAGGTTCGGCTGTTGCTGTTATCCTGGGTGTGAGTTTTTGAGTTCGCTCCCTTAGGGTTTTTGCCTTAAGGGAGCACTTTGAGTCTCCGGGGAAAGTGTTCTCTGGCAGTGCCCACTGAGGGGTTTCTGCCGGTGAATTATTTTCCTCGGAAATTGAGCGGTTCTGCTCAGTGGTCGGGGAGCCCGTCACTGAGTGGAACCAACGCTGAGATATGGACGGTCTTTCGCCCACTATGGAGTGGCCTAGAGATCGTCCGATTTTTTGAGATTTTACCCTTTACTTACTAATCAGGGTAACAATTAGCAATGCTGAACCGAGGAAGTAAACTGAGGTTCGGCTGTTGCTGTTATCCTGGGTGAGAGTTTTTGAGTTCGCTCCCTTAGGGTTTTTGCCTTAAGGGTGCACTTGAGTCTCTGGGGAAGATGTTCTCCGGTATGGCCCGCTGAGGGGTTCTTGCCGGTGAATTATTTTCTTCAAAATTTGAGCGGTTCTACTTAGTGGTCGGGAGCCCGTCACTGAGTGGAACCAACGCTGAGATATGGACGGTCTTTCGCCCACTAAGAAGTAGCCTAGAGATCGTCCGATTTTTTGAGATTTTACCCTTTACTTACTAATCAGGGTAACAATTAGCAATGCTGAACCAAGGAAGTAAACTGAGGTTCGGCTGTTGCTGTTACCCTGGGTGTGAGTTTTTGAGTTTGCTCCATTAGGGTTTTTGCCTTAAGGGAGCACTTTGAGTCTCCGGGGAAGGTGTTCTCCGGCACGGCCCGCTGAGGGGTTCTTGCCGGTGAATTATTTTCCTCGGAATTTGAGCGGTTCTGCTCAGTGGTCGGGGAGCCCGTCACTGAGTGGAACCAACGCTGAGATATGGACGGTCTTTCGCCCACTATGGAGTGGCCTAGAGATCGTCCGATTTTTTGAGATTTTACCCTTTACTTACTAATCAGGGTAACAATTAGCAATGCTGTAACCAAGGAAGTTAACTGAGGTTCGGCTGTTGCTGTTATCCTTGGTGATGAGTTTTTGAGTTCGCTCCCTTAGGGTTTTTGCCTTAAGGGAGCACTTTGAGTCTCCGGGGAAGGTGTTCTGGCAGGGCCCGCTGAGGGGTTCTTGTCGGTGAATTATTTTCCTCGGAATTTGAGTGGTTCTGCTCAGTAGTTGGGGTTCTAGGACGGGGCGTCCGACACTGAGTGGAACCAACGCTGAGCGGTTCTGCTTAAAGAGGGAGCCCGTCGGGGTGCTAGGACGGGGCGGCCGTCAATGAGTGGAACCAACGCTGAGACATGGACGGTCTTTCGCCCACTATGGAGTGGCCTAGAGATCGTCCGATTTTTTGAGATTTTACCCTTTACTTACTAATCAGGGTAACAATTAGCAATGCTGAACCGAGGAAGTAAACTGAGGTTCGGCTGTTGCTGTTATCCTGGGTGATGAGTTTTTGAGTTCGCTCTCTCAAGGTTTTTGCCTTAAGGGAGCACTTTGAGTCTCTGGGAAAGGTGTTCTCTGGCACGGCCCGCTGAGGTGTTCTTGCCGGTGAATTATTTTCCTCGGAATTTGAGCGGTTCTGCTCAGTGGTCGGGGAGCCCGTCACTGAGTGGAACCAACGCTGAGATATGGACGGTCTTTCGCCCACTATGGAGTGGCCTAGAGATCGTCCGATTTTTTGAGATTTTACCCTTTACTTACTAATCAGGGTAACAATTAGCAATGCTGAACCAAGGAAGTTAACTGAGGTTCGGCTGTTGCTGTTATCCTGGGTGATGAGTTTTTGAGTTCGCTCCCTTAGGGTTTTTGCCTTAAGGGAGCACTTTGAGTCTCCGGGGAAGGTGTTCTCCGGCAGGGCCCGCTGAGGGGTTCTTGTCGGTGAATTATTTTCCTCGGAATTTGAGCGGTTCTGCTCAGTAGTCGGGGAGCCCGTCGGGGTGCTAGGACGGGGCCGCCGTCAATGAGTGGAACCAACGCTGAGACATGAACGGTCTTTCGCCCACTATGGAGTGGCCTAGTGATCATCCGATTTTTTGAGATTTTACCCTTTACTTACTAATCAGGGTAACAAATGGCAATGCTGTAACCAATGAAGTTTTAACTGAGGCTCGGCTATTGCCGTTACCCAGCCATGACTAAAGCTTTTTAGCTCAATAAAACTCAATCCACACAGATTTTCTTCATTCAGATGACGGGATAAAGAGTCAAGGACTCAGTCCATCGCCCAGTTCTTTTAAGTTTAAGTTTGGTTGATTAGCATTGTTTGATCTGCAGTACTTTTCACCAGACGTAATGCAGAACCGAATACAAGCATACAAATGTTTGGTAAAATCATTCCTTGGCGCAATTCTACCAAATATATGGGAGTTCATCTTGATAGTAGTTGAAACTTCAAGTCATATATGGATAGTGTCGCCACTAAGGCAAGTCAGACCATAGTACAGCTATATCTGGGAGTTGATCTTGATAGAGGTCTAAACTTCAAGTCATATATCTGGGAGTTCATTTTGATAGACGTCTAAACTTCAAGTCATATATGGATAGTGTCGCCACTAAGGCAAGTCAGACCATAGCACAGCTATATCCACTTTTGAATAGGAACAGCTTCCTAAGCATAAGCAACAAAATCCTCCTTTTCAAATCGGTAATCAGACCGCAATTAACTTACGCCTCTCCAATCTGGTGTCACACGACTAAAAGCAACATCAACAGACTTCAGATAATACAGAATAAATGCCTAAGAATGGCATTTAATGCCCCATGGTTCATCAGAAACATCCAGTTACATCAAGAAGCCAATCTTCCAGTCAAAACCTGCATGATAGGCATTGCAAAGAAATTCTTCACAATCACGGATAATCAGCTAGTTCGACAGGCAGCGGACTACAAACCCTCAGATCGTTTCAAACATAAAAAACCGAAATCACCCATCGCAAGAGAAAGCTGATACATCCTCAATGCTCACAATGAGCGGGTAAATTACCCACAATAATCTCATCACCCACAATCTAAAATCCAGATGAAGGGATAAAGAGTCAAGGACTCAGTCCATCAACCAATTAAGTTCAAAGTTGGTTAATTAGTGTATGAAAAAAAATTACAAATGGATGTTGAGTATTACGATTTACGATTCCACTTGATGATGGCTAACATGAAAATAAATAAAGCGATAAATTCCGAATACCTTCATGACAATCTTTAAAAAAGCAAATGCTCTTATTTCGTTAACCGGATGTCCGATTTTCTCCTTTACACAATTATGTTTCTTTGAAATCATCCATTTTAATTAACATATATTGTGTATCACTGTGTATTTTTTTATAGCAAACAAAAACATCAAAAAGAACTCGTACACAAGTTTAATCATTTTCTAATAGTCTAAACTGACAAGAAGGAATGCTGTGCGTTGCAAGAAATAAGAACGACCGCTCTACATAAAGAATGCACAGCCTTATCAGATACAGTCACACAAATTTGCATCTCCTGTCATAACCACACGGTGTGGATTTTACGCTAGAAACGATCTTGCAACGACACCTGTAACATTTGATTTCTATGAAACATTTTTCTCTGAATGATATCCTGCGCTGTGTACTTCAATGCTACTTGCATCTCGTGTCAGCCTAACAAAGCCTCTCTTATAGATTCCAAAAATATGTACGATATCCTTTTTTTATGTTTAGCCTGCGGTAATATATGCGGGTTTCGAAAGTTATATTTCGTCGTTTTCTATTTGCAGTTTTAATAAGGAAGAAGGCTGATATTCATCTTTTTAATATAAGATACGCATTCAGAAAAGATTCTCGAATCAAACTCGTGCGAGGTTAACACTAATACCAATAAGATGCAACCACCATAGACATGCAGATCGTGTGCAGATATTAATATGAATTACACCCACAGTAGGAATTTATTTATTCGATTTTTTTTTCTATTATTCCGTTTTCTATGTCTAAATAAGAATAAATAAAATTCTCAAAACTCCAAAATAGACTACACAACACAGTGTTTTAATATTCTCTCTTAAGGTTCTGACCATACTTGAATTATCGGATTTCGATTTCCTCACATGTAATTAATTTCTTCTACAACTACGGACATATTCATCTAGGATTATGTAGCGATATTAACCACGCAAAAAGAAATTTTTATTCACGCTGCTCATTGATTTTCCTCTCTAGAATTAGTAATTTCTTTAGAGTGTGTTCCTTCAGCTTAAACTTTACATAACTATCCATCGATCCTACCCAATGTGCCATTACGTAATTAATTTTGTTTTAATATTCAATTTATGTAAAGTTCTTCATGGACAATTTAAGCGTCCTCAAGTAGAAGACTTTTAGTGAAGTTTATCAAAATATGAATAAATCTATGCTATATGTATCGATGTTTTATGCATAATGTTGTTTATTAGATAGACATCGAAAATTATCTCACTATAAAAAACTGACAGAAGTGATGCCTTGTATGCTTAAAATAGCTTACAAAAGTAATTTTATTTATAGGAAATAATAATAATACTTCTATTTTATTTAAAATAAATATAAGGATGATTAATTTAAACTATATTTTATTTTTCTAAAAGAATATAATACACCTTTAATTATCTTACATTACGAAGTTATAATAATTAATGATGGTTCTCATACTACTACTGGTACAAGGGTAATGGATGGCAATGCTGTAGCCAATGAAGTTCTATCTGAGGCTCGGCTATTGCTGTTACCCTCCTGCCATGATCAGAGCTTTAATACTACTACTAGTTTTGTGAATTTGGTGAAAATGAACATCCCAGTCCTTTTTAGGACTTCCAGGGTAGGTGATGGCAATGCTGTAGCCAATGAAGTTTTAACGGAGGCGTGGCTATTTCTGTTACCCTCCTGCCATGATCAGAGCTTTAATAGCTCAATACACCATATCCCTATACTGTCCTCTACAGATAACGGGGAAGATGAAAAGCATTCTTGCTTCGCCCCTTTAAGCCAGTCCTTATAAGGACTATAAGATACTACTACTACTACTCCCGGTGTGGTGGCCGGAATAAATAGTTCCCATGCATGTCGTAAGAGGCGACTAAAATGGGATGAGTTTCGAGAGTTCGCTCTCTTAGGTTTCTTCCGAAATTTTGCTCCCGGTGAGAGGGGCCTATTTCGGGAGGTTTGTCCTGAGAGAGCATTTTGAGTCTCTCTGGGAAGGGTGTTCTCTGGCGTGGCCCGTGAGGGGGCCTTGTCGGTGGACGCTTTTCCCTGTAACGGACTATGAGCGGTTCTGCTCAGTGGTGGGGGCGTCAGTCACTGAATGGAACCAACGCTGAGTTGAGTGGTCTTTCGTCTACTCGTAGGGAGTGGTCCGGGGGATCGTCTTAATTTTTAGAGATGGCTTTACTTATTAATCCCACTGTAGCCCATGCATGTCGTACGAGGGAACTAAAATGGGTACTCAGGGATGGCAATGCTGTAGCCAACGAAGTTTTAACTGAGGCTCGGTTATTGCTGTTACCTTCCTACCATGATCAGAACTTAGCTGTATATTACTTCATCCATATATTTTCTTTTACAGATAACGGGAAAGATGAAAAGCATTCTGCTTCACCCATCTAGCCAAAAAAAAAAAAAAAACCCTAAATGATTAAAGTTATGTATCTCCAGTTTTCTCAGTTTCATAATGAATCAAATATAAAAACATCCGTGATTTCTTTTAACTGTAATATTAATTCTGCCGGAGAACAGCCTGATGTACTCGTCCTACATTTATACATTACTTCTTTTAACATATTAACACTACTTGTTTCGGATTTCATCTCGCTTTTAATTTATTTTAATATAGTTCGGTATTCATCTCTTAATTATAAACAAAACATACAAAGTCATTTGTTCATTGTAAATAGTTAATGATTCTAGTTATGCCTACCAAACTGTTTTAACCAATAGTAAGGAACAGATAAACATTATCCATAATATAACGAAATAAAATAATTATGATTAATTATAGCTAATGGAAACTGAGTAACAAGATTTATAAATGCAGTAAATAATGAACATTAAATTAATTATGATATTCAATTCATATTAATTTTCAAATTGTCACATTTAATTGTTTGTTATGTGTTAAAAGGGGAATGAAAAACAGAAGATGACAGAAAAAAATTGAACGAGTGATGGGATAAATCTCCAATGTAATTCTTGAACTACTTTTTTGTTTGGGATTTTTTATATTTTTTTATTTGACCGATCTGTATAATACTAATCCAAACAATTTATTTAAACAGACAGTGAACCGATTTTTATTCTTTACACATTCAACTTAAAAAGCTATAAAAAAGCAAACTTTGGGATTTTTTTATTTAAATTTTTAACTGACAATTTGAACGCTTTTTTTTATATGGGTGTTAAATATAACACCGTTCCAAACCTCATCTTCAGAATTTAATGCCAATGTTGTTCGTGTTTCAAATTTAAATATCTTCGAAATGCAAGCATCGAAGTTAATATAACATATGCAAATATATGCGACTTTTGTCAAGATATTTGAAGTCACTTTTTTTACTGTTTACTAATTTTAAAATAAGAGGTTTTAAGGGATGATATAATTCAGGTGATATATTACTACTTTGTCACCGATTTGGGGCAATTTTCTGTAATTGAGATTGATTGCGGAAGCCTAGAAGCGGGAGCATTAGTGTCATATATCCACTTCAGCTTCGGTTATCATCATGTGCACCCAAGGAAAGAGAGACAAGGACGACACGTGGTAAAGCGAGGGATGGAATTAGAGCAAAGGGGTATCTTGCTAATTTATTATTTGACGTTTATACCTAATAGCATAAATGTGAGATGTTGCGTAAATTGAAAATTGTTCTTTATGCCTGTTTACCCAAATTCATCGTAGCCTTGCCAAGTGATTCAGCCATAAAATTTATAGCGGATCCGTGTCTAGTTATAGGGCTGTCTCGTTGTAACCTCCGATCAAATTTTAATCCATGTTAATTAATGTTAGCGGCAACGGCTTTATCTGGGTCACGCAAGTAATCTATAGACATACGAGACTTGCTTCAGAAAGAGTTTGTCACTATCTTAAATGGAAAAATGTTCTGGGATTTCAAGATGCATTCTTATGCAAAACTCCAGTTTTTTTTTCACTGAGTATTTGTGTTCAATTTTGTACCTTTCTGAGACATTTCCTGCCTGATTTATTTTTGTTTTCTTGCTTGATGTGCTGTAAAATATCACCTTTTGTAAATAATACAAAAGTATTCATATGTTTCCGCTAAATTATTAACAAAACAGTATTGTAGCGGTCTGTAGCTTCGTATTTCGATGAGGAGCCACATTTGGATTTGTGACAACAATGAAAAGATGGCGCCTCGATCGAATGTGAACAATTTTTAATAGATTATAAAGATATATTAAAATATAATTTCTGTTTATTAATTAAATATGTCAATTGAAAAATAGAAGTTTCAAAAATATATAATAATCTTTTTAGAAATGCATTATATTCTTTAAAAAAAAGCTTATTAAAAAAGAAATAATAACAATTTAGAAGTACACCTTTTTTATATATAAATGTAATATATATATATATATAAATAACGAATAATGTTCATTCAATCCAATACTCTTGGAGGGTAATGGATGGCAATGCTATAGCCAATGAAGTTCTAACTGAGGTTCGGCTATTGCTGTTACCCTCCTGCCATGATTAGCGCTTTAATTGCTCAATAACACCTTATCCCTACACTGTCCTCTACAGATAACGGGGAATATGAAAAGCATTCTTGCTTCGCCCCTTTAAGCCAGTCCTTATAAGGATAAGGAAGTAATCGTAGATGTGATTGATTTATTCAATCCAATACCCTTGGAGGGTAATAGATGGCAATGCTGTAGCCAGTGAAGTTCTAACTGAGGCTCGGCTATTGCTGTTACCCTCCTGCCATGATCAGAGCTTTAATAATAGCTCAATAACCTTATCCCTACACTGTCCGCTACAGATAACGGGGAATATGAAAAGCATTCTTGCTTCGCCCCTTTAAGCCAGTCCTTATAAGGATAAGATAATCGTAGATTTTGTGATTTCCATCGGGATACAGATGGAAATTCCTCCTTTTTTGACTGTTAAACTCCAATTCTGATGTTTAATCTCCATGCCCACCCAGGGTGAGCAATTGGATCATAAATAATTTTTTCCAATCACTGTTTACCTATCAGATAGCGGGGAGTATGAAAAGCATTTTGCTTCACTCTTTAAGTCAGAAATATTAATCGTTAAAAAATCGTAGATTGTGATGTGTCCTCCAGATGGCAATGCTGTAGCCAATGAAGTTTTAACTGAGGCTCGGCTATTGCCGTTACCTCACCATGACCAGAGCGTATAGCTCAATATACCCTAGCCATACATTTTCTTCTACAGATAAGGGGAATATGTAAAGCATTCTTGCTTCACCCATCTAGCAAAAAAAAAAAAATTGTAGATTGTATTCATGATTGTGGTAACTTGATTTAAATTTAATTATTTTGAGTTTCATTTGATTTTCCTGGTTTTTAAATAATAAATTGCCTTATTTTTTGAGAGTCAATGTTTGCAATAGAGAAACTGAAGTATTTTTATTATTAAATAATATGAAATTCAAGTTGTTGTTTTCCTGTATTAATTTGAGTCTAATTTCCCCCATGTTTTTTAATATAATTCTAATTCTAAATATTTCACCTAAAGCCGAAAATATCAATTCTTGAACAATAACAACAAATGAGTTCATTTGTTTTTTGAAATTGCTTTTACGAAGTGTCAATTTTACTGTGGAAAAATTAGAAATGAGAATTTATGTGTATTTTAAATATCAAAAGGTATAAAATCCTCTTAAAGGAGACAATAGAATCGATTTTTTTCTGACAACACTTATCATTAATCGGCAAATCGAAAAGCATCTCTACTTCAGAGATATGTCTTCAATGTAATGTAATTCGAATGCTCGTAGCATACCTGCACGTTCTCCAGGTCAGTCCACCTTCACCCATCTAGACGACGAGTGGGCTCATTACGGATGATAATGGCATTGCTATAGTTGAAAGAAATTGGAACATTAAAAATTCCAGACTGTCTCTAACATATCCTTCCCAAATATGGATTTCATTATTGATCAGCGGGTGGCTGAGTGCAGTGAGCATTACAAGAAATGTAATAGTGTAGAAGTGTGTGTGTGGGGGGGAGGGAGAATTGAAGAGGAGAGAGAGACTACTCCTGTACTTCAGAAATTAGATACGTTTCAATAATTTATCGGGTGTGTCGAGTTTGAGTTCAGAAAAAAAGATTCTGTTAGCAGGAACAGTATTTCTTTCTCTTTTACTATTTAAGGCAAATATGTGAGCCTCCGTACCCACTCGGCTTGGTTTCGCTGATGCTTTCGTAAGAACGGGTTCAAGTCCCATCTATGACGTGAAGATTTATCAGGGATTTTCATCTGAAGGTAAGTTAGCTGGTCTCGGGTGGATATGGACAGAAGTACTCAGGACAGTTTGTTTGTTTTAAGGGGAAATGCCTGCATTTTTTTTGTCTGTATTCTACACAGGATACTATTCTAGTATTTCCCCGAACAGCATATTCTAGTATTTCCCCGAACAGCATATCCCACCATCCTTCTTGATTTCCCTAAAACAGACGACATAATCAGAGACGAAGCGAATACATGCATAAAAGTTATCAACGATACATATCACTAAAACAGGTTTTCTTAAGCTTTCACTGTTACTTGTAAAATAACAACTAATAACATCTCATTTTCTTATACAGTTTCGCCTTTATAAAACCCCAGTCAGTTTAGTAAATATTAACTCAGTGTCTAATACGATGGCCTTGTGCTGCAGTAGTCTTCTATAACTTACCGTGCAATTAGGACCTCGGTTTTGTGAATGGGTTGAATATAAAACCATTTACTACTGTAAATGGTTTTATATTCAACCCATTTCCTTACGACAAAAAAACGGTGGGGAAGAGATAAAAACCATACGGCTTTATCATGAAGAAAATAGAGTCATGAAAATTTAAACTTAATTGAAATGCTGATTATATAGTTTATTTTGCTTCGTATTCTTTACACTAAGAAAAAACAGAATGAATAATAAACGGAGTTTAGAAAATTATTAATTATTCTTTTACAGAAATCAATTTCGGCAGATTATATTTTTCTGAAGAAATGTTTGTTTAAAAGCTCGATAGGAATACGTTCGCTTTTGTGCAGTGCTAGGAAGACTTCAAACATTGCATATGTAAGCATCTCGGCACAGAAACACAATGCTAATCCTAAGAAACTACTTTTGTCAGTTATAAACATTTCATATGAGCTAGGACTAAAACAACTTCTAAACAGTAAACCGAGTTTTCTATTCGATTACAAAAAGCTTTATAAAGAATTCGAAAAGAAGCAGGGAAATAAATGTAGATGCATGTTTGTTGGAACTCATGATTTTTCAGGAAAAGAAAATAATATATTCTGTGCAGTACTCTTTATTGTCTGAAGCCCAGAATACTTTATGAATTACTAGATCAAAAATTTCATTTCGTTTCCGCAGTCTTTCTGGAAATTCGAGACGATATCAGAGAATATTAAAATGTCAAGAGACTGCACTGTTGATTTTAGTGTTTTCGAAAATATGTTGACATTCATCGTTCCCTCTATCTCTCTTTCTTTCTCTCTTGGCGATAGCATCGAGATGGTTTCAGCAGCTTGTGATTTCTCATAAATGGATGGATGTAGAGAAAGAAAAAATAAATCAATATGTACGCTATAATGATCTAAGGTATATGATTATTAATACTGAAGTAGTGTCACTGTTGAACTGACTTGAGTAGATATTCTTTGGTTAGAAAAAAATAAAGCGATAGTCTCGTATCGGCATACTACGGCTTCACCATAAGGAGAAGCCGTAAGAGTGTTTGCTTTTGAGTCAGTGGAAAAAGTTGAATTGATCGATATGAATGCTATGCATTGGATCCAAGTGAAGTAAGTTTAAAAAATTATTACCGATTTTAACATAAAGTGAGATTGAAGAGCAAAGTTCAGTATATAATATATTCTACTCACTATAAAATTATCAAATATCTTAGTTATTTTTAAATCGTCGTAACGCCAAAATATCCTAAAAGCATTCGTAATTAATCTGTATGACTAATTCTATAATTAAATCCACATGAGATCACGCAACTTTCAATTCCTCGAGCGCCTTTGCAATTGGCCATATTAAAATGCTATTCATGCTCATCTAGTCACACTATCCATCTAGTTAAGTCATTTTGATCTTGTTATTGTTACGGTAGCAACCGAGACTATGAAACTAGCATATTATGGCTTCTATTAATGCACGTGCTATTTTGAGAAGGTTGCCATGTTTGTGTGATAAAACACTGGAATTTGGGAACCAAAAATATTCTCTTAAATATCAATTCCCCCCTCCCAAATCTTATCTATCCCAATTCATCTTCATTCTCTTTCTTCCTTTTCCACTATAAAAATACTATAATATCTGTTGACATCCAACTTCTTATTCATGTCGCCAGGTTAACGCCCACTTCAACTAAATTAGTTATAACTTAAGGTTGTAGTGGTTCGTCAAAGGCCTTTGAAAATTTCAATAATATTACTGTTAAGTTACAGTCCTTCTCCCAAGCTCACTTGTCACTTTATTACAACATATAAGTAGATTACTAAGACACGTCATCCCCCTTACTGACGTCATCGTGCTCTCCCCCAGAAAATTTTCAAATACTTAATAATCACCCCCAGAAACACTAACGGCCTGTAATTTGATGCCTGCGTCTTGGCCACAGCTGACCTATCTCACCTTCGCCTTGTAGCGTGCTTGAGTTAAGACTAAATGTAAACAAAGATGAAGATGGTACTGCGAATTTCTTTAACACACGTTGATATTTATCCAGTCAGCGATGTATTTACATCGCGATTTTTGTACTTCTTCTTCAGTTATAGTCTGAGTTTACCTTAATTGTACAAGCATTGGTCTCCAAATATCTTTTACATGCTGTTAATAATAGACAACCCAACTCTATAAATTCAATTTTTATTCTTCTTCGTCTATTACCTTTAGTTAAAGTCTCTCATAGCGATTACTCTCCTGGTGCCTATTGAATTAATTGCAGTTAAAGTCGAATGAAATAGGGATATTAAGTGGAATAAAAGGAATTAAAAAACGTTATAACTGTATCGAATGCTGCTTTCCTATTGTGAATGAATATTTCTGAGTAATGCTTCAATTTAGTTTTATTTCTCACCAAATGTTTGGTTTTGAAATTTGGCTCTAATATTTGATTGGGAAGTTATTGGATTTATTTTATCCTTAGCTGGTTTTGTCCCGAATTCTTAGAATTCAAAAATCATAAATTTATATGCAATTTATTGAGGAGACATCGAGCAACAAACAGAGCCCTAAAACTTAATTATATGCTTGTAATCGCCACTTTTCCCAAGAAATGTATATGTAATACATCATCTAGGGCTACGCTAAACCAGTCTTTGTAGATTGCCATCATAGAACAATTAACCACGAATTGCTAGCTTCTTCCAAAAGATGCTGCTGGTGTCATATGACTATACCAAATATCTACACAGTTTACTGTGTTATCAACCCAAGTTTTAGATATTATACAGCCATTCAGATAAATTAAGTATCCTTATTTGTCAATGTATCTAAATATGGATAGCATTTTTCTTTAAATTGATAAGCAAAGATCGACAAGTTTTTGCAAGTATTTTTTTATGTCTGTGGACTCAATGGGACTAAAGTCCTTTATTTTGAAAGCAAACTAGAAATGAAACAAAATTGTAATTCTGAAGTGCCACTATTTTTATAGCAGTATTTCATTTTCTTCATAACATCCGTTCCATTTTGATTTCGTTTTAATTCTTACGTTCGATATTAATCGAATCTCATCAATTTGAAATTATTAATCAACCAACTGAATAATTATTCTTGGGAGTCTCACTTTTATTTCAAAATCCGTCGTTTTGAAGGAGAATTTTCAATTTTCCAGCTCACGTAACATCTACTCACACAAACACACAAACTTCGATTATTTCAACTAGAATAACTGAATCGTGTAAATTTCTTAAATCTCCTACTTTCGTTCTCTCCATTAATCGTCTGATCAGATAAACGACCAAGTAAACCTATAAGAAAGCGATTTATAGGATTTTACTACGAAGTCAAAACTTTACAAAATCTACTAATGCTAGCTAGTTCTTTTATTTTTTTTTAAACGGGCAAAATGGCAATTTCTTTAAATAGAAATAGAAGACCGTTTGTAGATGCAATTCAGTTTCTATGGCCAAAGCATTTGAGAGAAATGCAATATAATCGAGTGTTTACTCTCAGACATATTTGAAGATGTTTTTCTAAAGCTTAAACTTAAAAAGATTCAGTCACATTCATCTCTTATAGAATCCTGTTATTTTTTATACAGAAATAAAATTCTTCTTTCTGAAGAACATCGCTTTATTATAATAAAGCGATGTTCTTTAGAAAGAAGTTGCGACACTAAACCGTCTTTAAAATTACAAACTATTAATCACTGTAGATTGAAAATAAGTAAAAGAAACTAGTCAGTCATTTCTTGTGATGCTAACAGCTTTAGTAAATCTACAGAAAAGCAATTCGCTGTATATAAAACCAGTGAGATCTCCTGTTTCCTATATTAAGTGCGGATCTCCTTCCCTGATCAATAGGGGTTAACATATGTCGACTTCCTATATGTGATGAATTGGATCGTATCAGTTGGGATATCACTTTGATTGTCTATGCGCTAATCCAACCGTATACCATGCCTATATATTTCTAACGTATTGGTTATAGGATTGGTCTTTTCTTTATCGAAAAAAATCGGACTTATAAGGTCAAATATGTTACCTTCCTCTGTCTGCTAACAGCTATCTCAGAGGTGACTAGAATTATTTCGGGATTTACGCAGACATTTTCAGCAAAAGGCGTCGTTCTCCACCCTACTATTTAACAGTATCCGCTAATGCAAAGAAATAAAAAAACATAAATATTTTACGAAACCTCAGTAGCTCAGATGGTACAGACGATGTTTGATCTTAAGAAAGAATTAGTCATTTACCATATGCATTTTCACACATATTTATGCTTTTAAATAGTTATGAATTTCGCCCAACATCCATGTTTACATTCTCAACGTTGCCTTTACAAATTCCCAATTAATCACTAAAGACGATTGTAAACAGTATTCCGATTTGAATGAGGAAAGCAAAGTGATCTCAACTGCTCTCTTGGCTACAACTGCGAAAATTGGATATTAATAGCCATTTCACTATTTTTAACTCTTCATGAGAGTAATGTTCTTTACTACATAACTAATAAAAATGCATTATCTTTAAATAACACTTAAGAATAACCCACCCGTCTTTTCCGAACCCACGTACAGGTGCGTGATAGCAAGACTGAGTGAAATTGCAGTTCACAGCTACCTCGAATAACCGAGTCACGTCTTTCCTTAGTACGATCATAAGGGTTGAACTAGTCTTCACATTGTGCCTTCGTTTAGCACCTGTTGCATCGGCACTTGTTGCGTTTACGATATTTTAACAAGCATTCTCCCAAGTCGAGTTGAATGTGGCACGCAATACTTGCTTTTTCAATGACTAAGCGAAATACCAACAGGTAGCGATCTAATAGCCGGTAAATGTACTTAAGTTTGACATTTATAAGTTCAACGCAATGTAATCTAATAGAGTTGCGACAAAATTGTTCTCGTGTAAATACTTTTGGGCAGCGGTAAATTTTAGCCCGATAAAAAATTCAACTACTCACAACAGTTACTGAAAAGACTTCGCGTAAGATTGCCTTGATAGCTTTTCTTTTTTTTTTTCTTCTGTTTGTTTCTTTTAAAATCATTTCATTAAATAGCATTTTATATAATTTTAATATAATCCAGTATTTCTTTTAGTTCTTAGACATGCTGCACCTTAGCAGAGAATTCCCAAAATTAGTTTGTTTTATTTCTCAGCCGATGTGGGTGGTACTTTATTTTATTATCAGTATATATATATATATATATATATATATATATATATATGTACATATCATCAAATGTAAACAGATATTTCTTTGTTAATGACCCTGCTTACTCTCCAGAACATATTTCGTTATAGTTATTCAATACTGTTTTTTTTTGGCCATACTGTATATTGTTTAGTTTCGATGACAGAATGAATCATGAGTGTTTTCCTAGAAAATGAAGTGCAGCATATTTATTACACTAATAAATGAAATTGAGGTTCCAGGAATATTTTAACCTTTTATACTACCAACGTCTTAACCAACTAAAATGCATTCCTAAGCGTGTCAACAAGTCCTGCAACAGTAACAAAACATCTTAACGTTGGTTAACGCAACAGTTTTATTATCATCACTCAATAACCTGCAAACATGTTCTCAGAATTACTTTATCATCGAAAAGGGAATATTATGATCAGAGTACATCGTAAAAGGCATTTTCTAAGAAGCAGGCATTCAAGTGGATGACGATATGCTCCCATGATCATCTTTATTTGTCCTATTAATATGAATGTGTTAAAGATTGTACCTGTAAACACAGTAATAAGGTCGAAAGTCCCGATTCCCATGGTGACAGCAAAGCGAGCAGTTCCTTCCTTATAATATCGCTTTAGTGTTTTCATCGGAGACAGTGAGACCGCAAGAGTACTCACACCTCTCTCGTTCCTTCCAGTGAGTTACAGCTTGCATCACTCGCTCTGTATACTAGTAGCATGTGCAGAATTTGTCCATAGTCGAAACATGTATTCGCCTGTAAACAATAGCCACTGTCACATGTGAGATCCCAAAAGACTGCACGCTGTACATCACAGCTGTCTGATCTCAATGTATTCTGTTGTGATGCGACGATAGTTACGCTGTCTTATACAGCATACAGACTAACCTGAAACAGACTTCTGTATACTTACTCTGTGGAAGCAGAGCTTAACTTAACGTGACAGTTGCATTTCAGTGACACTACGATTGCAATCCCGAGATGCATCAGCTTATTTCAACAAAAATATGTTATAATCTAAATGGTGTTTATTGTTTGACTTTCAATTTTAGCTTAAAACTCTAAATTTCATAGGTATTATTATAACAATGGCTAGAATTTTAATATTGTTATAAAATTATATATATATTTTTATAAAAACCATGGTATGATACTGAATACGACTAAATAATTTTGAATATTATTGAACAAAACTCACCATTATTACTTACAAAAAACCGGAACCAGAAGTCATTAGACTTCCGGTTCATTTGATTTTGTTGTTCATTAAAACAATAAAAGCAAAAATCGTCTGAGTTACACCATCAAAACTATAAAACTTCTATTAATTGAGGAAAAATAAACTGGAATGCATATGTTTTTTTAATGGAAAACTTCGAAAAAAAAAGCCATTGAAAAATATCAAAAAATTTCCCAAAACTTGGCTGCACCAGGTTGATGATGTTTTCATTATTTGCCACTAATTTGTTTATAGAGTACTTTGACAAGACCTCTTTTCACTGAGATCATTAAACAAAGTATCAAAACGTCAAAATCAATTTAGTATGGAAATTTAAATAACGAGCTCTATTTTTTCTTATTTACCATCTTTCTTACTCACTAAAGAACATAAAGGAGGTACTTAAAAGCTTGTACATTTAAGTGTATAATGCCCTTTAAAGAAGTCTCCTCTACTAACACAATTAAAAAGCCAATTTTAATCTAAGAATTTAGAATAATATACATCCTGAGACTGCAAAATAAGCGATAATCAATAATACACTTTAAACCACATCATTATACGAAAGCATGATTATCGACTATTGCCTTGAATTTTGTTTTCAAAATACCATAACAGGAGTAATACATTTTGTTCTTTAACTATATTTCTTATACTATCAACAACTGATTTCGTGTAATGCTCCAGTATTTTGTTCAGAGATTTGTAAATTTCTTCTGATATGATATATTTCAAATTATTGTTAGTTTCATTGGTGTTAATGGCTACAAAATAGATAATCTGAAAACCTTCATTTAACGTGAACCTTCCAAACGTTAACAAAGTATTACTATAGAAGTACTCGAAAGCTATTCAATCGTATGAACCTTGTTTTTTCAATAACTACCGGTAGTTGTTCAATATTTGATCCAAGTCAGCAATAATAAATGACAAAAGAATTATTCTCAAAATATTTATTTTATGCCATAGGAGGAAGAGTCAGGCTTTTTGTTAAAGTGAAATGAAAATAATATTTGACCATTACACATATACATTTAAGTAATTAAAATGTGATGAACACAGTTTGTAGAACTCTTTGGTTAATTCCAGAAAACATTCCGATATCTCCTAAATTTAAATAAATGTGCAAGAGCCTTTTAATTGGCAAAGGGAGTAACAAGAGGGTATTTTAGTCCTTAAAAGGATTGGCTAGATGAGCGAAGCAAGAATGCATTTCATATCTGAAGAGGACCAGTGAAGGATAGGGTATTATTGAGCTGTATAAAGCTCTCATCATGGCAGGAGGGTAACAGCAATAGCCGAGTCTCAGTTAGAACTTCATTGGCTACAGCATTGCTATTCACTACCCTCCCAGGATACCCATTTTAGTCGCCTCGCAAGACATGCATGAGCTATATTGGGGCTTATATGTAAGTAAATCCGTCTCTAAAAATTAGGACGATCCCTAGACCACTCCAAAGTGGCCGAAAGACAGTCGAACTCAGCGTTGGCTTCACTTAGTGAAGGGTCCCACACCACCGAGCAGAACCGCTCATATTCCAAGGAAAAGCGTCCACCGACGAGGTCCCTCACTGGCCACGCTGGAGAACACCCTCCCCAGAGACTCAAAATGCTTTCCCAGAGCAACCCTGCGAAATCAGCCCCCCCCCCTCACCGGGAGCAAAACTCCGGAAGAAACCTGAGAGAGCGAAATTCTCGAAACTCAGCGTCCATTTCAGTCGCATCTTACGACATGCACGGATTTACATTGGCGATATTCAAGTAAAGCCAATTCTAAAAATTAGAACGATATCTAGACCACTTCGTAGTGGCCGAAAGATCGTCCAACTCAGCGTTGGCTCCACTCAGTGACGGGCTCCCCCACCACCGAGCAGAACCGCTTATATTCCAGGGAAACATAACAAAGCCCCTCACCGGGCAGTGCCGTAGAACACCCTCCCCAGAGACTCAATATGCACTCCTAGGCAAACCTCACGAAATCTAAGCACCTCACCCCCCCCCTCACCGGGAGCGAAATTCCGGAAGAAACCTGAGAGAGCAAAACTCTTGAGACTCTGCGTCCATTTAGTCGCCTCTCACGACATGCTTGGTTGCATTGGCGCTATTCTTATCCCAGCCACCACACGGGAAGGGTATTTTAGTTCTTAAAAGAACTGGCAGATGGACTGAGTCCTTGACTCTTTATCCCGTCATCTGAATGAAGAAAATCTGTGTGGATAGGGTGTCATTGGACTAAAGCTCTAGTCATGGCTGGGTAACGGCAATAAGTTTTAAGCCTCAGTTAAAACTTCATTGGCTACAGCTTTGCCATTTGTTACCCCGGAAGTCCTAAAAAGGACTTTCATCTTGATTATCTCTCTACATCCTCAATAACCGGGTATTTTAATCCTTAAAAGGACTGGCTTAAAGGGGAAGCAAGAATGCTTTTCATATTTCCCGTTATCTGTAGAGGACAGTGTAGGGAAAGGGTGTTATTGAATTATTAAAGCTCTGATCATGGCAGGAGGGTAACAGCAATAGAGGAGCTTCAGTTAGACTTCATTGGCTACAGCATTGTCATAAAAAAGGTGTAGTATATATTTTAGAAAATATTGTAATTTTTTTGTTTATTCTAAAGGAAAATAAATAAATCATAAATAAGATTATTATTATTTAAATTAAGTAATATGTATTATGCTGATATTTTATTAATAAAAGGAAATGTTAACGATTAAATTATTACTAGTTTTGGATACGAATAATTAGTTCTGTTGCGTACATAAATGTTTGAAAAAAAAACTGCTATTACAGAATGATAATTTACATATAAATAAACGGGATATTGTAAATTTTGGCGATGCGTTTCTCATCAAAATGTTTTGCTATACACTATTTTAATACAAAGATTTTAAAATTAAATTTCCTCATTCCTATCTTTCTCTAAGTTTATTTTATGGAAGGCAAAAACTAACATTGAATGGTTATTATTAAAAAATGCCTGAAATGGAATTAAAGAAGATTTACGATGTTTTTAATAACTCTGTTATCGAGGGTAATCGTTAATATATGCATTTCCTCGCTGCCAAATAATAATTCTCTTCCTTGTTATTCCTCTTCGGTTGATTTCAATACATCGTCAGCAACGGTCTTGATAAAAATATTTTCCTGAATTCACTTCATAATATGGCAGTAGTAAAAGGAAGAAAAAAAAAACTAAATTAGAAAACACATTACTGCGATTGAAGCTATGCATTGTTAAAGGCTAGTAAGTAAATTATTCTCATTAAGATGTTTTACCGTATGGACCTGAAAAATTATACTGCAACAGCCTTCCGGAAGTTATTTTGTTTACATCACTGAATTATTTTAAGTCCGTTGTGGAATTAGCGAATTCAATTTTCCCTATACGTCGAGGTGCACACAGCCCTACAAATCGTAGTTTAATTTTCTTCCTTCTTCCAACGGTCAACTTCTTGCTGAGCAAATAACATACACAGCAAATTAAATTGGATATTCCAAAAGAAAAAGAGAAGCATGCTGTCCAAGAGCTTCGATTTTCTTCTTGCCTGAACAACAGTTCAAAACTTTGTAATTAAATCTCGTAAATAGTTTTGGTTCTTTTCTTAGAATTGTACAAATTATTGAGGACCAATAAAGCTGCAATGCCACCGAAGTGATCTAGGAGTCAAACCTCTCGCCGTAATCAATCATTTGAAAGAAAAACTAAATAACGTTGAGTTTCCCCTATCTACTATTACCTCAATTTTCTCATTAAACAACGTAAAAAAGAATTAGAATTCTTTACGAATATCTGGAGATATCTTTTCTACTTAAAAAGTTTTTTTGGTGTACCAATTCCAGGCCATCTAACAGTAAATTGAAAATTAAATACCTTAGCGATTAAATAAGAATCAATTAATCATATAACATATAAACAAAATGTATAAATATAAATTAAAATAATTCCGATTTATTATTTTGTTTATAATGGAGATGTTTGTGATCGTTGATTATGTAATCTAACATGGAATTTTTTTCCCGTACCAAGCCATTAATTTTGGTGATCGCTAGTTATTTAGAAATAAATCAGTAATCCACAGCACCTTATACTTAAAAATAATAAATGTTATCTGAAATTTGCGTATTTACTTAACTTTATGTTCCTACTAGGGGGGGGCTCCATCCCCTGACGGCTACGCCCCCCCCCGGGTTCCGGACTGGTAGACCAGTTCTTCTTGCATCAGATGACTCGAATTTTGAAGACTCGAAGGGGGGTTCGTCCCCCCCCCCCTCCGATGCACAACCTTCCCGAATTCCGGACTGGTAGGCCGGTTCTCCTTGAATTCTGATGACTCGAATTTTGAAGACTCGACACTCAGGGTAGCCCCTGAGTTCCAAAACACGTTTCAAATAACTTGACAAAAACATTACACAAAAAGGCTGATCATTTTATATCTATAGGGTAGATTAGTGATACTATAAATATATTCGCAGAATTTTTTTCCCGATATTTGCATTAATTAATTAGACCAAGTTGAAATAATAAACTAAGGTTACTGGAGTATCACATGGCAATAAAAAAAATCTATAAAATTAATTAAATTAATATTTTATAACATATAGAACTTTTGTATATCTTAAAATAAGTTAAATTTAAATGAAAAATTTTTCTTATTTTAAAGCATTTTGAAATACTTAATAATAAATTTCAATACACTGTAAAATATTTTTTATAATGAATATATTATAAACTAATGCAGTTTGTGATATTAAGTAGTAGAACGGAATTTGGAAAGGATGGATGATCGACCCTGAGTTGCGGTGATCAATACCTTTGGAGGTAATGGATGGCAATGCTGTAGCCAATGAAGTTCTAACTGAGGCTCGGCTATTGCTGTTGCCCTCCTGCCATGATCAGAGCTTTAATAACTCAATAACACCTTATCCCTACACCGTCCTCTACAGATAACGGGGAATATGAAAAGCATCCTTGCTTCGCCCCTTTAAGCCAGTCCTTATAAGGACAACGGATATTAAGTAGAGTTGAGTTAATCGACCGTGAGATGCGGTGATTAATACCCTTGGAGGGTAATGGATGGCAATGCTGTAGCCAATGAAGTTCTAACTGAGGCTCGGCTATTGCTGTTGCCCTCCTGCCATGATCAGAGCTTTAATAACTCAATAACACCTTATCCCTACACTGTCCTCTACAGATAACGGGGAAGATGAAAAGCATTCTTGCTTCGCCCCTTTAAGCCAGTCCTTATAAGGACTATAAGGATATTAAGTAAAGGTTAAGGCTCCACCGGCGGTGGAGACCCTGGGAGGGTAATGGATGGCAATGCTGTAGCCAATGAAGTCCTAACTGAGGCTCGGCTATTGCTGTTACCCTCCTGCCATGATCACAGCTTTAATAGCTCAATAACACATTATCCCTACACTGTCCTCTACAGGTAACGGGGAAGATGAAAAGCATTCTTGCTTTGCCCCTTTAAGCCAGTCCTTATAAGGATATTAAGTAAAGGCATGTATTAACGTATAAATTTAAATGTATAGGTTATATTTATCTTAAAGGTTTTCAGTATTCTAAAATGTCATGCTTTTGTGTAAGTTCTTGAACTGACAGTATTAGAAAGGCGGCAAAGTTATCGTGAGAGGTTTTCACTTAAGGTGAAGGATAGCCCAAAAAGAAAGCCTTGGAAATCCCATCTTCCAAAACCTTTTAGTTTATTCATAGCTGGAATTAGTAACTGCAGTTACTATTTTTTTTTTTACTAAAACGACATATAGAACCTTTGCAAGTCTTAAAATAAACTAAATTTAACTAATTTTTTTTCTTATTTCAAAACATTTTAAAATAATTAATAAATTTTAATACACCGTAAAATATTTTTATAATGAATATATTATATATATTATAAACCAATATAAGTTTTTATAAGGATATGAACATAAATCAATCGACCCTGAGATGCGGTGATTGATTCAATCAATCCAATACCCTTGGAGGGTAATGGATGGCAATGCTGTAGCATAGCCAAAGAAGTTCTAACTGAGGCTCGGCTATTGCTGTTCCCCTCCTGCCATGATCAGAGCTTTAATAGCTCAATAACACCTCCTTATTCCTACACTGTCCTCTACAGATAACAGGGAAGATGAAAAGCATTCTTGCTTCGCCCCTCTAAGCCAGTCCTTATAAGGACTGTAGGGATACGTTTTTATAACACCGTGCGGAGGCCGGGATAAGATAAGTCCCACTGTAGCCCTTGTATGTCGTACGAGGCTACTAAAATGGGTACTCAGGGAGGGTAGTGGATAGCAATGTTGTAGCCAATGAAGTTCTAACTGAGGCTTGGCTATTGCTGTTACCCTCCTGCCATGATCAGAGCTTATATAGCTCAATAACACCCTATCCTTACACTGTCTTCTACAGATAACGGGGAATATGAAAAGCATTCTTGCTTCACCCATCTAGCCAAAATAAAGAAAAAAAAAGTTTGTGACATTACGTTCATTTTCCTTCTTGGTCGTTGACGTTGTTAATTCTACACACAACATTGGTGGTGTTCTTTAAAAAGTTTTGAGAAGCCATACAAAGAAGAAGAAGAAGAGAGGGTTGCATTGATTAAGTCCCATTTGGAATTGAAATTTAATGTGAAAAGAAAAATATTTACCAAAAGTGTAAAAAGAATCTGTCTCCAGCAGCTTTCAGCAGCGAATTGTAGATTGAAATATACAAAGATTTACGGAAAAATGTGACACTTTGAAAATAAGAACCAATCTTAGAATCTCAGTGACAAACTGTGAGAGAAATATTGATTCAGTCAGGGATACCCACGGGGGGTGAGGTTATCTGCATGGATAGAAAAACCAAACTCCATGGTGAATCCAGGAAACTAAAGAGGTGAAGATAAATATCATGAGGATGGCAAAATATTCTTGAAGTTATTGAAAAATATTGGAAATGAGGGAAGGTGCATATACCTTAAAATGAATCAAAAGTGAAAAAGTCAAAAAAAAAACTGAAGATAAAGATGTCTGAAGATAAAAAAAAGCTTTATCTTTAGAAAAACTGAAGATATTTGGAATGACTGGAAGCAATTAGTTTGAAAATTTGTTATAAGAGTTAAGTACAAGACTGAATTGGTATGTGCTCAATCAACTCCTTGGGACAGAAAAACACATCACAAACCTGAAATATACGGAAAGACGCTTTGAGTTGATTCCATTCGTATAAGATACTCCAAAAGTAAAGTGTAAAAATTTTGCAATGGTTACAGGAAAGGAGTGTGTTGTCTTCACCTTTTCTACTTATTAGTCTTATAATTGGTTTTGTGATGAACAAGATTCCGAAAGGGGAGGATTGGAGATTAAAGCGGTTTAAGAATCTCAGAATATCGCTCGCCCGGATTATGTTGATTTGGAATTATTCACGAATAATGTGGGATAAACGAATCCCTTTATTGCTTCAACTGATGATATCGGGAGTCAACTAGGTTTGATTATCAATGTTGAGGAAACGAAGGTAATGAAAATAAGTGAAAGATGAGTCTTCTTTCTTACAGAATTATGGATGGCTTCAAGAGTGTCTAAAATTATGGAAAATTTAGAAAGACAGCAGAATATCTATAAAAACAAAACAAACTTAATCTACAATAGTCTCTCTCTCTCTCTGTTTTGCATTATGGAAGAGACACGGACATGGTGTATGAGTGATAATAGGATACTTGATGCCTTTGATCAACGGTTTTTAAGAAATACTTTGAAAACAAAATGGGATGGTCTGATTTCGTGAATAATGATAAGTTGGAGAGGTGATCAACCACCTCTCATTACTATCTTATGTAAGAAAGGACTATGGTAGTTCAGCCATTTCAATTTTTCTAACAACTTCTTGATGATTCAACAAGGTTATGTTGAATCATCAAGAAGGTGTTAGAAAAATGTTCACAATATCAAATAAGACGTACACAGAGTTGATATTAAGTTCGATGAAGGAGCAGTGTTCACTCAGAGCAGACACATATGGAGTACGTTTATATTCGATCTGATCAGACTTCCATGAGACTGTTGGCTGTTTGAGGAACTTGAATGGATGTATGTACACTATAATTCAGAAGGCCAATGTCCTGATGATGAGAATGAGGCTTTCCTAACTACCTATCTATAAAAAGAGAAATAAAACTAAGAATTACAGAGCAATTTCCTTGTTTAGTATTCCAAGTAAGATTCAAGTATACAAATATACTTGAATAGAGGCTAAGAAAAATTATGGAAAGAAACTCGGAGAATAAGCTAGGGTCAGGCGAATAGGGGTTGTCAGAATCATATTCTCACTTCAAAACAAATAATAATAGAAATATAACAAGGATCAGCACTTTTTGTGAATTTTGAAAACGTTAGGTGGTTGTCAGGAACTTGCAGCCAAAGCAGATTTGAGGTCGCGTGTTCCTCTGACCACGTTACCTGTTTTGTGGAATGACAAAGACTATGACCTCGGCAAGCTCATCTTCAGTTGAAAAACAAATCTCTGTATCCCAGACAGGATTGGAATCCAGAACTTTCCAAGGTGTTCCTTATTTACATAGATTTCTGGAAAATGCATATGACAGCTGTCAAGAGAAAAAGCTGTTCCAAACGATAAAGATAGATGGGGATAAACGGAGCATTATACAGAACAATGCATACTTATCTTTAAGTAAAAGTCAAAGTTAGTATAAGAGTGTGCAAAAGATGATTTGATGTAAACAAACTATCTTCGTAAAGAATGAAGCGAATTATTAATCTCATATCAGTAGACTCCAGTCGACTTTTAGTCAACTGTTTTATGAAAAAAAATTGATGAGTACGATTTGTATTATTTAAATATGATTAAAAGGATATAAGTGTACGATTGGCTTTCGCAGTAGAACTGTTCTCTCATTTACTTACCAGTGAGTATCCCAACACCTGTTAACGACCATCCTGACTGTTTTTACTTATATAACAAGTAATAATTGAAATGCTTTTGTGACAAGTAAGAAATTGCAGTGCGTGTGTGGTTAACAAGGGTTTCATGACTATTCGTATAATTACAGGCCTTCATTTTGATCGAAATTGTACTCTGCCATTCTGTTTTACTTAATTTTGTCATTAATATGATCTCAACTTAAACCAACATTGAAATGAGTTTCTAATTTTCAACAGTGATCCTAAATACCAGATGTCATTAAATTCTATCCACCCACAGAAGAATTATTGTTTCTCCAATAAAAAAGCTCAGAGAAAAAGAAACATCTCGTTCAAGCTAAAACGGAAAATTCGTATAATAAAACACACGCGCATACTAAATATACAACAAATCTATAATTTATTCATCTAAGAAGCCTTTGTAGCTAGAACTGTGCATATGGTGTTATATTTATTAAGTATATTTCCTGGGAAATGTAATGTAAGGTACATTAATTCTAATATGACGTAAAATATTAATTATAATTGGATTTTACCGTTTGATATAAAATTTCATATTCACATTTACTTATTCATGTGGACAACTTTAAACCCCGCGTACAACAATCTATCAGAATTGTTTATCATTTCAGTTCAATCACGTGTTAAGGTTTAATTCCTCTAATGGAATTAGTGCATTCGTATCTCTTCAAAAGTAGAGGAGAGTAAACTTACAAAATGATCTTCTATATGAATAAATAAAAAGACTCTGAAGACTTTAACGTGTTATGTCAAACACTGCTAAAGTGCAGGAATCCTTGTTATCGCAAGAGGCATTAGTGAATTCGAGAAATCTAAGAAAGAATTCTTTACATTCTTAAGTATAGAGGGTAAGGAGCTTTTTGAGGGTAAAGCGGCACGTTTTATCCATCTTAAAAAAAAAAAAGAAATATTAAATATTCACTCCACGTATTTCTTTTAGATTGTTATCCGTGTTATTTTTGTAAATACCATTTTAATGTATAAATTTCATTAATATCCTAATTTAACATTTTCAGAGATGGCGCTACTAACGATGATGCGTATGTTCTTTAATAATTCTTAAAATTAGTGTAATGCATTATCTCATTTAAATTATATTTTTATTATATAAATAATATTAAATATTAAAAGAAAATGAATTAAAATGAATAAATTATTATTACTTTTGTAATTCCATAGTAAAGAAAAAATATCTCTTAGACACCATTTAGAAAAAATTATAAATGAAAACAAATAATTGCTACATGGATATCAGCATTCGAAAATTACAAAGATACTTTTTTGTTTGTCATGTTTGAAAATGTTTGAATAACCCGGAAAAAATTGAAAATGTTCCTTTCTGATAAAACAAGGAAAGTGCATTAAATCATAATGCGTGATTACTTCTGTGTGTAAACAAGCAACACCGAAGTTTGTTAACCCGAGGAGGGGGGGGACGAATTACTATCTGAAATGTGTAATTCTAGTTTAATGCATGTTGCGCACCGTTTTCATGAAACTAATTACACAAACTAAAACTAGCTCAGAAAAGAATTTACCGGTCTTATAAGAAAAGTACAGTGAACTCTTTTATAGCGTTACTAGACTGTGTGTGAGAGAGCTGCAAAGCCCAAAGGAGTGTAGAATGTAATTGAAGAGGGATGTATATTAAATACCTTTGTAAATAATACTTTGTGGTCCACTTAACTAAGTCAAGTAACCCATTTACTACATAGATATCTTTGGGTTGTGTGTGCACAGATGGCGTTTAAGATAACCATTCCTTAACATACAAAGAAACAGCTCCTTATTGTATTGCTTGTCTCAAGTTATGAACGATACCCTAAATTACCAAGAGCGGACACATCAGACCCGATCAATTCTGGACGGGGCGGCTTATTTTCTCTCAACAGTCGTAATGAGGGCGATCGTAGGCGAGACAGCTTGGCTTATGCGATCGCAAACTGCCGATCACGTGTTCCAGCCACATGATTTTTCCTTTCCTTATTCTCTAGTGTCTGTGGTCTCAGCATTCGGCGCGCGACAGTAGAGTCTTTTCCCGGATAGCTCCTCCTCCTGCCGCTGAACTGTCGAGTAGATCGGAAAGCAGCGGAGCTTGCGCTGTTCAAATCGGTTGCCGAAGTACGACGCAACTGCAGTGGTGTGTGTCTTTCTTACTTCTGTCCTTACAAAATGAAACTAATATAGGCAAAATGTCTTCCCTACAAACAGAAGGCTTGTTTTTTCTTCGGCATGTATTTTTTATCCCGGACTCTTCTCGCCCGTTTTCTACGAACACTTTTAGTGTAGCCGCGATCTGACTCCTTGGCAAGGCCGGAGAGAACAGAGCCAAGCTTGACTGGACGTCGTCAAAATTTCTTACTCAAGAATGAACAGATTCGCCAGACCGTGGAAAATTACTTCTGGACAATACTCATCCCTCTTCCTTGTGTGGGTGGTTCTAGGACTTACAGTGAATGTGTGTCCGATATTCTTTGCATATCCTTCAGCGAAAGGTAAGGATTAGTAGGTATTTAGTTTTGTTATTTATTATT
The DNA here is from genome assembly GCF_054136105.1 of Typopeltis vanoorti. Lineage (NCBI taxonomy): Eukaryota > Metazoa > Arthropoda > Arachnida > Uropygi > Thelyphonidae > Typopeltis > Typopeltis vanoorti. The sequence goes on from NC_143562.1 coordinate 91,373,575, forward strand.
TATTTTTAAACATAGCATCCCGGCTGTTTTTTCTTAAAAAAAAGAAAAGTAATTTTATGTAATTATATTATTTAGTTTATTTCCTATAATTATAATTTATAATATAATTGCATTAATAATAATAAAGTAAACGTAATCTACGACTAAAATGCTTAATTAAAATTAAAATAAACAAAAAAATTAAGAAAATTTTGAAGTTTAGTAAATACACAAAATTATGTTTTTTATGTGTTTATCTTATTTAAGATAGAGAAAATATCTGCTAAAAGATGGTTAGTCGTTTCCTTTGATGCCTTTCATTTTTCTGTTGTTGTTGTGGAAGTCCACAACAAAAAGGAGGAGGGAGGACTTGGATCTTAATCCCAAATGATTAAATATAACCATTTCAGCATTTTTCTTTACTTAGCAAAATTGTCTGGTTTTTATTTTTACCATTAAAATGAAAACAGTGTTACAAGAAAACACACGAATTTTCAATTGTGAATGTTCGCTTTGATAATATCAATATAAACAATACATTCAAGTTTCGTAAACTACAGGGCATAATTTTTGATTTAAAAGTTGGTAATGGACATTATTTAATTTTCAATGGAGTGTCTGATGACCATTCCTGCGAATTTTATCGATATTTAATTTTATTTAACTTTCCATATTATTGTATAACTTTTGACTTAATTGATGATAAATTCTCATATATTATTAAGTGCATTTCATCGTAAATCTATGAATAGTGATTACAAGCAAGTTTATAAGATTGACCACTGTATTATCGTAATAAATATATATACTTGTTCAAATATCTTTTCCAATTATTTAGAGACTCTGTAGGTATTAACATTCTACCTATAGCCACAGTTAATTTTTCTATCGGTACAGGGTTAAGTGGCTATAAACAAACTTCTGCGATGCAAAATGAACAGTAGCTAAGAGGAGTGCGTTTGTTGCAATAATTTCAGCTTATTAACTTATTTTCAAATAGTTCTGCATCTGTTGGGAGGGGGAGTAACGAAATACCACAGATATACATAGTTTTAGATAATACATTTTCGGAGGTACAGTTATTAAGGTGTTCTTATAGGTTTTTTCAACAAACCTTACCGTAAACAAAGATTTAACCCTAAATCTTAAACTAGATTGCGCCTTTCAAAATCGCACATTATAGTTATTCCTCAAGTGTAAGTAAAACAGATCACTCAATGATTTTAACTCAACAACTGGGACACATATCTATTAATTGCATCGCTTTCATTTCCGGATTTTCTTATAGACTAAGTATGACAGTATAACCTGAATCTCAAGCGTATTGCTATACGGTAAATATTCGTGGCCCAGAACAACAGGATTCCATCAGATTTGGTCAGCTATCTCTGTCTTATTATATTATTTTCATTCTCATTTTGGATACCAAAACTATTAATTATATATAAAGAGCTTTTGGGCAAATAGTCCGAAATGAATAATTTTTTTTATTAATAGCAACATAAAGCACCAAAAATCAATACTCATTACTTTTTAACATCTTGAAGTAGGTTACGTAGATAGGTATCAGCTATTAGTGTATGTACGCGTCCTTCCGGAAGGAAGGAAGATCTGATGATCAAGTGGGACATAATCGATGACTTCCTTTATTTCCGGAGTTAAAATTCTAACTGAAAAAAAAAGGAGTCTAAAAAATGTATGAAAAACTATTCCTGGATTGCAATCCATGTTGTTATACTTTACGTATTAAAAATAATAATAAAGTAAACAACAGTAAGTACTAAAATCAGAATGTAATTGAATACATGCCTATTTTGAATTTTTTGCGAGGAAAGTTTGAAATATCGTGAAAATAATCATGAAGATACTAATCGGAAAATTTAACACGCATTTCATTCCTACAGTAGGCACGTAAACTTCATCTTTCTATCCACAAAAATCCTCAGTAAATTTTGTTTTCCACAAGAATGTATGATAAAAACATTGTTACTTTTAAGTAAACAATTTCAAGTTATATTTCCGATCAAATGGTGCGTTTTTTTTTTTTTTTACTTTTCAACGCGCAAAATCGATTTCTTTCCATTGTAAATATTATAAGAAAAAATATAACCATGTAAGAAAACATGCATTCAGTAAATATGCTTAGAATTCGTTCTTAAAAAGTACAGCTGAGATACGTACCGTGAATTAGGAAAATACATAAACAGACAAGGAAACGTTATCTTCAAAATGATCGATTTTTTCCCCCTTCGTTTGATTTGATGGCTTGTCAAGTTGAATTCCCTACTCCTGCTGAATAAATTTTATAAATCTCGTGAAAACAATTTAACAGATTTTTCTTACTAAATAAACATGATATTCAATCAAAAACATGCTTGCGACAATAGCATTAATTATTATAATTGAAGAAGTTACTTATTATAAGCCAGAATCCATTTATCAAATTCCATTTAAATAGAATCATTCCATATTCTTGAATAGTTAGTTTGCATAATCATTTAATTGCTAATCAAATATTAAATTATTTCATTTTTCTCAGTGCATAAGATATGCATTCAAAAACGTATATTTAATTATGAGTGTGAATGGAAGAAGCACAATTTGCATTTAGGAAGTCAATGCCACTTCTCCGCACATTGTTGTCTGTTATACATTTACAAAGCTTCGATTTCAATACTCCTTAATGTTAGGAGTTCTTAAATGATGTCTGTTAGGGCTGAAGATCATTCTGCTTCTAGGATAAACAGCTTTTGCGATTCATATTGGAATGCGGTGAATTTTGAGTCGCTGACGTCTTTTATTTAAGCCTTTCCATTGAGCAAGGTGTAAAAATCCAAAGCGTCAAATCCATTGTTGAAAGTAACCAATCATTTACGTTTTAGAATGCACAGCGCTATTGTCAATGATGCAAGTATTCGAATACTTGCAGATAGCATTTAATTGTCCATTTATTTTTCGATTTCTTTTTGTAAACGAATGTAACTCGTTTTTTTATACTTATCTTCAAGTAAATAACACATTTTTCTATTTAAAAATGCATGTTTTATTTCTATATAAAATATCATTGGTTATCTTAATTATCTTTTGCTACTAAGAAGAAAAGTCTCCTGGTGATGATAAATTTAAGTCATTGATTGATATTTCTTCCCAACCAATTTTATAAATTGGATGTTCCCGTCCAGTACTGAACCTACTAAAATATGCATAATGTTAATCGATCCTTCAATTACGTGGAACACCATGTGGTCCGTAGTAATTTACTGAGCTACGAAAATGAGTTTATCTCAAATAGGAGAGAGTGCGCAATACTTTGCTATTATATTTGCCCGTAAGAGGTTCCTCCCCCCCTCCCCACTATATTTTCAAGTAGGGTAACACTGAGGAAATTTAGAGTAGGAAAAAGTTAGCAATGCGACTAAATAAATCGTCTATTAGGAAAAGTAGAACATCACATTAAGAACTAAAATAATTTATTTAAGTACATTAATCGAATTTTTGATAAACTTACCAATGATAATTTATCCAAAATTCTCTACTCGCTATGCTCAGGACTTTAACCTAAATTCAATCCAAATGCTCAGGATATCATTTTGACCAAAATTCAATCAAAATTGCTTCCAGAGTCGTAGAAAGCTATTAATTATAAGTAAATAGTGAACAAATTCAATGTCCCTAAACTCCTGCACTCGACTCCATAATTTCAAAGGTCTAAAAAACTCTCTCGTACTTTAAAATTTTAATTTCCTTTTTGATTAATTATCTTTAAGCCAGAACTTCATTTAATGGGTAATTTATCACTGTTTACTACTATTGTAATGTCGGCGTGATGTGATTAAAATTCACATTAAATTAGCTTATGAGATTACATCATGAAATTATTATTACCTTTATTTTATTTGCTCTTGTTGTAGTATAGTTGCCTGTCACAAAAATGGGAGAGAAAATATTTTATTGCGTAATTCAAGGGCGGTCCCAATGCATGGTTTATTAAACAAAACAGTTGAAATAAGTCGGAGCCGTTTCAAGAATGGTTAAACTCATTGCAACGCAAATATTTTAAAAAAATGTCAAATATAAATGCTTTTATATATTATGAGTTATTACCTAGATTCTGTGAAAGAATTACGACTGTTTAAGAAAATGAGATAGTAAAAACACCCATGAAAGTATTTACTAATTTTCAACAATTCATTTAGGGACATCAAAAATTAGGAAAGCAAACTAGATTGTTGATAAAGTAATGTAGAAATAACTGGAATTACCAGTCGCATAGGAGCGACTATTTAAATCATTTGCTCCATCAATATTTCAACACTTAAGACGAATGACATATCTCCGTATCTTTTGATCATTGCTAACAGATGAACTTGATTTAAGTCATTCCAAGTTCTAAACTATCTACAGGGAAGCGACTGTCAATTGCATATGCTCTGGGGAATGTCAGATATTCTCATCGAAAAGCTAATTTAACCGTGAAATTAGACATTTATATAACATTACTAAATAGCGAAGTAAACTCGATGAAATGGTTACCATACGATCTATTGATAATGAATTTGAATTGTTTTCTCTCAAAGACGTGGCAGCTTCAATGGATAACACAGCAAAATAAACACATTCCAAACACAAGAATGAAAACTATCATCAACATTATGTTCATATTACTGTTCCAAATGGAATGTGTGCATTAAAAAAAATTAATGACGAAACTAGTTTGCTTATCGCAGTTATAAGGTATGTGAAGAATTTATTATTAACAGATATAGCAAATCTACCGGAAACAACGAGCCTTGTTCTGGTTTGTCAACAGTTTAAAAACAATCAAAATTCTTGTTAAATTATCATTCTCAAGGTGCTAATATGATAAATACTTCGACGAGGGTCTCCGCTACATGCAGGATTCCATTCCGATTATTAGTTTTCGGATAATCTTACGAAGTTATAGAAGCGCCTCTAACTACGGTTGCAGCAGACAATAGCCAGATGTGAACTTCCCCAAAAACGTTATCATGAGCGAGGCTTTTATGTTGTATCTTTAAATGAAAGAACCAAACCATGATTTTCTGTAAAAGTTATTCTCTATTAGTGGACCTGAACGCAGCAAAAAATATTGTTTCTAACATATTGTACACACTCCATACTCCTATGATTGATTCAGCCTTCCAAAACCCCGGATAATTTCTAGAATAAGCAGAAAATGTAAGCGAACAGATTTTTATTGGCTCTTTGTATGAAATGCAAGGCATGTTCTAGATCATTCTGACTGAAGTGACCTTATTGAATTTTACTTGTGAGAAAAATCAGATGTAGACAACTTGAAGTCTGGTGTTGAACTGTCTACGTGGGCTGATGTTCTTGTCAATGTTTATTGGCAAAGTTGTTCGAATAAAACACGCCTCGGTAAAATTCTAACTCCTAATTTAAATGAGTTAGTTACGCACTGCTGCGAAAGCAATATTTCGCCTAAGTGATAAATTTTGACGTACATCGTTATCCCAGTAACAATGACTTCCGTCACTAGATATTTCATTCGACGAACATAGTAAGCTATAGTTGTAGTTTTTAAAGGTTGTGTTGATATGAAAAACATAATGGCGGGTAATGTTTGTTTAGAATTTTATGATATATATTTATAATTTTGGAAAATAGACTAAAATAATAAAATATGTTATGAAGCTTTTAAATAAACTATAAGGATGTATTTGATATCAGTACATAATGGTAATTTTAAAGTCAAAGATAATATGCAGATCAATATAAAGGTGAAATTCAAAGTTTAACTTCATTTATATAACAGTCAAATTAATTCTAAATGAAAAACTCCTACCGGACTTTAAGGCCAACATGCCTTAACATTTTTGGTTTTAAGGCATTATTGAAATTATTATTTTCATAACCATAATTTTAGGATAATATATAATCTCTTAAAATATAATATAATATAATTGGGTCTAACAATTTTTTATTATTTTGATTTGATATGAAAAACTTAATGGTGTGTAATGTATATTTAGAATTTTATAATACAATTTACGATTTTGGAAAATATATTAAACTAGTCAAATATTTTTTGAAGTTTCTGAGTAAATAAACCATAAGTTATTTTTATAATTTTTAAGAGAAATGGAACAAACTATATTGAGTAGCATATAAAATATTGTGAATAACATCCTTTATATCACAAACTATCAAATGACTTATAGAGTATTATTTTAATAAATTAAATTAATAAAATCTTCCTAGATTCATCGCTATTAAATAATAGTTTTAGTCATGTTATAATTCAAAATTAATAAACATGCAAATTTTAGACAGGAGATATTGAAATACGAAGTTTAAATCTCAAATTGAATAACTGATATTATTATGATTTGATATGAAGTTTTTCATATCAAATCATAATAATAAAAAATTGTGAGACCAAATCATACTGACCACTTTATCCTAAAATTCTGGTTATGAAACTAATAATTTCAATAATGCCTTATCATGGAATATCAGTTATTCAATTTGAGATTTGAACTTCGTCCTTATAAGGACTGGCTTAAAGGGGCGAAGCAAGAATGCTTTTCATCTTCCCCGTTATCTGTAGAGGACAGTATATGGATAAGGTGTTATTGAGCTATTAAAGCTCTGATCATGGCAGGAGGGTAACAACAATGGCCGAGCCTTTGTTAGAACTTCTTTGGCTACAGCATTGCCATCCATTATCCTCCAAGGGTATTGGATTGAATGAATTAATCACCGACTATGTAAGTAAAGGTGTCATCTCAAAAAATCGGACGATCTCTAGGCCACTGCATAGTGGACGAAAGACCGTCCATATCTCAGCGTTGGTTCCACTCAGTGACGGGCTCCCCCACTACTGAGCGGAACCGCTCAAATTCCGAGGAAAATAATTCACCGACAAAGCCCCTCAGCGGGCTGTGCCGGAGAACACTTTCCCCGGAGACTCAAAGTGCTCCCTTAAGGCTGAAACCTTAAGAGAGCGAACTCAAAAACTCCTCGCCCAAGGGGTAACAGCAACAGCCGAACCTCAGTTAAACTTCATTGGTACAGCATTGCATTGTTGCATCCATTACCTCCCAGGGCATTAATGAATCAATCACCGACTATGTAAGTAAAGGTGAAATCTCAAAAATACGGACGATCTCTAGGCCACTCCATAGTGGGCGAAAGACCGTCCTAATCTCAGCGTTGGTTCCACTCAGTGACGGGCTCCCCGACCACTGAGCAGAACCGCTCATATTCCGAGGAAAATAATTCACCGGCAAGTACCCCTCAGCGGGCCGTGCCGGAGAACACTTTCCCCGGAGACTCAAAGTGCTCCCTTAGGACAAAACCTAAGAGAGCGAACTCATTAACCCAGGATAACAGCAACAGCCGACCTCAGTTAAACTTCATTGGTTCAGCATTGCCATCCGTTACCCTATATGGGCATCTCATATAAAATCAATCACCGCATCTCACGGTCGATTGATTCGAAAATACCCATTTGAACTTCGTCCTTATAAGGACTGGCTTAAAGGGGCGAAGCAAGAATGCTTTTCATCTTCCCCGTTATCTGTAGAGGACAGTGTAGGGATAAAATGTTATTGAGCTATTAAAGCTCTGATCATGGCAGGAGGGTAACAGCAATAGCCGAGCCTCAGTTAGAACTTCATTGGCTACAGCATTGCCATCCATTACCCTCCAAGGGTATTGGATTCTTCCGTTCTCATTTGAACTTCGTATTTAGAAATAGTTTATAAATATGGTTTCAAAATGCGAATAGAAGTGGTGTAAATACAAAAGGAAATATTTACACGTTTTTTACCCGAATCATAGATTTTTCTAATTCAGAAATATATATATATATATATTTTTTTTTTTACTTCTAAGGAATAATAAATATTTCGAGATGTATTCTATTATTTTAAGAAACCTTAACTGAAAGCCTCAATAACGGTTCTCTGTCACATTAATTTTCGAGTAAGCCTTTACAAAAACATGATTCCAAACTATGGTGAATAGTGTTGTATCTAGGGAAGGTCTTAAATCCTACTGAAAATGGAGTCCCCAAGATATTATCCTATCTACGGGGAGGAAAGACGGTTCAAAATAAAATCGATATTTCGCAGATAATGCTTGCAGAACATGAGATTAGGAAAAGGAATTTGATAACATCTATAGAACGTACCAAACTAAGTTCGACGGAGGTGCATACCCCTTTTGTAAACGTACAAGGTTCCCATCTGATAAACTCTTTTGGGAGCACAAATATTTCAAAAACCAGAATGAAAAGAATATATATTAGGAAAGAAGTAGTCCATTTAGAAAATTGTCATGTTTCGTTTTACATAGCTCATCTTCGAAATAACCAATGAAACCCTATACGTTTTCTCTTTGGTTTACCTAAGAAAATAAGCTCTTATCGGACAGTTTGTTTTCTAATTCTTCATTCTTGGGGAAAGAGATTTCATCAAACAAAAAAAAAAGTTGGAAATGCTTTCATTGATATGAGGTATTATTTGAAGTTTTTTTCCCTGAATTCAAAACCCTAAGAAACTATCTAAATATTCCATTAAATAAAAAAAATGCAAAGTTCAGTAAGTGCAAACATACAATTTTGAATAAATCTAGTTATTCCAGTGAATGCACAGTAAGCGTCATGGAAACCGACCATTAGTTATTGATTTTTAGACCATAAAATTTCAATTACGCTTCAACCCTTAACAGACGCGATGCACGTAAATTATTGCAGATGCAATTTCGATTGTGCAAACTTACATCTCTCGCACGTGGTTTGGCACTTTTTTTTTATTACGAAAATGCAAGAAGAAAAAGAGAGCTTAAAACTGCAACTTGTTTCTGAGAATTTTTTTTTAAATTTCCTGTCAACGAAATTTAATGTATAAAAAAGAAAGGTTGAAATCCAATTATTAATTTATAGTTGTTTTTTTTTCTAAAAAAACAAGAAATGAAAACTTAATTCTGAGAAACACATCATTTTAAATTGAATGCTTCAATGAACATTACTGTCAACAGTAGACTTCATAATTGACAATTATGTCTTTAGGGGTGAAGCAAGATGCTTTTCATACTCCCCGCTATCTGTTGTGGTTACAGTGAGGGTAAAATTTGTAAGCAGTTTGCTCGCCCTGAATGGGCATGGAGATTATGCATCGCTATAGGAGGCTAATATAGCTTTTGGTCTTCTATGTTTGAATATATCCGTTGCCTCCTTTGCTGAACCAAATCGTTAATGCGTGTGGACGTCTTTAGGAAAAACTTGGATACTACGGATTGTAGAAAATAGAAAATATAGGGAATATTTGTATCTCTAAGAAGTTCATTGTTTCCAACATATCACGGGATAGACTTCATACTTGAACTTAATTGGTTGATGGACTGAGTCCTTGACTCTTTATCCCTTCATCTGGATTTTAGATTGTGGGTGATGAGATTATTGTGGGTAATTTACCCGCTCATTGTGAGCATTGAGGCTGTATCAGCTTTCTCTTGCGATGGAGGATTTCGGTTTTTTATGTTTGAAACGATCTGAGGGCTTGTAGTCCGCTGCCTGTCGAACTAACTGATTTGGGTGATTATCCGTGATTGTAAAGAATTTCTCCGCAATGTTTGTCATGTAGGTCTTAATATCTGGAAGATTGGCTTCTTGATATAACTGGATGTTTCTGATGAACCATGGGACATTAAATGCCATTCTTAGGCATTTATTCTGTATTATCTGAAGTCTGTTGATGTTGCTTTTAGTCGTGTGACCCCAGGTTGGAGAGGCATAAGTTAGTTGCGGTCTGATTACCGATTTGAAAAGTAAGATTTTGTTGCTTATGCTTAGGAAGCTGTTCCTGTTCAAAAGTGGATATAGCTGTGCTATACTCTGACTTGCCTTAGTGGTAACACTATCCATATGTGACTTGAAGTTTAGACGTCTATCAAGATGAATTCCCAGATATTTGGTAGAATTGCGCCAAGGGATGATTTTACCAAACATTTGTATGCTTGTATTCGGTTCTGCCTTACGTCTGGTGAAAAGTACTGCAGAGCTTTTGTTTGGATTAATTGCGATACGCCACTTGGTGTACCAATCCTCCAATTCATTGACTGCTCTCTTCAGCTTGATTGTGGCCAGGTGTGGACGGAGGGATCTGGCTATAATGATTGTATCGTCGGCATACAGAGCGGTGATAGCTGGAGACAGTTTGGGGAGATCTGCCATGTATATGGAGAAGAGTAGGGGAGATAGTAGAGAGCCTTGAGGTACTCCGGCCGTGATTCTCCTCTCCGTGGATCTGATACCGTTGAGTTTTATTTTAAACTTTCTGTTGTGTAGATATGATTTGATAAGTAGCACTAGTGGCAACGGAATACCAACTTCGTGTAGTTTAAAAATTAGTCCATGATGCCATACTCTATCAAATGCTTGAGTGATGTCTAGAAAAACTGCGCCAGTGTGTTGGTGCCATTCATACCCTTGGGTTATATGTTCGATAACTCTATAAATTTGTAGCGTTGTGGAGTGATATTTCCTAAAGCCGAATTGTTCATCTTGAATTATATGGTTGATATCTGTTGCCTCTTGAAGCCGTGTGAGAATAGCACGTTCGGCTATCTTACCTATGCATGAAAGAAGGCTGATTGGTCTGTAATTTACAGGAAACTGTGTATTTTTCCCAGGTTTGGGAATTAGGAAAACGTCGGCAATTTTCCATCGTTGTGGGAAATAATTTAGCCGGAAGATGGCATTAATGATGGCTACTAGATGCATAACCCCTTTGCGAGGAAGTAACTTGAGTACCTTATTTGTTATTCCATCTGGACCTGGAGCCTTTTTGTTATTTAGTTTTCTTAAAATCTCATATACTTCTGTTGGTGACACGGATTTGTTATTGGATTGGAATGAGGCATTTTACGCACTTGGGTGTGAATTTTACTTATGAAATTTATATCTGTATTGATATAATTGGGGCTGCATTGTTTTTCTAAACTGTCAGCAAATGCTTCAGCTTTTTCCTCGTCGTTGTAAACCACATTAGATTCGCCTTGGATTGGAGGAAATGTAAAACGCTTTGAACGGAGTGATTTCATCATTTTCCATATTGATTGATCCTCTGTGTTTAATTGGAGAATTTTGTTATTCCAGAGTTGGTTACGGTGGTCCTTTAGGGCATATCGAACCTGGTTTGTTGCTCTATTGACTGCTTGTTTATCCGCTGGGTCCATTGTTCTCTGATATTGTCTTCTTAATCTGTTTTTCTCTTGGATAAGACGCTTTATATCCTGTGGAAGTTTATTTGATGGTGTACATTTGGTTATATTTGTTACCTGCGTTATAGCTGTCAGCAGTTGTTTTTCAAGAGTCTTCACTGCTTTTTCTACATCTTCAGCAGATGTTATATGCGGTATTGGACCAAGGTTTTCCTGGAAGGCTGAGGGAAGTTGTTTCCAATTTATAAATGTGGTGGTGTTTTCTGTTATATCTTGTATGGTGCCTAGTTGTAATATGATGGGGTTATGATCAGAACTTAAGTCGTTGATTGCTTGTATCTGATAGCTGTGCGCTATGTTTTTTAATATAGCTATATTTAGTACATCATGACGACCGGTAGCTCCATAATGTGTGGGTTCAGTGGGTCCTATTACTGTTATATTTCTTGAAGTGGTGTAAGAGTTGAGTATTCTTCCATTAATATTTGAGTTTCTGCTATTCCAGACTGAGTGTTTGGCATTAAGATCTCCGGCTATAATCACTGCTCTGCCTGTATTTAGTATCACCTCTAAGTCAGATTCAAGGAGTTTTTTATTTGGGGGGTTGTAGGCTGCATATATCGTAATGCTGCTTGTATTTTCCATATGTATTTCTATTCCTGTAGTTTCCATGTGTTCTGTTTGGGGTTCTGCTATTGAATTATGTTTTATGTTACTTTTCACAAAGATGGCAGTGCCTCCACCTCTAGCAAAGCATCTGTCTGTTCGGTAAGTGCTATAACTATTGATTCTGATTTTGTCACTTGGACGAAGATGTGTTTCATTTATGAGGATGATGTCTGCTTGAGTTTCTGCTGCAAACTCCTGCAGCTCCTGTAATTTGATAGATAAACCATTTGCATTCCATGAAACAATTTGTAATGATTTCGGTTTTCTTTTAGATTTATCCATTAAGAATTTCCATAAAGAGTGATTGTGTATGCCTTAAGATGATATCTTTGGCTTCTTGAGTTGGGTTGGTTTGTTGGAGTTCAGCAAGCATTTCACCTAAGTGGCTTGTTATGTTCAGTAGGATAGGTTTGTTGGTTTGCTGTGACTGCTTTGGTTTTGGGTCTTTTTGGAAGGTTGATCTTGTAACTTCAGCATACGATCTTCCATCCGTTGTGGAGACTATGGTTTGATGGGAAGACGCTTGTTCTTGAAGAGGCTTACTGGTTTTGAGTTGTAATTTTTGGTTTTGAGGAAATGCTATACAGCCCCTATAGTTTGCAGGGTGTGGGCCTCCGCAGTTTGCACACTTTGCTGGAAGTGTACGAGGTTTATGGCATTCATTTGATGCATGTTTGCCACCACATTTAACGCAACGAAATTCAGCCTTGCAGCATCGTTGGGCATGCCCAATCTTCTGGCACTGGGTTGTAGTTGATTTGAGTTTCAATGCCTCAACTTTTATGACTAGATCACAGATGGTTTGGAGATTGTATATATGATTTTGGTCTTTGCTTATTTCCACTAGAATTAGGGGATAGGGTGTTTTATCAGCCCTCCGCATTCGGCTGACTTTAATTGTGCTAAATCCCTTAAGTTGGAGGTCTGCAGTGAGGTCTTCTATTTGTAATGTTTCAGTTACTCCCCTTAACACTACTTTTAAATTTTTTCACTGTTGAGTGCAAAAGTGTGATATGGCAAGTTGTTGTTGTCTAGAAGTTTGGTCATTTTTCTGTAATCTGATGATGTTTTAGGTTGTATGCGAATCCCTTCTTCTGTGTTTGTGGCTTTAATGAAGGTGATATCTGAAGATTTCAGTGTGGATGCAACGGACGTCCAGTGCTCCTTGGCCCTTAGGACGACTGGGGGTACCCTTTCTTTAATTACATTATCTGGTTCTATCTCCACTGTTTTGGGTGTATCTGCAGTAGAGGAGATTTTCCTTTTCTTTTTGACTGTTTGAAATTCTGTGTTGGTGTCCAAAAACTGCGGAGTATTATCCTGAGATGCAGCATTCTCTGTATTCGTGGAGTGACTTGATTCTGGTTCAGTCAACATACTTCCTTCATTAGACTTATCCATCCTATCTTCTGTGACTGCTGTAGGGGGGAATGTATCTAAGAGCTTTACTTTCCCTGGCCAGTTGTCGCTCAAAAGTTTTCCTAATCTTAGGAATTCTTTGTAAACTTCCTCAAATATGCCTTCATTGAGAGGTTTTGTCATGATTAACAGAAGGCAACAACTCTATTAAAATAAAGTTTGAGAAGTGGGACCTAGAGCCCAATGTAAATATCCCGTAGATCAAGTCGATCTACCAGCAAAGGTAGTAAATGTTTCACAGAATGAAGAACACTTACCTCTATATATAAATATCCCGTAGATCAAATCGATCTACCAGCATCAGTAGCAAATATTTTACAAAATAAACTTTTCTTTAGAAAATCATAACAACTATTTAAATCACTGATCACATATATAAACACTTGGCAACCGCCATTACGCACCAGATATCAACTAGGTGGGACAGCAATGGGCACCATTTTTAACCAATTTTTTCGGGGTAGACTTCATACACCCATTACTTGTTCATTTATACTTTATATATATTTTTTTATTTAAGGTGTATATATATATATATATATATATATATATGTTTAAATATATATATATTTTTATATATATATATATGTTTATATATATATATGTTTATATATATATATATATATATATATATATATATATATATATATATATATTTAAATATATATATATATATGTTTAAATATATGTTTAAATATATATATATATATATATATATATATGTTTAAATATATATATATATATATTTAAATATATATATATATGTTTAAATATACAGTATATATATATATTTAAACATGCATATATATATATATGTTTAAATATATATATATATTTAAACATATATATATATATATGTTTAAATATATATATATATATATATATATGCATGTTTAAAAAATAAGAGTAATTTTATTTATAACTTTTAATTTAATGCATTTTTTAAAATAATACTATTGTTAACTAAATATGCTTATTTAAAATTAGATTAAATAGGCATATTTAGTTAAACAATAAAAATGATGCAGTAAACTTGTTAAAAAGAGCTCTTAGAATTTGATGTTTTAAGGATACTTGTGACATAAAGACTGAGTAATATAAGCACGTAAACACAAGAAAGATATTTAATTAACCAAACATTTCGGTTTGGAAATAGCAGACCATCTTCAGTGGCACTACAAGAACAGTTTTAAAAAAATACAAGGTGGAATACTAACAATAGATCATTTAAAAATAGAAAACAAACCACGTGATGTTATATCACTAAGTATTATGTGGAATTTTTTAAGCAGAGACATGTTTGAAATAAAGATATTAATTAATAATATTAAAAAACAAAAGTAATATGAATTAATGAGTTATCCTGATTAGACTTTCCCAGAATTTTGATATAGATATAGAGTCATTCCGATTCAGGTTAGGATGATGGAGTAATGCCTCTACGCTTTCTTTGAATAAATGTTCAAATTTATAACGAGATGTATGTAAGAGGCGAGTTTTTGACCAAAGGATGTTGTGGTTAGTTTCAATCCCGTGCTGAGCCAATCCAGATTTTTCAGATTTGTTGTGATGAATGGAGGATTGATGTTCTTGGATTCTTTTTTTCAAGAGAACGTCCAGTTTGTCCAAAATAGGAGAGATCACAGTTGCAGGGAATTTGATAAACTCCGGGAAGAGACATAGTTGAGCGTTTGTCTCTTCGTTTGGAAATGGAAAAAACAACCAGTTATCATTTTTAGACGTTCTCCTCATCCGGTCACCTTCAAATACTCTTACAACTACAGTTTACAGGAAACCAACGTTCACAGGTCGTTATATTCTTAAAGAATCAGCCCATCATCCTTGTCAAAAAACAGGAATCATAAAATGTCTTATCTGAAGAGCCCAAACTAATTTTTCTACTTCTAATTTTCTACAGAAAGAACTTTATACTATCCAACAACACATGAAACTCAATGGCTTTTCCGAAAAGAGTACTCAACATCTTCTCGATTCTTATAATCCACCACAAAACAACAACGATTCAATACATCGAGTTCCAATTCCATACATCTCCGGGATTTCAGAACCTATCTCAAGAATTCTGAAGAAATAGGAGTTAACAGCTACGTATTCACCTATTAACAAATTATCTTCCCATTTTCCTTCTCCTAAACTATGTCTCTTCCCGGAGTTTATCAAATCCCTTGCAACTGTGATCTCTCCTATTTTGGACAAACTGGACGTTCTCTTGAAAAAAGAATCCAAGAACATCAATCCACCATTCATCACAAGAAACCTGAAAAATCTGGATTGGCTCAGCACGGGACTGAAACTAACCACAACATCCTTTGGTCAAAAACTTGCCTCTTACATACATCCCGTTATAAATTTGAACGTTTATTCAAAGAAAGCGTAGAGGCCTTACTCCATCGTCCTAACCTGAATCGGAATAACTGTATATCTATATCAAAAATCTGGAAAAGTCTAATCAGGACAACTCATTAATTCATATTAATATTTTGTTATTTAATATTAATTAATATCTTTATTTTAATCATGTCTCTGCTTAAAAATATTCCCTTTAATACTTAGTGATATAACATCACGTGGCTTGTTTTCTATTTTTAAATGATCTATTGTTAGTATTCCACCTTGTATTTTTTTAAAACTGTTCTTGTAGTGCCACTGAAGATGGTCTGCTATTTCCAGAATATAGAATATTTAATTAACCAAATATTCTCTAACCGAAATATTTGGTTAATTAAATATGTTTCTTATGTTTACGTGCTTATATTATTCAATATAGCTCTTAGTTTGCGATGCGGTGTGTGTTATGCTGCAAAAAATGAGGCTGATGTCGATTGTCAAATTCTGAGATGTAGAAAAATCTTTATTAAAATTACGTTCAACCATAAATTGTGTATTTAAGTTAGTATTTATCAATCTTTAATTGTGCAATTAATAACGGGAGAAAACCCCTTGTTGAGGTATGATAAACGCTGACCACTTGCATATATTTGTTTTGGAATGTAAGAGGATAACACGAGGCATTTACTGTATAACGGAGCATTAACATTATGACTGAGTTCAGTTCTACTCTCGAACCACACCCCACCTGCAGATTCCAACTGTTATAACCAGCGAACAATGACCCAACCGCTAATTGAAATAGCTCGTCATCACAACACGATGAAACTACAGAATATATAACAGGTGATATGGGAATTGGAACATACGGCATCTGTGCCGTGCAGCAATGTCCACGAAGTGATTAATAACGGTTAGAAGAAAAGTATCAAAAGTTAGGAATATCACAATCATGTCAAATGCTAACGAAAATGTCAATATGAAATACAGTATATAGAAATGTGTGCGTGTGTTAGAAAGCAAACATTCTGAAGAGGAAAAATTAAATCAATCATTGTAGCCAGATCTCCTAAATGTGTCCACTTCTAAATGCGCGAGAGTTGTGTAGGAAAGCAGCATTTACAGTGTAAAAAAAAAAGGTTTACCGTATCTATCATTTAATAATTGTGAATTCAAGGTTACTTCCACTTTAAATATACTGAAGATTAAAATAATATAACTATTTTCTCCTATGACATAAAGATCACCCAAACCATCTGTCCATCATTTCGTATATATTCGACTAAAATAAATCATAATGGCGTAATTATAGAAGTATGTGGAATACATTAAATTTGTCATTGTAGTTTTCTTTTTGGTCTAAACACATCGTTTCTTTCTTTATATTTTTGTTACTTTAATAGCCCTGACATTTTTTTTTATAAATTTGGAAAGTTTTAGTGAAAAACAAATTAAAGAAATTTCAGCTTGTGAATCCATAATGACTCAAAAAAAAATAATAATTATTATTTTTAATCGATAGAAGAAATTTGAGATTAGTAAGTTGTTTAGAATCGAAAGCCCAACAACTTTCCGCTTGCAGGAGTTTCTACTATAACGGACTCCTTATAGTCCTTATAAGGACTGGCTTAAAGGGGCGAAGCAAGAATGCTTTTCATCTTCCCCGTTATCTGTAGAGGACAGTGTAGGGATAAGGTGTTATTGAGCTATTAAAGCTCTGATCATATAACGGAGACACCCACAAAGGAATCTCTTTATTTCTGAACATAGATGTAAAAAAATATAATAAAATGAAAGGTGTTTTAGTTTTTTTATAAAATAATAAGTTTTTACTAAAAAGTTTAGGATATTTTTTATAATTTAATTAAATAATTAAGTTTCTTTCATGTTGTTTAGAAAATAATGTTTTTAACGTATTAAATTTGAAGATATAGTATAGAATTTCAATGTTTTTATAAATCTTATTAAAAATCATCTATTACGCTTGTATGAAACCTATTTTTCCAAATGTATAATGTTTCCCCGTATTTCATGATTATATTAATGTAAAATACAGCATTGTGTGCGGAGTCGTAAGTCAATAGTCCTCTTAGAAATAAGCAATTCATATTATCACTATACATGTTAATTTATAGTGATAACTAAATTAGAAATTTAATCCATGTTATCACTATAATTTTGAATTAAACTGAATTTAAAGCGAGTATCCATACATAAATATTCTCTGAAAATATGTACATATTATATCGAAAATTTCAATGCATTAATTATATTTTTAACGAATTATTACAGATATTTCCTATGAATGACATCCAGTGATATATGTAACAGTTGTGACAGAAGTAACGTTGTGAAACAATAACCTTCTATTCTGTGTTTTCTGTTCTAGGCCGATTTACTTATTCGAATATATAATTGTTTCTTTTATTTCTAACGCATTATATTAAGATTATCAAAAAATATTCTTCTCCGAATTTTAATTCTATCAATTCTTAGCATTTTATAGTCTTGGTAAAACCTATTAGCGAAATATATTAGACATTATTAAGTAGCAACAAAGGAATTTGCTTTCTTAAAATATTTTATAAAAATTTAGAAAAAAAAAACCGACGTTATCCATAATTAAGTAGTTAATGTTTGTGATTAGTCCACACACGACCACTCAAAAAATTAATCTATCGTTTTGTTTATGTCTTCACCATCCATTTCTTAAGAGCTGCGAAAAACTTGGCTGCATGAGATATCGCTAATTATCGTGATGTAGTAGATTAAGAAATTGCTAAATTAGGATGCTATCAGTGAGTTTATGTCACATCTATAGTCTACTAGCATTTCCTTAGCTGCATGATTTATTTGTTTCATTAATAGCTTGTTAGGGAGTAAGCTTGGTAAGCAGATTAGATGGTGATGCAGGAGACCTAAGTTAAGTGCTTCAATTGTTTCTACTGCACTTAATGGCATCGTGTAGGACCACCAGAGATTAGATCCTTAAATCAAAATAATCACTTTCGGTACCACAAAGTTTTTGCTACGCCTAGAAAATAGGATTAACATATTTGTGTTTCCTTCTTAGTCGCTAAATCCTACTTCATAACAGCAAATTATAGGAATATGGACCATAGAGTTATTTATAATTCACTCTGCAATCTCGAAAATGTAAACAATATTTTCCCGTATTCCTTTTCCTCCCTTAGGGATAACAGTTACAAATTTTATGACAATTGCAAACAGATACGGTCAAAGATTACTTCTGTAGTTTGCATTTACAATATTCAAATGATTAAGTATTGTTTACAATCAGTGGGATAATGGGACATTCCTGATAGTTCAATGCCTCAGATATCTCTAAAAGCGTTTAGAAGTTTTCAAAGGACCTTTTCGTAAACATTGGAGATCATCTTTATTATAACTGCTTATTTATATTGGTTGGGAATAATTGGTTGTCCTCAATACAATATTTTTCTTTAAAATATTCAACTTAAATTAGGACAATTTATTCAAAAAAACGAAAACCAAATGTTTCATTTTTTTAAAAAATCATAAAAATTGTTTATTTTTTTCATTATCATTTTCTATTTTCATCATGTATTTAAAAAAATCGTTCTAATTTTTTATTCAAAAAATCCTGCTCTGCATATAACACCAATAACAGCGTGCGTTGAAACCAATCGACTATGGCGACATATTTAAATATCGTTTATTACAAATACATTCATATCTATTTTTGCTTATGCATAGGACATGACGGATCATAGAAAACCTTTTTATTTCTATAACAATCACTATTATTTACCACTGTAATTAGTAAACATACAATCTATATTTTCCAAATAAATGTCATAGCAGATAAACATTCCTAAAATACACAAGAACGTAATTTTGTCGATGAAATTTTTATTTGGCATTCAAGATAATTAAGCAGACTTAATGATAGACAAAATATCCGACTGTGGTTGTAAACAACAAAATTCTTACTCTGAAAGAAATGAATACTGATAATTATAACATTCTTGGAATAAAGAAGCAGCGATACCAATTTGCTCTAGTCTTAAGGCTACATACTAATTAAAATCGTACAAACAGGCACTGATAGCTATAAGTTTACTTATCATTAACTTCTTTTAGGAAATAATCGGTTAGAAAACGATCGGTAAGTAAATAGTTCATGTACAAGACACGTGCCACGCCATTCAATTGTTTTATTCCCTCAAGGCGGAGAAAATAATTCCATGGTTATTACATGCTTTGTCCCAATTGTGAGAATTGATTTTTACAAACATTATAAATAATTTAAATGTTCAATTTACATCTAAATTATTAATGCAAATATTTTAAGAGTTTTAAAAATAATGAAAATTTGAAAATAAAATTATTTATTAATGATATTAGTAAAGTATAGGAAACCACCATTTATATTTTTATATATTGATTATATAAGAATTGTTATCTTCAGGGGCGGAGAATTTGGAGAGAATACATTGAATTCAATCCAATACCCTTGGAGGGTTATGGATGACAATGCTGTAGCCAATGAAGTTTTAACTGAGGCTCGGCTATTGCTGTCACCCTCCTGCCATGATCAGAGCTTTAATAGCTCAATAACTGGCTATATCCCTACACTGTTATCTACAGATAACGGGGAAGATGAAAAGCATTCTTGCTTCGCCCCTTTAAGCCAGTCCTTATAAGGACTGTAAGGCGATAGAACATTGTGAATACCGTAAATATCGTATATATTGTATACGTTTATATTTATAATCTCTGATCTTCTGTAGCAAATCAATAAAACTAAATCCTTAAAATGTATTTCGTCATTCAGCAAAATGTTTGATAGTAGTTTAATAGCCAGTTTGCAATTCGCCAAGGTCAAACTTCTTAGCCAGAGCGGTGCAGTCATAAAATTTGAAGTGCCGGAGTTAGTTTTCATTAGCGTCCTAATTATTATGAACGTCATGACATTTGACAACAGTCACAAACTCAGAGGGAAGGAAAAATCGGACTATGCCTATGTATTTTGCATTAATCTCCAAAAATAATTATTCTCTCCATTATACCTAGACATTTGCACCACCAGATTTTTTAAATGAAATGTATTTTATGTTTAAGATATTTTCTCCGATGCAAATGGTACTGATTTTATATTATCCTATTTACTGATTTTATTTGGCATTTAACTGCATCGAATTTTTCCCTGTCCAACAATGTATGTTTTGCAATTTGACTACCTTCTCTATTGTTGAGAGTAAAAGTGCCTTTAAAAATATGTGATGAAACCAACCGTAAATTAAAAATGAGTTATATCCATCAGTTAAAAAAAAAGCATAATACCAGTCTTATCTCAAAAAGGACGCATGCGCAAACCAGCTTTAAGTACTGTTACCAAGGTAACAACTGCACACATAAAAAAAATAATAAAAAAACTGCATTATTGTGCTTGTGGTAACACGAATAATAATCGTATAGATATCTTTTTAATCTTATTTAGTTTTCTTTTAGCACAACCTCGGTAAAGTCTAATTTTCGATCTCCATTTCATACAACAAGTTTGCATTTTACATTTTTTTAAAAGAAACTACTTTAATATCTCAGTATCAAAATGCATCATCCTGAGCTTCTCTCTCTATATACACAGTATACAGAAAAGGCCACAATTGTAGATCTCTGGTATACATTTGTTCACTTTTTCTAAGCATGCGCAAATGTCATGATATGTCTCTGAATTCTTCAAACTCTTCCTGCCCACAGCGTAGAAGGCAACACTAATCTAATCTCAAATGTCAACAAGCAATAAAATTTTGATGGATCGGACAGAGATGGAGTATCTCTTTGTTCATTCTTTCACTCTTTAAGAAGACGTCAAAATTTCAGAAATTTATTGAACACACAGTCAAAAGAGGCAAGACAGGATATCACAAGAGTATTCTGGAACTAGTCAGATCATTCAAGTACTATCCTATGGCGGCCATCCTTTGCGCGATGATACACAATTGCTTTTCGACAAATGCAAAGAAAGATTCTGCGAAACTCGAGACGGAATAGTAATAATAATAATAATAATAATAATAATAATAATAATGAAAGATAGGATATTTGAATCTTGTAAGGGAATGTTATTATCGGAGTTTGATTATTTTCCATATCTATGTCTATTGTAATTATTTTTTATTCCTATTGTGAATAGTGGGTTTGATGTAATATGCAATATTAGTGAAATAAAATTTAATTTATTGAATCTAGTTAATTTATTTATTACAAAATACTGAAAATATTAGCTTGACATTAAGAAAATTAAAGATTAACTAACATTATTAAAACTATAAACAAACTTTAATAAGGAGAAAATAATAAATAAGGTGTGGAGTAAGACAAGGATGTATACTTTCACCACTTTTATTTAATTTATATATTGAAAAGGCCATTCAGGAAACTAAAGATAAAATAAATAGTGGAATAAAGATAAATGGTGAGCCAGTCATGTGTATAAGATTTGCTGATGACATAGCCCTTGTAGCAGAAAACAGAAGAACGTTAAAAACAATGCTAGAATTACTAAATAATAACCTTGAAAAATATAAAATGAAAATCAATACAGATAAGACTAAAATTATTGTTAAAGGCAAAATCCCTATCAATACAGAGCATATAGACATCAGCGGGAAACAAATAAAACAAGTGAAAAGCTTTAAATATTTAGGAAGCCTAATAACAGAAGATGGCAGAACAAGAGAAGACATAAGATCAAGAATAAACAACGCAAAAGTCCAATTCTCTAAGATGAAAAGCATTTTAACAGGAAACCTCAACCTACAATTGAAAAAAAAATTAGTAAAGACATTGATATGGAGCATTGCACTGTGTGGATGTGAAACCTGGATTCCAGGCAGAGAACATGTAAGACGATTGGAGGCTTTTGAAATGTGGTGCTGGCGTCGCATGAACAAAATAAAATGGACAGAAAAAAATCAAACCAACAAGTCCTGAGAGAGATAAACAAAACAAGAACTCTAATAAAATCGATCAAAATTAGAAGGGATAGGTGGTTTGGACATATACATGATGGACTTGTGAAAAGAATAACTGAAGGCAAAGTAGAGGGGAAAAGAGGAAGAGGCAGACCAAGGAAAAGCTTTCTTGACCAAGTCAAAGACAGCACGGGTTTGAGGAGTTACCAGGAGGTTAAGAAGAAAGCCAATGACAGAGCGGAATGGAGGAAATTGCTGCTGAGCTACCAGTCCCAAGACTGATGCAACTGATGATGAAACACACTTTGTACAATATACCTAACAGTTCTTCTAATAATTATCCGATATATTATTAATATAAAGTAACAACTTTGAGATGACGCGATGAATTCATAGAAAATGGAAGTAGTTGATTCTGTGTTAAATAAGTTCCGATTCTAATAACAATATAACTCGAGGAAAAATTCTTGCTGTTTTTTTTTTTCACAACATTACGCGTTCCATGGAATGTTGTTGATGATTGACCTTAATGACCTGACCTCTTTCTTTAAGTTTTCCTAACCTGAATATGAGAAATACAAGTACTGTTAACTTTTAACGATACAATAATGGCTTGTGTCGTTTATAAGTTTCGCTATGATGTTGGAGGATAAATTACCCTCTAAGGAAAAGATAATGACTTTTTTTCCCCATTTGTTATTCCCAAGGATCAACTAATGGTTTTCACTTTTCTACGTATTCAGACTTCCTTGGCTGCTCGGGACAGGTGTGAACAACTAACAAATCTTTGTAAACTCACGAAAACAAGCCTGGGGGAATGCACACATTCACTAGATCTGGAGGCAAACAAAGGATATAGGAGAGGATATGACATATAAGTTGCTTGACGTCGAACAATTGATCGTTGGGTGTTCAAAAGAAAACAAGAGATTGTAATATCTCCTGGCGTTCGGATCTACTATAAGTACCAAGTCTAAGAAAGTGTAAGATCCGAGGGAAGAAAGGATAAAACGTTATTGAAGACATCGGAATCCCAAAAAATGATATACAGTGGAGGATGAATGGAGATAGGCGATCAAGAATGCCATGGAGGCGACATCAGCAAACTCAACTAAAGTATATATGATTGCCATGGAAGCTCGCGCTTCATTCAATAATATTAATAAACTATCGTTAACATAACTGTAAGTGAATATATAAAATTAAATGACTTAAATAAAAATGGGGAACACAACAATTATACCTAACTTCAGGGCTGATATTGGTTCATCCCTTTCTAATACTATTCATTCCCTTAACTTTAATGCTTACTGAATTATAGATATCCTCCCTCCACCTCAGGGAGCAACATCTTTCCTTTAGTGTCTATACAAGGCTTTTAAAACAGTGCAGCAAAAAAAGAATTCACTTTAAAGGGCACTTATTTGGCAATTTATGTGTACTTAGGACAAGAACATGAGCATCTAATCAGTAAAAAAAGAGCTATTTAGCCAATTAACAAAGTTAAACTGGTGAAACACTAAAAGCATTTACTGGATAGATCCCTTGAGCATAATATTCAACGTTAAAGATAGTGTGATTAGCAAAACCCCCCTTGATGAACACAGCTATTAAGGGCACCTTTATATCGCTGGTATACTTCATGTACAGGACAATATCTCTACCAAAAAAACAGCTATCTTGTTAAGTATTCTTATTGATATGTCCCATTAGTTGGAATTTTTTTCGGTTTAATGCCGTTGCTAATATTTATTTGCCTGGACATATGTTAATTGATAAGTTGTTTTCATTTGGTGTCTTTCTAGCGGAGTTGTTAGCTGACATGAGCCTTCTTTTTAAAAAAAAATCTGGCTCGAATCCCTACTGAGCAGTGTAGAATGTCAGAAGAACGTCTTTTCTGAAAACACTGTTTCTTTACTTGAATAAAAAAAGAGACAAACCAGCCGGAGAACACATTCCATTAATAGAATATGCTGAATTGATAGAATATCGTATAGTTGCTTTGGTATAAGCCAAACAGGCGACGGTCCCAACTGTCTTATTTGAGTATAAAAACAGACTTTTTGGGAGGAAGGCCTATGTCCTCGTCATCTGAGACCGAGACTGGATTCGAATAATTCGTTGTCAGTTTTTTATGAAGTCATTTCAGACCTCTGATAAATGTAGCTATCTCATACAAGCAAATGAATATATCTTAAAAATAATTGTAATCCTTACTTATTCACTTATTCATATACTGGACTTGTCCTATATAAAATTGTTTTTTGTTGTTTCTCATCAAAAAAAAAAAAATAAACAAATCATCAAAGTCTGAACGAATACGATCTATCTACTGTCACAACTCTTCTACCACACACACACACACACACACACACACACACAACTAATATGCTCTAAGTGCGTCCAGTGTTGCAGAAACTGTGACCTGAACTGCCACCGAGGAGAAATATATTCTAATAATATCCCCGAATATAGCGAACAACTATTTCAAGAATCATGATTTCCCTTAAGCCTTGATGGTACCGCTGAGTATTACGTGGTATTATGTAATCTCTGTTCACCAGCAGGGTAATCATCATTTTCCCTGATTGGCAACAGTGGAGAATTGAATTAGCAATGAAGATTTGTAGCTATGCGATATATTTGGGTATAACTTGCGTCTGCGTTAAATAGATTTAAACTTTGATTTCAATCGAACACTCAATGCTGGTCGTGTTGTCATATCTCCCTTTTTGGTTGGTCGTGTGCAATACAAAGGAGTGATGAAGGAAATAGATTATTACTACCTAATATTTAATTAATTTTAAAAAAGTTAACATTTATTAAAAATAGCATACTGACAGTAATAAAAAATGGTCAATGAACTACAACGGGTGTATGGTTACCCTTCACCCGTTGATAATAGTTTACATAGATAATAAAAATGATAGTTTACAGATCGTTTTTCTTTTCATTTGTATATGCAAATCAGTCAGAAGAACTCACGCAATTATTAGACAAATGGTATTGACAGCTTTAGTTGCTTCCTCCGAAATTCCAAACATCCCAACGCAAGAGAACAAAGCATCTGTGCGGTGGGGTAAATTCAGGAAGAATACTAAGGATTGTCAATGCGAGTTGCGGATTATAACTTTTAAGTACATTCTTTAACACAGAAAACGTTTTGGTATCTCGAATATTCAATATTATTCTGATGTCCTTGATGAAAGATTAGAGGTGCGATGAAATGTAGTTTTATGGTACAATACAATGCAATGTGGTTTATCCTTATAGAATAGGCAGAAATTCGTGTGTGGAAAAAAATAAATACCAGGAGGTCAACACCGTCAACTTCATCTTTCTATCGTGTTACATTGGTATCAGTTAATGAAAGTGAGAATGCAACACAGATGTTGCATTCATTTGCTTTTGTAAATGAATTACCCTGTGTTTCGTTTTGCGAAGTCAAATTTGGATTTCAAGATGACTTCTGTTGCAATTTTGCAGTTTCAATTTAATATCAGAATCAAGTCGGAGCATATTATCACGTGCCACTTGCAGAACTTAAGCCCCATTCCTGTCATTCCAACAACCGAGAGAAATGGGACAGAATGTCATTATTCCATTAACAATCATTTCCCCAACTCAATCAGAGCAAGTAAAGAGGAAATAGTGAAACACCTCGTAAAGGAATTTATTGCAGAATCCACCAGGTTGTCTCATTTGGTTCAATTGTGTTGCTAAAGATAGACATCGGATAAGATTAGCCATTCTGAAAGAGAAGAATCTAGCACACCTTTAATGACAGGGGAAGTGACTTGAATTGGGCATTTTAAACACTGTTTAAGAAAACAAGATTGCCGAGAGAATAGAGGCGGCTATCCGTCTACCAATGTTCTCATTGGTAGATGGAAGATTTGCATTAGGTTATCGCTTACAGGAAAATGCTTCGGCTAAATGCTAATAACATAATAATTGCTCCTCTTTGCATCCTTGGTGTTGGAGAAGCGTTAAATAAAGTGTAGAGGCATATAGTGAGAGGCAATAAGCCTTCAGACATGTGCCGATTCAGAGTACACCTGGGCTGCTTACCATAACGTGACTCTCATGCTCCCTCTAATATATCACATTACAGTCTTCCTTACCACGATATGGCATAACAAGTGTTCCGTATTTTATACTCCAGTTCACTGGGGAAACCTTCAAAGTAGCATTAAGCTCCAATACTGTAGATTTCAGATATTTGTAGCTATCTTCATGCTGGGCTGTATTACCCTATAGAAAATTATAATTTTATATCAAGCAAGCTTACTCTACCGTAATCCGTTTTTCGGTGCATAATTATGTGTGTGTATATTAGGGTTTGTGCATGTACATTCAGGCTAGATATCTCATTTATTAAATTCTTTATGCCAAATACTACGAATTAAATTTGAATTGTATACAAGGGTGGTCTGAAACGTTCTCAGCCTCGACCATAGATGGCAACACTATTGGCAAGGTTTTTTCCTAAGTTGGTATATCTATCATAAGCATCCATGTGAAATTCCAAGTTATTCTATCAAGTAGTTTGTTTTATACAGGTGTCTGAAGCAAAAGTGTTGTCTATATCTCTTGAAATGGATAAAATTGAGTACCGTGCGGTTATAAAATTCTTTCTAAAAGAAGGTTCAACGCCAAAATAAATTCATTTAAAGATAAAAAAGTTTATGAGTACTCTTCTCCTTCGTTTTCGACAATTAAGAAATGGGCTGCCGAATTTAAACGTGGCCGTACCAGCCTTGAAGATGATTAACGCGAAGGACGTCCAAAAAGTGTAACAATACCAGAAATCATTGATAAGCACGATATGGAAGTGCCAAAGTGCGTGAAATTGCTGAGACTATAGGCATTTCAAAAGAATGTGTAGGATATATTTTGCATGAAGAATTACAAATGAAAAAGCTTTGCGCAAGATGAGTGCCGCGCTTGCTCACAGCAGATCAAAAACGCACTCGCATGAAAATCTCTGAACATTGCTTGGAGCGTTTTAACAAGAATAAAACTAATTTTTTGCATCGATTTATTATTATGAATGAGACTTGGATATTCCCCATTACACACCAGAATCCAAACAGCAGTCTAAACAGTGGACAGAAGCCGGTTGTTCAGCGCCAAAGAAGACAAAGTCGGTTCCATCAGCAGGAAAGGTCATGGTATCGGTGTTTTGGGATTCTAAAGGCATTTTGTTCATTAATTATCTTGAAATGGGTAAAACAATAACCGGGGAATATTATTCCGATCTTCTAACCAGAGTAGACGAAAAAATTCGTGAGAAAAGACCCGGTTTGCAGAAGAAACAAAATCACCTTTCATCAGGATAATGTACTTGCCCACAAAGGTGTTTTGGCAATGGGAAAATTAAGGGAATTGCTGGAACATCCAACCTATTCCCCATGTTTGGCTCCCTCTGACTTCTATCTCTTCCTAAAACTAAACCTTTTCCTCTCTGGTCAGTATTTTTCTTCGAATCAAGAGGTGACTGCAGCTGTAGAGGGATATTTTGCAGATCTTAATGAGAACCACTACAGGGGACGGGATATTAGTGCTGGAGCATCGTTGGAATAAACGTATTAGTCTTAAGGGAGATTATGTTGAAAAAAAATTGAAATCCTAAATTCGTTTTTTCATTGTTAGGCAGCGAACTTTTCAGACTATCCTCTTAGCATGTGTTTCATATCTTATTTAAAACAAAAACTAATTGAAAAGAAAATAAATAAATAAAATAGACTGCCTTGGAATAATAACCAGAAAATAAAATACAATAGAAAGAACTCGAATAAACGATTTAGTATTTCTTAAGTATTCTCATGTGCTTTCTTTAATCTCGTATCCACATTTGCATTCAAAACATACTCTTGCTGTTATTCTGGATATACGAGGAGGAACATATTTTGAAACACTTCGTAATAATCCTTAAAATGCTCCAGTTGGACCTTTTCGTCCACACCAAGTCAAACTGAAATGCGATCTCAGTCCTCGACAAGAGTGCTCCTCCTAATCTTCCTGCGTGACGATGGTTTAGCCAGAAAGTTTGTTTCTGAAACGACCTTACATACACGAATATCAGACGTTGTTTTCTTCAAATTGCTTAACTTTCTCGCTTTTCTCTATGACGAAAGGAAAAAAAAAAGCATTTCTGATTGGCATTGGTCGGTCGACGAAAGCGAACACTATCAATCGATTGCGTAATGCTAGAGTTACGGCAGCTGTCCTATGTTAGTTTGCCACGTCACGCAACGATCGGTCGGCAAACGATTCTGTGGCCTGACATATGATCTCTTTATCCAAGGAAACAAAGTGTCTAACATGAGGCAACTTTCCGTGCAGCACAAATAAAATGAATCTTTTCTGCTGTCTTCTGTTTCATACAGCTGCATACGTTGAATTGCAGTGCACATATTTTTCGCGTGTATTTCCGCGATTTTTCCTTGTTTCGCAAACATCCAATAACATGGCTGTGCAGTGAAAACTGGAATGTACACAATCAAAGAATAAAATGGTTTGAATCGTGATTTCCCAACATTTGCCTTTATAAACGGTATAAATCGGATTTCTAATTAAGCAAACTACCAATTTTGACACATCCGATCACTGATTGTAGAAAACAAATCCTGAAATTGAATCAATAAGAAATAAAACTAGCCATAAAAAGCTTGTTTTTTAAGTTACGATACTATTTCAAATCCAGCATTTAAACAGATTATTCTTTCTACCCAACCTTACCGCATCTGCCTATATGTTTTTCCGTACAATACATGTTTAGTGATACTATATATTTTGAATGACGGCTTCACATGCATCTATTTATTATTGTTAAATTAATTGATCATCTATTCCCACGTCTCTGAACAATAATTAGGCTTTCCTCCTATTGGATAGCTGCGACCGTGACGCGTGATATTACACACATGCTCGTTCTTGTATTCATTAATGTTGTCACTAGTTTTTATGTCTTTTCCCTGAAAGAAGTTCATGATATATTGAGCGAAATATATAGTATAATAGTAATAAATTATACATTTTTTTCCTCTTACATGTGCGAAGCCATTATTCAAAAAAAATATATATATAGTACATGTATATAGTATAGCACGACCAACACGCATGTCTCTATTAAACGACTAGCAATATTTTATTTTAAAAATTAGAAATCATAAACTTGTCCTTATAAGGACTGGCTTAAAGGGGCGAAGCAAGAATGCTTTTCATCTTCCCTGTTATCTGTAGAGGACAGTGTAGGGACAAGGTGTTATTGAGCTATTAAAGCTCTGATCACGGCAGGAGGGTAACAGCAATAGCCGAGCCTCAGCAATTCATTGCCTACAGCATTGCCACCCATTACCCTCCCATAAACTTGTTAAAACTTAATTGGCTACAGCATTGCCATTCGTAACCCTGTAAGTCCTAAAAAGGACTCTTTCAATATTTCTCTGTGTCCCATAAACTTGTAAACAAATATCCGAAATAACATAGACATGATATTAATTTCAATATAAGGTGTGTTAATTTCATCCTATTTATTGGAGATTTAAATTAGTTTTATTTCAGTTTTTAGAGTAAAATTTCAGAATTGTATTAAAAAGTATGAAAATTATAAAATTAATAAACATAGACACAAAATCCTTAGCCAACGTACAATACTAATGCATGACAGATTTATTACCCTTCAGTGGCAGGAATTACATAAATAAGTTTATTGGAAGGATGTCTAGGTTATTTAAAGTTTTGAAAAACGACTATGAATATTAAAAAAAAAATAGCTATTTAAAAATCAAATTATTGAAAGAAATGTTATATCTATAGTTGTTATATCTAAAGAAATATTATATCTAGCATCCGCACTCATTAATTAATCTTAATAATAAACATTTTGCAATCAAATAAACTGAAAATGAATAAAAACTAAAATTAAGAATAAAAATATATATAAAGCTAAAATTAAAATATATATTTTATAAATTAACTCTTTAGAAAGATTTATCTTTCTATTTTATCATTCAATTATTCGACACCAATATTATATACTGATGATAGAATTATGAATAAAATCATTTGCTTTTTTAAAACAAATGCGAGAACGGTAATGGATGGCAATGCTGTAGCCAATGAAGTTCTAACTGAGGCTCGACTATTGCTGTTACCCTCCCGCCATGATCAGAGCTTTAATAGCTCAATAACACCTTATCCCTAAACTGTCCTCTACAGATAAGGACTTTAAAGCAAATACATTATATTATATTATATTATATTATATTATATTATATTATATTATATAGATCAACTGCCTATACTTAGATATAATTTTTAAATAATTCTCAATTAAGAAGTCTTTAGCCAACCAAATGTTACTCTAGAGAAGAAAACCATTTACGTCTTCAGTTTCGACTCCCAGAAGAACTAAAAATCCAATCATTATTAAATTAATTAAAATAATTAAATTAAAAATGATCATTCTTAATCCACGTACATGCTTACTTATAAACGACCACCGGTGTTTCTGTCCCTTTAATCCAGGAAACATATGAACATTCACAGTTGGATGCACATTGGAGCAGAGCACTTTCTCTTGGTTAACGAAAGCCCTCGAGCAAAATCGTAGAACTAGAACGGATGTGATTTGAACAAGCAGGCAAATGGGGGATGTTCTAGCAAGCTATTGATGTGGGATCCCCCATCCACCCTCATTTTATCCCCGCTTCTGCATGAACCAGCGTTGAGGGGCCATGGAAACGCCTGGGATGCTAATCTCACTCTGTCCCTTAATTACCATATTCGATAAACGTTTTCACGTGTTAGTGCGCTCTCTCTCTCCCTCTGTCTGTCTATGCGCTGAAATTACTGGAGATTAGTCAATGTCCAACGATATGGTGCAAAGTTCTCATGTGTAAATACGCTAATATATGATATTCATTATTTATCCAATAATTTGGTTTTATATCTAAGCTACCCTGGTTCGATAAATACAGTGTTTTTCTTGATAGTTGATGGCGTTTAACTGTCGCTTATGTCGTTAAATACCTTTACTGACTTTAGTGATAGGTTGCTAACGTCATCTAAATTATCTATAATCGAATGATAAGCAGAATATCAAAATTTATTTTAATCTTCAAATTAAACAGTCTGTAAAATGAAAATGTATATTTTAATCAGTACAATTACCCGTTTATCAAGGAACAATATAATTCTAATTTATAAAGAGTAATATTTAAAACCCACAGATATGAATATACATATATATATAAAATATTCATCCAATCTTGATTTGCTTCCTCAGCCTTAAGTAAAAGGCTGGTTATAATCCAATAATTCGAGCCCTACCCATGAATGTGGAATACCTTGTGAATATGAATGCTTTGCCGTACAAAGCAGCCTTTTGTAAGTGTCCGGTTTTTAATCCATCTAACTTGAGTGCTTCTAAATGTTTTTTTTCAGTGTTTTGGGGATGGCGCCTAAAGCACCTGTTATTATGGGAACAACTTTCGTTTTCGGTTGCCAAATTCGTTCGACTTCGACTTGCAACTCGCACTACTTTGTAATATTTTCAGTTTCTTTTTCCTCAATTCGACTATCTCCTGGTACTGAAATTTCGATAAACAGAACACCCTTTTTCACTTTTTTCAACCACTCTATATCGTGTGTATTACATTCCAATCTTTTGTCAGTTTGGATTTTGAAATCCCAGAGTATTTTAGCTTGTTTATTCTCAATCACGTTTTGGTCAACTTTATGCTTCCAGTAGTCTATAGATACTTTAAACCCATACTTTTTACATAAATGCCAGTGAATTATCTTAGCCACATTATGGTGCCTTTTACGATACTCAATTTGTGCGATTTTGCTGCATCCACTTATAATGTGGTCTACCGTTTCTTCCTTCTCTTTGCACAATCTGCATTTATTGTCTTCTTGAATTTTTTGTATTTTTGCCTTCATAACATTGGTTTTAATGGCCTTTTCTTGAACTGCAACAATTACCGACTCTGTTTCTTTCTTTAGTGCCACATTTCTCAGCCATTGCCAAGTCAAGTTACTGTCAGCGCTGTCCTCTATGCTGTGAAGGTATTTTCCATGTAATGTCTTATTTTTCCATCTTTCAGTTCTCGCTTTTACTTGGTTGGTCTTGTACTCCAATTTTGTCTCCATGGTTTTAAATAAACCTCATTCCTTACCTCAATTAGAAATTTTTCTGTTGTTTGCTGCAGATAATCATTCAGATTTCTTTTTTTTCCTTCAACAATTTGATTTACTTGTAATAATCCTTTGCCTCCTTCTTTGCGTGATAGATATAGCCTATCAATGTCACTGCGAGGATTGAGGGCATGGTGCATTGTGATTAATTTTCGAGTTTTTCGGTCTAAATTCTCCACCTCTAACTGGACGGGAGAATTTAGGATTTTAAATAAAACTGCTCATGGTTACCAAACTGCGTAAAAAAATGCAAACATATCTCGCTTTTATACATGGACGATCTGAAGCTGTACGCAAAATCAGAGCACGAACTTGGATCATTGCTTAATACTGTGCACATATTCAGTCAAGATATATCAATGGATTTTGGCTTAGACAAATGCGCAATTGCTGGAATAACAAGAGGAAAGTTTGAAGACCTGAACGAAATCGAGCTGCTCAATGGCGAAAAAATCAGGGCAATAAAATTCGAAAACACCTGGGCCCTAACTATTCTGAATATCTCAGAATAGGTAGGGCCCACGTGTTAATTGCTTTTAAATTGCCAGTGTTAAGCATTGACTTAAGTTTTCTTACCCGCCTCATGTATTCTGTTCTAGTTTTTTTATTTGATCTTATTGTGTAGAATTTCTGATGCTTCAAAAATTCCCAAATATTCGCAGCTATCTACGAATTTTACTACCTTGATTTTTTTCGCCATTGAGCAGCTCGATTTCGTTCAGGACTTCCAGCAATTGCACATTTGTCGAAGCCAAAATCCATTGATATATCTTGACTGAATATGTGCACAGTATTAAGTACAGCTTCAGAACGTCCATGTATAAAAGAGAGATATATCTTTGCACTTTTCTGCGCAGTTTGTTTTCCAACTATGAGGCACCGAGTCATATATATACATATATATCTAACATCTATGCGAAATAACATTGCATTTAATGAGCATATGAATTCGATATCAAGGATGAATATTGATATACATGTTAATATGATTTTTGTGTTCACAAAATATGCTATAGATATATTTGTGAAAGGTTAAATATATTTATATTTAGAACAGTCTTTCCTATAGATGTAAGAAACACCATTTTAAATATTACATGTAAAATTTATGTAAAAAGGGTGCATGAAATTGTTTTATATATTTTATATATAATCTATGATATATATATATAATCTATGATTTATATATAATCTATGATTTATATATTTTATATATATTTTATATATTAAATATATAAATCTATGATTTATATATTTTATATATAAAATATATATTTTTATATATATGTAAAATATACATCTCATATATAAAAATATATATTTTTATTTTTATATATGAGATGTTTTTATATATGAAATAGTTTTATATATTTTATATATGTGATGTTCACATAAACCATCGGTTTATGTGAAATCATAGAGTGTATTTATTAACTCTATGATTTCACATGAATGCATTTCGTTGCCCCCACTCTCACCTGCAAACATGCCTAAACCGAGTTCATAACTAGCGTTTATAATTGTTTATCCCATGTTTAAATATTTTATATATTTAAACATGGAATATTATATATTATTTTATAAATGTTCATATATTTTAAAATATATTATTCAAACATATTTTACGCAATAGGTACAGCAATCTCAGTCACACTGGCTTGTTTTAGAATAAGGCAATTATTTTTTGAAACTGAAATCTACCTTTGTCAAAGTTAGAATGACATCGTTTGTATCTCCCCATTATCAATTTATTTTATCGTTTTCTTGACTATTACGGGAAATAATGGAGTCCATTAGGCGTATTTTGTCGTTGGTTCGTTGTACCTTGTACTGTGTTGGTGAATGGAAAAGGGATAACAACACAGAATTTTCCCCTCAACAAACTGCAGGTCATGTAACTTGTAATTTATTCAACGTTGCTTTCAATTTAATTTCTTGTTTGTATTTCCAGACAAAGTAGATTTTTTTTTCAAAATGGCGGCCAACTACTTGAAAGTTCTAAATGCTCTTTTTCCCCAATTTGTATTTTACCCCGTGGTCCATAATTTGAATCAGCAGAGCTGATTTGTTGTGTTTTTTATGCATATATATATATATATATATATATATATATCTTCCCAAAATTATTTTGATTGAAGCTTTCCTCAATGAAATAAATGGCTTCAAACTTTGAAAAAAAATCGGCTGATATAAAAGCTCAAAAAACGTTATGAAGGAGATCAAATAAAAATTTGTAATTTTCACAAGAGATTCTCTTCATAGGTGGCTATAAAGTAAAAATGGTTTCAGTCTTTTCTTAGTTTTTTTTTTCAGCCAAAACAATCTTTTAAAAACGAATCGACAGAAGTTTTGTTGCGTGTTTCAGCGTATTTAGTACATTCATCTCTCAAGAGATTATCATCATGAGTGGTGTTATGTGACAATAACAAATGGGAGAGTAAAAAATTATAAGTGAATGAATGTTTTAAAATAAAACAATAAAAGAATGACTGTACAAATACTACATAACTGGAACATCGACGATATAAAATCACACTGCCTGCATAGCTAAGTAACTGGTATAAAAATTAAAAAACAAATATTTTTAAATATTTTAATTAATTATTTTTTACTTTGATATTAACTAAGCCTATGGTTTATTGGGATCAGTACAAAATCGTAAAAAAAGAGCACTTGAAACCACCTAAAATGGAAGCCATCTTGGAAAAAACACTTCAAGAATCAATGAGGAATCGAATAGTGCACTAAAAGCCGCAAAAATCAGAACTTCGGTAATAAGTTGTGATTAATTTTAAAACCCTCCGAATTGTGGTATTTCTGTAGAATAATAAATAGTCGCCTTTATTAATAGGACGCCAGGAAAAATGTAAACAAAATATTATGTTCTATGTAAAGAATAGGCGACAAATTAACTCGTTTTCATCAAAGAAAAAAAAAAGAAACAAAAGGAGCTTCTTTATCCACCTTATTCTTCGATGGTGTGATTGGAATGACACAATGTGTTTTTCGTCAATCAAAACTGATTATACGACAAATACATTCACTGACGGCTTTGTCATGAATATTTCAAAACTGGACATTATCTAACAACATCCTGTAATATTTTTTCGAATATTAAAAGTGAAAACATAAAGAAAACCGTCCAAGGCAAATGTGGAATAAATAAAACTGCTCTACTAACCTACTATAAGTTATCTAAGTAATACCTCCCTACATCACATCAATTAAATTATGAAGAAACTTACTTGTGTAGTCATTAAAAAAAGAAGCTATCCAAATATACACAGTTTTTAATGACTACACTTACTTGTGTAGTCATTAAAAAGGAAGCTATCCACAGAAAACTGGCTACTCGAGAAAAAGAGATCATCTAGAGTGTAGAGATGGACTGTTTGGAAGTGCATATCGTCTCTATTTCGCAACCAAGATGATATGAGTTCAAATTGAGGTATATGGCATGGATATTTGCAGTTGTCTATAGATGGATGATTTTTTATCTCACGGTATGAGAATACAATGATATTTATTGAAGAAGTTTAAAAAAATCGCATTCGGTATGTGGAGCAGAAACTACATTATCTAACCCTTAGCCTAATCCAGGTACCAACCGTTCGTCCAATGCAGCTTGCTTACAAGGACTGGCTTCAGATATCTCTCTCATGGTTATCGCCGATGACTTTAGCACAAGGGCCTAAATGACTGGGTGCCACTGAGGCCCTATTTTATTCTGACACAAGATAACTTACTTTAGATTGTGACAAGAATAATAACGTTAAGAACCATCTAAATGTTTATTTATAGAAGTTATTTAGGAATAAGGTTCATTATATTTTATTATCGTCTAGGTGCTTTGTTATGATAAAAGAATAAAAATATTTCAATAGTGATCGATATTTAACTATGACAACCAATTCGTGTTTCGTATAGGTGGAATGTGTTAAGAATGGCTTTAATACACACGACCCATATAATTGAATCACGCGATAGCCTACCAAAACACAATGTTCTTATGTGGCCATTGCAACTGTATACATGGAATTAATCAGTCATCACAAAGAGTTATTCTAAACTAGTTTACAACCAAAATGACAGATCGTATTATGATTATCGTCGCGTGTAGTTTGAAGCCGTTGGTTACAATGAGAATGGAAATAGTTTTATTTAAAGCCATAGCTAAATGTGACTACCAAGAACAGCGACAGTCGATTTCGTGCTACACCTAACGTAACATTACAATACAAGAATTGATCTTGCCCTTCAGTTCCTTGACTTTTGTGAGAATAAA
Organism: Typopeltis vanoorti; assembly: GCF_054136105.1. Lineage (NCBI taxonomy): Eukaryota > Metazoa > Arthropoda > Arachnida > Uropygi > Thelyphonidae > Typopeltis > Typopeltis vanoorti. The sequence goes on from NC_143562.1 coordinate 91,410,658, forward strand.
AAAGGTTAGCTAACTTCTTTGTGAACAAACTTGCTAAATTACGTAGCAGACTGAATCGGCCAATTAAATTATGAAATGTGCGGTCCATTACTAAATGGAACTCACTTTATTTACGCTACACTACTGCCATCAAATGAAGTTCTTCTGAATTAATCAATGATGAAAAACTTCAGGTTTGTATCTGGCTATAATTACTACTACATAGTAATACGGAATAATTATAATAAAAACTATTTTGAATTATCTTATACTTTAAATGTTTTAAATACTTCAACATAATTCAAAAAGTAAAACTTGTTTATGTTTAGAACGTCATAATTTTTTTAGTAAATTGAGACCTTTTTAATTCTAAGTTATTCTAGATATAATTATCAGGTAATAGACTTTTGTTTGCCCCGTGCGAGTCCAACCCTACGCTTATAAAAAGAATGGCTTGAATCAAAAGGCATTCAACTTTCACCCAGTCTTCGGTTTCATTTACGCATTCCCGAAGAAGTTATTTGTTTTTCACAGCAACAACACAATTTATATACTAGTGTAGAGGTGGGTTTTTGCATTCATTAGTGGCATTCAGTTCCACACGGGAAGCCAGCGGACGAAAGTGCTGTCCTTATAAGGACTGGCTTAAAGGGGCGAAGCAAGATTCCCGTTATTTGTAGAGGACAGTGTAGGAATAAGGTGTTATTGAGCTATTAAAGCTCTGCTCGTGGCAAGAGGGTAACAGCAATATAAATATAAATAAAGCTCTGATAATGGCAGGAGGGTAACAGCAATAGCCGAGCCACAGTGAGAACTTCATTGGCTAGAGCATTGCCTTCCATTACCCTCCCAGGATGAGTTTTTCTTCTACCGAGAAGTGTTGTCCCTTATAGTCCTTATAAGGACTAGCTTAAAGGAGCGAAGCAAGAATGCTTTTCATCTTCCCCGTTATCTGTAGAGTGACAGTGTAGGGATAAGGTGTTATTGAGCTATTAAAGCTCTGATCATGGCAGGAAGGTAACAGCAATAGCCGAGCCTCAGTTAGAACTTCATTAGCTACAGCATTGCCATCCATTACCCTCCAAGGGTATTCTAAAAACCAGAAGTGTTGTCCTTAGTCCTTATAAGGACTGGCTTAATGGGGCGAAGCAAGAATGCTTTTCATCTTCCCCGTTATCTGTAGAGGACAGTGTAGGGATAAGGTGTTATTGAGCAATTAAAGATCTGATCATGACAGGAGGGTAACAGCAATAGCCGAGCCTCGGTTAGAACTTCATTGGCTACAGCATTGTCATCCATTACTCTCCAAGGGTATATTTTGGATTGAATGAATCAATCACCGCATCTCACGGTCGATTGATTACCAATCAGAAGTGTTGTTCTTAAAGTTCTTAAAAGAACTGGGCGATGGACTGAGTCCTTGACTCTTTATCCCGTCATCTGAATGAAGAGAATCTGTATGGATGGGGTGTTATTGAGCTAAAAAGCTCTAGTCATGGCTGGGAAACGGCAATAGCCGAGCCTCAGTTAAAACTTCATTGGCTACAGCATTGCCATTTGTTACCCTAGAAGTCCTAAAAAGGATTGGGCCGGATGTATATATATATATCTCATATATATATCTCAGAAGTGTTGTACTATCCTTTGCTATCTTTTATTATTTACTGAACTAAGATAACAAAAGGTGTGGTAAAATAATCTGTAGAAAAAAGTAACTTTTATTTTCTGAACATTTGTAAATAAGTTTTATTTATTATTTATCAAATTACACATATTTTTTCATAGAAAAAGTGATTTTAATTCTTGCATACATTAACACAAATCCCAACTTCTGAACAAATATATCGCACATATGAATAATCATAACATAACATTCCATACAATTTTTAAATTTAGGTGATTGATAAAGGTTAAGTTATCAGTGGATCATTTAATCTTTATCCTATCCATTGTACTAATTTACGATATGCTTAAAATCTTTCACGAGTGCGATCATATACTGCTGACCTTTTTTAAAGTATTCATAGTATATGGTCGCACTATGAATGGTTTTAAGCATATCATAAGTTAGCACCATGGATAGGTCTTCCTTTTTATGGTTCTCACGTGCATCGATCTACTTCAGTTTATGTTTATTAAACATTGATATTCAAAGGGGGAAAAATGTTTAAGCATCATTTGTGTGTTTTTGGTGCGGTAAAAATTACACCGAGTTGTATCTTTGATGCATTTAGATGTATCAAACTAGACGATTAATTTTTTCTAGTTTCATTAACGATCTAATCCCTTCCACCCTCGACTTACACTCATTATAATAACGTCTGTGAATATGTTATTTTGGTCTGTTGAAGAAAAATCTCAGGAGGGTTGTTACGATAATTTATCGATGTAAATTGTTTATCCTGAAGTACACTCAGAGGCAAAAAAAGGAGAAAAAAACACTCCTTTGGATTTTTTTTGTAATTAATATAAAACGTCAACCAATTATAAGGAATCAAACTAACTGGCATTGGCATAAATATACAAATAAATACGATTAGGCAATAGATTAATTTGGAGTAAAAGCATATAATTGATATTAGATAACATGATCGAAGAAGTGAGCTATTAATTAATAACACGAATCAGGAATAAGGGGAAGTCGCATCTAGTAAAATACACTGGAAGGGCAATGAACATCTAATATGTAAGAAAGGTTACCTATTTCAACCATGGACTACCGGGAGAAAACTCGTTTCCATCAAAGAAATGGATTAAAGTAAGCAATTTGTGTCATGGCTGATGTATTGCTGTGTGAATATGAATGCGGGAAGGGGAAACCTTAAAGCACAGTCGATTATGTATAACTTCGCGAACCCCCGTATTTTTGCTTAGAAATGTTTCAGTGCTATTTGAAATATTATTTACTCCGCAAGGGAGTGAGTTTATGATTCTGACTTGAAGTTCCATTATTAGCCATGAGGCTTCAGAAAAAGAAAAAAAAAATTCAGAGACACTCGAACTTTAACATTTCAAATACCGTTTCTACTTTTAGTTATAGTATCATACTGTGATCATGCATGCTTTATAGACCATACAGGAAGTGAGAGCATGCAATAGTACCATGAATGTAATAAACATCGGACATCTACTATCGATCTATAATATACGGCTATTAAACATTATTATCAATACAAATCCCGGAGGATGCCAACGACCCTGTAATGTTCATAAAAAAAAAGTAGTTGATTCAACTTGGATGCCTCAACATTTAAAAATTTTTCTATTGAGGAATGGAGACTGTAGTGAATTGCCAATATCTTGAAATCCAATGTAATAAAAGATGCACAGAGTGAGTCAATGACATTTTAGGGGTCCTATTTCCGGTATTACAATATTACAGTTTCTACAATATGCTGTACGGAGTAACAGATATCGCTTCTGTCCTTACATGATAATCCCCAACATTAATATTCTAGTATATGACAATCAAAATTCTATTTTTGTTAAAAAGATGAGTAAAACTGCATTATATTCTTCCTTAACGGTAATATTCTCTTGGTAGTCATCTTTCTTAAATGAGAGTTTCGTTTCTGGACATATTCGATATCGTTTTTTCCAATTCAACAGGGATAAAAATCACTCCTGGATGCATTCTAGAATCTCGACAGCGGTGTTAAAAGGAACAGAACAGACATACATGACAGGTGGTCAGAATTTGTTCATATGTAGATTCATTTCTTCCGAAGCTTCGTAACATACGTTGACAATCCATTTTTATTTCAAAATCTTTCCCACTTTGCTACGAACTGGATGTCCTAGTTCGGATTTTGAGTTCTTTAGCTGTCAATGCTAAAGATGTGCTTCTGTGATTTGCAAGGAGAAACTGGGACATCTATTAGCTGCCTTGTCACAAAACCCGATATAGAATATGTTAATGAGCACAACTAGTAAGTTTTCTTTTTTCTACATTCAGAGAACTATTGGAATAGAAAATGGAAACGCCAAAGATAAAGTTACTGCCACTCGTTGAGTCACTAAAATGTATAAAAAATTATTAAATAAATACAACAATGTATACTTTAAGAAACTCAGAGAATGTTGAGTAATGTTTAATGTAATCAGAATTTACTTGTCACGAAAAAATATAAAAAAGTTTCTCAAAATTAGCCAACTTAATAGAACATAATGGAAAATCAATCCATTGTGCAGGATGATTATTGAACATTATTATTCAATAGTGAAGGATGAACATATGCAAAGACTAAATTCAGTGAACAATCAAAAATACGCATGCTGTCATGAGGTCAGTAGATTACATTAAATAAAGTATTTCTATATTTAATATTACTACATTTGATAAAACATACGCATCTACTCTCAAAATCGGGCACATCATTTATATACAGAATTAATGATTTTATTTGTATTCTAGTGGTACGGTGCGAAAGTCGTTCTTTGAAGCATTCTCGGTATTTTCCAACAATTCTTTAAATCTCGGCATTAAATGTTGATTACAGTCGGGGCACTGTCAATTAGTCTTGTGTGGTACTTGATTAGTTGATACCTAATAAGAATAACTATCCTCAAGTATACAAATTGTCTTTCTTTTGAAGTCCTAGTCTCTTTTTTCGTGATTCAGAAAAGACAATTTTAAATTGCAAACAGCAGCCACTTGGAGAATGTTACTGTTTGTATGGAACTTCATTAAACAACAGGCTAAAGTTGGCATGCGAGAGATATTAGTGACCGGCCTTATTGCTAGCAGCCTCATTACACACAGCCACACGCCTTTAGAGAAAATTTATAAAATATTCGACATGGTTAATGATCATGCAAACTGTGAACGCTCATTAATACTAATGAGCGTTCCCTTCTGGAAACAAACAAAAAAGTTCAAGGACACAAAGTCCGGTAATATTGATTATAGGGAGTTATTTTCATTCTCGAGAGACTAATGACAACTGTTGAAACTATTCTAGTTAGAAGTTTATAGTTTTCTTTAAAAGATAAATAGGAAACAGTTTCATTGACAGAATTAGAGTTCACAGAAATATCCTTAAAGAGTGCTTTTATTCTGAATGCTATTAAATGAGATAAAGTAAATGATTGTATCTTTTATGTTCTCGCAAATAAATAAAGATTTTAACTTATATTCAAATATTAACTTAGTAAAATAAGAATTCCAAAATAAACCAAACAGGAAATTCAATACAAACAAATGAAGAATATTCAGGTTGTTATTTATCTTTAGATCATGTTCTATTAGATCATGTTCCATGATTTAAATGACCGCAAAGAAGTTAAATAAATATTCTGGCTAATGTTTCAGGCATCATTTTGACCACTGCTAGTAATACAATTATACAGATATAGAAAAATAAAAAATCATGTTTTTACTGACAAAATGCTTAACCTTTGTATAAAAATGTGAAGGTATAAGCATATTACTAATTATAGTTTGTTTCATAGCAAAACTCAATATACTAACATATTTTTATTTACTATCAGAAATCTAAGACCTCACTTTTTCTCACAAGCACATGCTTGAGACTCCGTGCAAAACAGAATGATCACAGCTGGAAAATTCTGTGACTTGAATCTGTCTACACCAGTTGACATGACAAACTATTTTGAGCAAGAGTCGACTGTTAGTTAAAAGGTGAAATGTATAGGTCAATTTTTAATTCGAAAGTAAATTCTCGCAGAATGTTAAAAATGAAATTAAGAAGTGTGCAATTTATTTATTTTATTTTAATGTCTAAATTGTTACAAAAGAAACCACATACGAGATGTGGTTATTAAATAACGACACTGGTTTCAAAAATGCGGTTTATTATTACATTTGTACAACTTAATTGTTGTCCCCTTCAACATACTCCCCTCCTCCATCTGTACACCGTTGCATACGAGTTTTCCATTGTATTGTTGGAAGCAGTGATGCAAGTCATCAGGTGTTATCTGCTTCAGTAGCGCTGCCGTTTTCATCTTTACCTCATCCACTGACTGAAAATGGGTGCCCTTCAATGCGGATTTCAACTTTGGGAAAAGCAAAAGTCGCATGGAGTAAGTCCGGCGAGTAAGGCGGATGGACCAACACTGGGATCTTATCAGCCAGATACTGCTTTACAAACAGTACACTGTGGGCTGGAGCGTTGTCCTGATGGAGAATCCAAGCGTTGTTCTTCCACAGATCGGTCTCTTCTTCATCACTCGTTCTTTCAGCTTGGCCAGAACCTCAATGTAATAATGTTGGTTAACTTTCTAAAAAATAACTTGTTTTAACTTGCTCGTTCTTGCTTTTTTCATTCTCGGTGACGTGGGAGTTTTCCAGTGCATCGATTGTCTTTGGAGGAGGAGAGTAACAATTGAAGTTGTACAATTTTAATAATAAACTACATTTTTGCAACCAGTCTCGTTGTTTAATATCCACACCTCGTATCATACTTCACTGCAAAAGTAAACTATGTATAATTAGTTCTTTTAATGGCTGTGGGAAAATCAGTCGATTAATAAATAATTCGTAAAAAATAGAAGAAATCTAAGTCCACCCCCCACGGTACCAAATGTATGATAAGTTTAAAAATAATCATTTGGGTGGAAACAACATGAAAAATGTCAAATTACGCAAAATGATAATGCGAATCAAATACAAACATGGACATACAATACATACATAAAATCAATGTAATCACACACATGCAAATATGTAGTGTATTTGTTTCTAATTAGCAATATTCCTAGCTTTATATACCACAAGATCCTGGCTTTATCCTTTTTATTATAATGCACCAATTTAGCAAGATTTTTCTGACAAAAGATATGATACATCTTTATTTACTTAGAATTCTCTATATAAGATGATCTTATGTCTTTAAGTCTAGTCAGATGAAGATGTTTACCATTAGCTATCTTATACTTTTTTTAAAACCATGATATCGGCAAATTCTGTACTTCCATCACTTCTAGTCACCGCATCAAGCCTACAAGTTAATCAGAAAGAATTTACGTAAATCCTTCATCTATAATTCAGCAGAAGGCTGTTCAAATGCAACTTCACTTGTAAAGCAATTTCCATATTAATATTTATTAATCCATAAATTCTTTGCTATTTGGATATTGCGTATCACGTAATTTTGCAATTTCTTTGGCCTCGTTCTCCTCTGATTTGTGTATACTCGCCAAACACGTTTCAAATTTTTTAAGTGTGTTTGCCACCAGCTTACGATGGCACGAGATAAGTGTTCTTTATAGTTTCTTGATATGTTTCATCCCCATTAATAGATACTTGTAAGGACTATTTGAAAACAGCAGCTACAAACGACCTTCTTTATAAAGTTAATAAACTAATTAATGATAATATGCAGGAGTAACAAAGACGTCATTTTTATTATTAATCTTTGGTAGGAATTTATATGTAACTAAAGCATTAAATACCTTTGCCGATCACCAGAAGAATCTACTTTTATTAGATTAACATTAAAGTAAAATCAAATTTTATTTATCAGCTGATCAACAAATGTTAATTTTCGTTCACTTATACCAGAGATGCGCTGTTATAATTGATAATTTTATGTTGCGCCAGCTCGTGCGTTACGTCAAAAATACTGCTTTTCATTATCTGTTTATTTCTTTTTATTTTATTTATTTTTTACTGTGAGAGACAAACTGGTCTTAAAATTACATGCAACCTGGCAAACATATTACATATGCTCAATGTCATTAGTCAGCTAAGCAAACGTGCTACCAACATAAACTAAAATGCCAACTAAATTTATTTCATTAAAAAAATTAGGATACAAAATAATAAAATTTATATTTTATTTTGCTTTAGAGATGTTTTTGATAACAATAACCATTTTATATCTTTTTAAACTGTAATATATTATTATACAGCAATAATTAAATTTAATCTTTTGTAAAATATATTCTCTTAAGCATTCCACAAATTTAGTTATTTAGTTATTACCGTGTGGCGGTTGGGATAAGGATAGTCCAAATGTAGCTCGTGCATGTCGTACGAGGCAACTAAAATAAAATGGGTGTCCAGGGAGGGTAATGGATGGCAATGCTGTAGCCAATGAAGTTGTAACTGAGACTCGGCTATTGCTGTTACCCTCCTGCCATGATCTGAGCTTTATTTAATTTATATAGCTCAATAACACCCTATCCTTACACTTCCTTACACTGTCCTCTACAGATAACGGGGAATATGAAAAGCATTCTTGCTTCGCCTCTTTAAGCCAGTCCTTTTAAGGACAAATTTAGTATTTAGTAAGATGAGTCTCCTCGATATAAGTGAAAACATTTAACTTGTGTGGAGTGATCAATGCTTTTTCAGGTAATAATATAATATTTTCAGAGATTTGTTGGTTTATTTCCCCCCTCTTTTATGCAGTAATTTGACAATAATTATACTAGTAAACAGTTCGCAATGAAAAAATGGAGCCCTCGTAAGAGATGTTGCATCCGTTTGAATAGCAAATTAATTCAATGCTAGCTATGCGTTTTATCAAGAAGTGATATCTAAATAAACACAAAGGTTATTAAATGATAAATGGAGAGCAAATATTACTAGAATAATTAGTAACTTCTCGCTTTAAAGCTAGATCCGGGTAATCTCAGCTGTGTAACGAAATTATCACAAACTGAATTCACAAATAAAAATTAACACAAGCTATCTCCCGTTATATTCATCAATGACTTTGTATAACAATATAGTTCATTGCTATAAGTGATAATATATTTGCTAGTCGAAAACTTAAGTTTTGTTGTAGCGTATGAATCAATCTTACAGAATACTTGGATAGAGTCAAATATTGATTCTTCTAAGACTTTTATCATCGGTTGCATCAATATTACACTGTAGCCATTGATACTTACCAAAAGAGAAATAGTTTCTTTTTTTATTTATAATAAAAGGATACATCACCGATAGTCTTTTCTACGGGCGAAATGGCCAGACATCAACGATGGCTATATTTCTCGGTACTCCGGAGAGAACCCAGCACTCTCTGACTATAAGACAATGACCTTAGAAATGGAAAGAAGAGTGATGATATCCTCTTATAGAGAAATATATAACACTTCATCTTCTGAAAGGTGCCGAGTTTATAGGGCAATACTAACTTGGTAGATTTAGGCTTACAGGAGGTGAGAACCAACATCTGAAGATTTTGATCGTTTCGAGTCAGAAATAAAGCCGAATTTTTTTTTCTGGTTTGGCAAATAGGAAAGGATTTTGACTGATAAATAATAAATAGTGGTTAGGCATTATTGGTTATTATAACTAACGTATCAAAGACGGCTCGTGCATAGGCACTGCGGAACCAATTTTTCTCGATATATAAATATATTTATTAATTTATTTATATTCGCTTGTAATATTTAATATTATCATCAACAATCTCTTGTTTTGTATAAAAGATAATAAAAATCCATCTTGTTGTACTTAGGAGGGCGAAGGACGCTATCAGCACTGTGTTTACCACAGCGTCATATTGCTACGCGCGCAAGCATATACTCAGAGTGAGATGGGAGCTATTAGCATCATATGACACTGTCCGTCGCGCAGTTCCACTGTTGTTTATATGCAGTTTGGGCGAGTAGCAGAATGTTCGTAGTGCTTATCGTGTTTACTCCGTCTATTTAAATATTTGGACAATACAATTAAAGACATACCATTTGTTATAGTTTTTATTTTAGAACATTATTGGGGTTATGATAATGGGTTTTATTTTTAAGTAATTTTGAATTATACCAAACTGTATAATTTTATCGATAATAAACAATATTTTTTCATATTTCTTTTTTTTTTTAAATGTTTACCATAATTTTGATATTTTATCCAAACACGTATACACTGTACTTACAGTCTGCATGCATATTTCGAAAGTTGCAACACCGCCACGATTTCAAGCCACGAGCAGCTATTGTAACGTATATTTCTTTTCAATGACTGACTTATTTTCTTTAGGATAAATTTAAATCGTAGGAGAAAATTTTTTATATTTGCGCGATAAAATAAAATCTGGTTTAAAATGACTTTTATATAATGATACTGTGTATTGCTTTACGTATCATTTTGTATTGTTTATTTCAGATAAAGGCAGCATGGAATACGGATGTCTGTCTTCCTTATCAAATGTCTCAAGACTCAGACAGAAGCGATCTTCTGTTGTAGGCGGAATACCTCTAGTGGTTTCCAGTGTTGACCAGCCAACATTCGATACTGCAGTGCCAAAAAACATCACAACACAACTTGGTCAGACTGTATATCTCCGTTGCGCAGTACATAATCTTGGAGACAAAACGGTAAGTTGCGTGCTATTCCAACGTTAACAGTTTCCTTAGACTTCAAAGTTCCACGATGTAGTTCAGGGCTTTCATCAACTTTAGATTAATACTCAGCATGGTGCCATTCATTGCGAAACGAAATAACAGACTTTCCTTTTGCACGACAACAACACTGGCAGAGGTCACTAAAACATGACTGCTATTTAGGCTTAATGATCACATATTTGGCTCGTGTGTGTGTGTGTGTGTGTGTGTGTGTGTGTGTGTGTGTGTGTCTCGGATTCGGAAGAATTTTCTTTTTTTTAGCAAATACGTCAGTGGTTTTCGAAAACTAAATATTTATCATCATAGGAATATGATAATTGGTTTAAGAAACCTGTCTGTTTTTTTTTGCAGAATGGTGAAGGAACAATGTCTTTTTTTATATATATTTCTACCAAATATTGTGTTCATCATAAACTTTTGAGAAGTTGGCTTGCAGTTATTATTGCAATCAATTTTATTGCAATCAATAAAAACTTACATTTTGACCATTAAAATAGAGGATAATATGGATCAAACTACTAAAATAGAAAATAATATGGATCCGCCCATATTTTATAGCCAAATGTAGAAAGAAATTTCTCGAAAGAATATATCCTTTGATATCGGAATTGCCTTGCTTTGCACTACTTAAAAGACAGACTTAATAAGGAACTTTTTACTAATAGGCAATAAACCCTATTCATTACCATAGTAAAATAAATAAATAAAGCTCTGATCATGGCAGGAGGATAACAGCAATATCCGAGCCTTATATCTAAGTAAAGCCGTCTCTAAAAATTCGAACGATCCCTAGACCACTTCGTAGTGGTCAAAAGACCGTCCAACTCAGCGACGGACTCCCCAACCACTGAGCAGAACCGCTAATATTCCAGGGAAAAGCATCCACTGACACAGCCCTTCACCGGGCCATGCCGGAGAACACCTTCCTAGGAGACTCAAAATGCTTTCTCAGGGCAAACCCCTGAAATCAAGCCCCCCCCCCCCTCAGCGGGAGCAAAACTTTGGAAGAAACCTAAGAGAGCGAAACTCATAATAGCAATAGCCGAGCCTCAGTTAAAACTTCATTGCCATAGTTCTTAAAAGAACTGGGAGATGGACTGAGTCCTTGACTGTTTATCACGTCATCTGAATGAAGAAAATCTGTGGGGGTGATATTGAGCTAAAAGCTCTAGTCATGGCTGGGTAACAGCAATAGCCGAGCTTCAGTTAAAATTTCATTACCATCCGTTTCACTGGAAGTCCTAAAAAGGACTTTTCTTCAATGTTACATTACCATAGGATTGACTTAAAGGGGCGAAGCAAGAATGCTTTTCATCTTCCCCGTTACCTGTAGAGGACAGTGTAGGATAAGGTGTTATTGAGCTATTAAAGCTCTGATCATGGCAGGAGGGTAACAGCAATAGCCGAGCCTCGGTTAGAACTTCATTGGCTAATGAAGTGATAATGCGGTGATTATTACCCTTCAAGGGTATTAATCACCGGATCTGACGGTCGATTCACTTCTTCCTCAACAAACCTACCTATTCCCATTACCATAGTCCTTATAAGGACTGGCTTAAAGGGGCGAAGCAAGAATGCTGCTTTTCATCTTCCCCGTTATCTGTGTAGGGATAAGGTGCTATTGAGCTATTAAAGCTCTGATCATGGCAGGAGAGTAACAGCAACAGTCAAGCCTCAGTTAGAACTTCATTGGCTACAGCATTGACATCCATTACCCTACAAAGGTACTAATCATCGCCCTATTACCATAGTTATCTTACGTCAGACTGTTAAATTCATCTTATGTGAACTTTTAGTAGGGGTATAATCGAATATCACAATATATAAATGAAATATTTGAATTTGGAACTTCAAAAAAAAAAATGGATATTTTTAAATTTACAAGAAAGTTTATGACAATATTCGCTTTATATTGGAGTTGCCTTGGTTTACACTACTTAAGACACAGGCTCTGCACAAAAGACATTGAAGACCAAATTGAAGCCTTTCAGCGCTTTAATTTTAACATTACATTTTCGACTTAACAAATGTTTTTACGACTAACACAAACTGATTCGTTTGCATTTTTATGATAAAACTAAATAACACGCGATCTTCCTTCATCCTATATTTAGCAAATTATTATTTTGTAAACTATTTCTGAACAAATGCAATGAATGCTTCTAAATTTAGACAACCACAAATCAAATGTTGAATTATCAGTGAGTATTGATCAGACACATCATTAACCAAATGCATGCTAATTTCTGTTATCGACCTTTATTCTTACATAAAAATTCACGTATTGTATTCTTTGTAAAACTGGAGATTTTTCTGCAGTTCCCACTCAACAATATAGTTTACAAATCTTAAGACTATCGATGCATTTGTCAGGATTAAGAGATATATTTATGTGGTCCGTAAGCATCGGAAAGATAACAGCAACTATTTTCTCTCGTATCTCGGTCTTACTGCCGTGCGAATGGTACAGGTTACCTCATAATTTCGTAATAAAGTGTATTTCCTGCTTTTATCAAAGGTGTTCAGTCGCTCGTAAAACATATAATCATTTTTATGTTTGCAAACTCGGTTTACTCAGAAAGTATTATAGCGAGTCTTTCGCGGAGATACCCCTTTATTATGGCAATAATTATTAAGGGAAAACCATAAAAGTATATGTTAAGTAGTTTGTTTCATTCAAATTAAGGTTGCCGTCCCCAGGATTCCATCTTAAGCGGATCAGCCGTACAGATTCTTAGGTACGATAGTGGACCATTATATAGGCTCGGAATATTTATTGTTCCTTGAGAAGTTGGCTTGCAAATGATGTATTAAAGTAATAATACCAGTGCATTCTACGCCAAAGCTGTTTAATATTTAAACGAAAAAAATGTAGTGTCTGAGATGGCTCTTAGTTCCATATAAAACAGATTACAGGTTTTGTTTAGGAAAAAGGTGGAGTATTTCTTGATGAATTATTCTTATCTTCAAATAATATACTCGCTAATTCCTAAACATATGCTTTTATCTTTATCCCGATAAAAATTTTCTGATATTTCAAAGCCTTGACGGGTCTAGACACTTCGTTTTCTGGTTGTAGCTTGCAAAGGTTCTGACATGTGTTAGCTGTGTAATAGATATGAATTTGAAGACTAAATATTCTTTCTCTTCATAAAAAAAGTTTCGTAAATTATCCAATGAAATATAATTTCTAAATGTTGAGACTTTCACATAAACTATTTGTTCAGAAATAGTTTATGTGAATAGAAATACGATTTTATAATCAAATAATGGTTTCCTTTTTTTCGTGGCTTTATTTTATTTATACCTGATATTAGTATCCCATGTGGAATCCTTATTGGATTCTATCGAAAACAACAGCTCCCTCTATTGTGAATTTCCATAGACAATCTCGTTATGTTTATGTTGCAGTATATCAACGTAGGATGTCGAATCAAGAAGAAACACTCGGTTACAGCAAGATGCCTTGAAGGAAACAACTGGCTGTCCTTGTGGCAAGATCAATGATGCCACATTGTTGACATAGCTACACAATAAGTCACTTCATTCATATCTGTCCGTGGCAACTGGATAATGCAATAAAAGAGAAACTCTATTAATGTCGACTGTATGCTTGGCAGATTAAAGTTCAGAGATCTAGAAAGGGCAATTAATGGGAAACAAAAACACAAGAAAAAGGAAGCGTCTGTAGTTTTTAAAAACATTGATCAAAAGAGATCTAAACATTGTTTGGATTAAATAGATCTCGATAAAATATATTGAAATAAAATAAAACTATTAATCGGGTGATATGTGTTGAAATAAAGACTGAACATTCAAACTCGTTAATTACAAGTTATATCTTTTGAAATATAATTAAATGTATAGAAATGTTGTTCTAGAATAAATATCAAATTAAACTAAGTTCAAAGTCAATGTATTCATTCATTCCAGTTTTATTTTTAATTATGTACGTTGTTCTGATTTTGTTGGCAGCCATTGCCTATACCGATAAAGAGTGATTTGATATATTTAAGAAATAATTGTGATAAAAATATTATCTATATGTTTGGAAATATTTAATAAAAAAGGATTTGTAAGCAATTAATTGTTTATATCATATGTTTTTATTAAGATTGCAAGTTTAAAACACACACCAAGTAATAATTAGAATATAAGTGATGGAAAAACTTTCATTCCGGACTGATATAAAAAGTCCTTTTTAGGATTTCCAGGGTAACAAATGGCAATGCTGTAGTCAATAGTCAATGAAGTTTTAACTGAGGCTCAGCTATTGCCGTTACCCAGTCATGACTGGAGCTTTTTAGCTCAATGACACCCCATCAACACAGATTTTCTTCACTCAGATGACGGGATAAAGAGTCAAGGACTCAGTCCATCGCCCAGTTCTTATAAGAACTATAAGAAGGATAAACTATGACATTGCTTAAATTATGGTTATTCTTCATCTAGTTAGCTGTTTAAATTACACGCTAGGCGATCTATCTATATACATATACATAAGTGTTGAATGATTGTTTTAAGAACTGTGACCTTGATAAAGTCATGCTTATATGGATTATCCTCTTCTTTGGAATAAGTTATTTTAAATTGCAGTAAAGCAACGAAGTGTGGTGTCTGTTTATTTTTGTGTTTCACTGGTCGGCTTGTCTATTTTGAGAAAAAAAAGCGTTTCTGAGAGCTGTAAGAAACCAGGTAACTCAACTTTAGTCCTAACAAAGGTTCTTTGATTCCTAGTCAAAATTCCAGCCAAAGGGCATAATCGAATGCCGAGTGAGCAGCCATGGGGACTCATTTCTTTGGAATTCTGTGAAACCGACAATTTTACCAGTGGACTAATTGCTCATCAGAAAATAAATTATGAATACGATAATAATCCTCAAAACCTGAACCAATCAGATGGTTCTGGTGTTCTGAGAAGAAGCAAATCCCTAACCAACTATTTGATTTGAACATGATCTATACAAAGGAAGAACCAAGAAGTAGTTGATTAAAACATGTCTGATTTTCCTCGTCTGAAGTATTTTATTGTGAAGACAGTAAAATAGGTTCCTCTCGCTCTCTCTCTCTCTCTAGAATTCTAATAACAATGACCATTTTCTTAGAAATGTAACATGCTCAACGGTATTCCACTATTATTATTTGTAAAAAAAATAGTTTTCTTTCCTTAATGATGTCTATTTATAACTTCAAAGGAAAACTAGACCGCTTAAAAACAGCAAGTATTCTGAAAATGAAGTACGAAATGTATAATATATATTTTCTGTGTAATGACTCTTGAGAATTTATGGGGTGTGGAACGTGCCTTGTTATTGCAACAGTATTTCCAGCTGGCCATAATTTTTTTTGTTGTTGTTAGGACGGCATGTCTGCTATACCTGATGTAGAACATCTTTTGAATTATTGGTGAAACAATGGTTCTCGGTGTGATTTGCGTGCTTGTAGACTCGCAAATTACAAAACGGAAGTAAACGACTAACTGTGTGAAAGTGGGAAATATATCGATCCCTTAACAACACACTTATTACTCTATTAATAGTGCAATGCTGCTAAAACGTCCATACCATTAGAATTGAAATTGTACGTTGGCAATTCTTTAAAAATGATAGTGTGCATGTAACAGAAGATTTTTTGTTTGAAATATATATTTTTTATTTAACTAAATAATACCATAGTTTCAAACATTATTTGTTTTTCACCTCCATCTTTAGGAATCTTCTGAGAGATTATGTAAGAGAATACCTTCTGAACTTTAAAAATCCGAAAGTATTCTCTAATACTAGTTTTATGCCCTTTATCACCCCCACGCATGCGATGTTTCAGAACTTATAGTTATTTGATGCATTGTGTGGACAAAGGTTAACAACAAAGGAATTCCAAAATGTTATTTTTGAAGAACTAGCAGTTGTATCCTTTGAGGAATACATCATGGGGAGGACTGTTGCAGAGAATAGAAGTAGATGATGGGTGAAAGATGAGTGGGAGTAGAAGGTTTGGTAGAGTCGTAATTGAACTCCAAATGAATGTTAGGCCGTCTATTGTCATTTGTGGCTTAAGTTGGATGTTATGCAGTGTATTGATTCTGATATGGTTGGAGATGATTTGTCTTGGCTACTATGCAGGGGAGAGAGAGAGAGAGAGAGAGAGAGAGAGAGAGAGAGAGAGAGAGAGAGAGAGAGAGAGAGAGAGAGAGCATTTAAGCAAGGAGCGAGGTTTCTGCATTTAGCTAATTCAAAGTCAGATAGTTATTAACAGCACACTTATTACTCTATTAATAGTGCAATGCTGTATGCAACTATTACGTACAGCATTTTTTTCTTTTGCAACTATTGCGAGCTTTTCTGGCCGTGAATCAAGCTAGTTTTTTAAGCCAAACATGATGATAATGTTTTTTTTTTTTTAATTTCTCTCTTAGACTGCAATGGAAACGATAGTCTGATCATGGAAAGTAGATGTCTCAGAGAACTTTCCACTTAGCATTGTTATTGTAGTGCCAAAGAAGACAAGGATGAGAATGGCTGGGAAGATTCTAACGCAGATGAAACTAGTAGAAGAATATGATCTCAGTTACCTAGAAGTGACTTCCTTAATAATGTATTTGGAAGAAAATATTGAAGCTTCTTCCAGCTTACTCAGCAAACTTGGTGTGAACTCAACAATGAAGGTGATTTCGCTATTTGGATAAATGGACTGCATGAAATCAAGCTCCACTGAGGATAAAAAAAAGTCAAAGAAGGCAGAATGATTTTTAGAATTATCAGATGAATGATAAATAATGATAGATAATTTCAGACAGCAGAAAAATGTCACAAGAAAATCTCGAAGCATGGAATGTCGAAAACAGATTTAAGATTTGGCATCCTCGAGAAAAGAATATGAGCTCGTACAAAAGCATCTTTGTGGCCGACTCATACAGAATATGGTTCGGAACAGTCAAGGTGCACTGTGGTGGTTGTAATTTAGTGTTCAGTCACCCACAGGAGATCAAGTTTGAATATCTATCGTGCACATAATTGAAGTTGACGTGCATGCCACGAATGTTGAAGAGAATTTTTGATACTCTTACTATTAAATTTTTGGTAGAATTTTGTTAGTGGTCTCTTTTATCGTCACAGTGGCACCATATTTTATTTCACTATCGTTCTGGGGTTTTAAGGGTCAAAGAGAAGACATACAGCGAGAGGAATGACTTGTACATTTCGCTCAGTCAGAGAACATTCAATCTCGGTCCTAACGTAGCCTAGTCAGTGGCCTCCATCTAGGCACGATATAGTAATGTGGGTGGTAGAAAGATTTTTTCAAGATTTTTTAAAAAATTTCTCTGCAAGCCTATTTCATTCCCTTTTTATCATTTCATTAATTTCATCCACTGGTCAACCAAAAATGAATTTCATACGAATAGTTAAAGTAACTAATAATCCTTTAATCTTTTTTTTTTTGTTAAAAGATAAGAAAAAATGAACTCATCTTAAGTAGAGGGCATTCCCATGATTGTTCAAACTACTGCAAAGGCATATTTAGCCACTACATTTCTGGATATAATCTCTTCGCATAGCACAGTAAACGCAGTTTACTTAGCAAACATTCAAAAATTAAATGAGATTTGGAAGATATTAAAATTTATCGCGCGTGCGGTGATATTTATTTAAGTTACTCAATCGATCGAAATGCGGAATATTAGTTGCAGATTCTAATATCCTTTCAAACGACTACAGATGTTCTTGTAGCCGGTTCGTATTCATTTCTCTAGGCTTCCACTGCCTAACATAACATTATTATCTTTAACCAATCCCAAATATGCCTAAGTGTGGTTTTGGGAAAGTGGAGATTCTTTAGACTCTTCTCTTTCATTAAACCGCAGAGAATATTTACAGTGTTCAACCAATTTCAATAGCCGTGTCTTTCCGTTCAAGTACTGCTTACAGCACAATGTCTCTGGGTGGACTTGCATTCGTCAATTTGTATGAAATATTCCAGCTGGTGATGCAGAATTAAAAGCAAACAGACGCTGTTTCTCTGAAATGAAATGGCTCACAGTGACCGTATATGTTTAACGTCAGTAATTCAAAGAATTGATTGTTATTCTATGTTTACGTAGAACGCGGCCAAATATACTTTACTGGTTAACTCTGTATGAATAATTTAATAATGTTATATTGAAACTAGCGAAAGCAAACTACCGCAGTTCGATTTAGATTGTTACATAACATATATATACCGGTTTGTATTTGTATGAACAATAACAATCTTTGTAGTAACAAATTGATTCTTTCTCTTTCACACATTTAAAAGAACGTTATTTTCACACATTAAAAATAAATAACTTTCAAATACTATAAAAAATTTCCTGTCTTATGTTATAATTAAATACATTTTTAAATTTCTAAATAATTAAAAAATTTTTATATTATAATAAAGAATATTATAGATACATCTATATTTTATAGATAAATCTAGAAAAACCTGAAAATAGCTTCGAAATTTACCACTAAAGGGCCTAACATCTCTTTTAAACTGTTGGTTCAAACCAGTAAAACCTATTTTAAACACCAATATATTAAGATGAACATACGGGCTCCTGAGCTGAGCTTGTGTCTACTGCAAACTAAGGCAACTCTGATGCCAAAGATTATATTCTCATAAGTTTCTTGGCAAATTTAAAATCGTTTTTTATGTTTCTTTTTATATTTAGTTATAAAATATGAATGGATCTATAATATTCTCCATTATAATATGTTATTTATGACAAATAAAAGTCTTTTAGCTCTATACTATATGAATAATCATTTATTTTGCGAGTATTTTTGTGACTTTAAGCAACTTTGTTGGTGCTACTAGAAACTTGCCTGAATATATAATAACTAATATAGTATCTTGAATAGCTCATTTGCATTATAAAAATACATATCAAATGAGATGCCAATACTATATTTTTATTTTATTCCAATTATGCTGTCAAATCATGTAGTTTTAACTTCAACACTTAAGTAGTGTATTTGTAATATATGCTACTGACTAACGTAAGGAATTTAGTTATGTATTTTAATATTGCTACACGGAGTTTATAGAATTTCTTCACTATACTGTACTTCGGAGAGTGATATTTTATATATATTATACTGTAATGACATCAAAATGAAAAGTTAATACAGTTACCTATATTCTGACTGCGAAGCAAATGTTATTTTTCACAATGATTATTATCTCTTTTGGCTGGTCATCACATCCTTTAGTTGGAGCGTGAAGAGTACAAATTTGCGTAATTTATTTAGCACGTGCGCTAGTTTGCTAATGCAAAAGTATATTTCTTGCTCAACAAACTTAATTGTTGGGTGATCGTATTATGCCTTGGTCTTTCTGCATGGAAAATTGAGGATATGCTCGGTGGCGGCTCATTGCTTGATATCGTGGGGTGTTGCAACTTTCGAAATATACATACACACTGTAAGTACAGTGTATACGTGTTTGGATAAAGTATCAAAATTATGGTAAAAATTAAACATGAAAAAATATTGTTTATTATCGATAAAATTATACAGTTTAATATAATTCAAAATTACTTAAAAATAAAATCCATTCCTTTAATTGTAATGTCCAAATATTTAAAGAGAGGGAGTAAACACGATAAACACTACGAACACTCTACTACTGGCGCAAACTGCATATAAAAAACAGTAGCACTGCGCAACGGACAGTGCCGCATTACGCAGTGCTAGTGTTACAAGATAGATTTTTATTATTTTTTATACAAAATAAGAGAACTGTATAGGATTGTTGATGATAAAATTAAATATTACAAGCAAACACAAATAAATTAATTAATATATTTATATATCGAGAAAAACTGGGGATACTGCAGTTCCGCAGTGCCTATGCACGAGCCGCCCCTGGATATGCCAAATAAATAAAAATCTGCAAGATATTCATTAATTGAGCGAACCCAGCGCCCTCTACCGGCATGAACGGGCGTTACAATTAAAGTCATGTATAGTATGTATTGCAGTGTTCTGTTTCAATCGCTGTGTTAAATAATGCACTATGTAGCGAAAATTGCATAAATACTCATCGCGTACTCCGATTCACAGCAGCTTTTCAGATAACTTGAAAGCAATAAGAGGAAATATGTGATTTTTAGCGTAGTATAGGTTATCGAATATATTTAACGTACACTGAATGGGCATTATAAATATATTTTATACATTTTTTTATTAAATTGAATATACCAATAAATATATTAATAATAAAACTATTCCTGGCTATAATTGAATTTAGGAAAGATGCACTAAGTAGTTACAAATTGATATATATATATATATAATCTTAACATACAGTTAACATGAAATCGAAATCAATTTTGGTTAATTAAACAACATCACTCATAAGTGAACTGAGGTTTTCATTAACCTTTAACCTTTTGATATCTTCGCCGCTACTAAAATAAACTGATAGCTGCTTTCAGTAAAAAAAAAAAAAAAAAAAAAAAATCATTGAAAGCGTTTGCTTAAAATCCAATGCAAATTGTATTGAGTCTTTGCGATCAATATATTCTCCCGAAATGAATTTACATATCTATTGAAGAAACACCAAACCCTGGGGCAACTGTTTAAAGAATCCAGTACTTTCTTTACATAAGGTTTCTTTTTTGCTATTTTTGGCAAGGGGAAAAAATCTATAATCTTCTATAAAAAGTTAAGTAATTTTTGAACATACCATCACCAAGTTTTGTAATCATGGCATCACATCAATAAACTATTTGAAAGGAAGATAAAGGAATTTCAATTGTGATCCCCCCATCTAAAAATATTCTTTCCCTCTTTGCGGAAAGAACTATTATGTATTGATCGCTTTATATATCAAAAGAAAGTAGAATGTATTTTTAAAAAAGTTGATGACGTTCAAGATATGTTAGTTTAGACAAGGATAATTAAATTTGTGTTTAATAACACAATCGTAAAATGGACTCAATGTTGGCATTTATTGTATCGCCAATAATGCTTGTACACTGCCCATGTTTCTTTGAGATTATTTATGTCTAGTGTACACTCAGAGTCGCCACACTAATTTCCTTTGTCCCTTTAAGTAAAGCTAATCAAGAATAGTAATTAGATTAATTTTCTAAGAAAATCCTTGTAGAGGCTGTACTAGAAGTAATTAATAAAATTCTTCGTAGGTATAATTGGGTAATCTACGTAAATAGCGATTGACGACATACATTCGCGTTTAATGAGTCGTGGAGATTAATTATTGTCCTAAACATGGAGAAAACAACCATCAATGAAAGATTCGTATAATTACAAAGAGACTGATTTATCGTAGTCGGTAAAACATCGATTGCTATGGTTCCAAATCAAAATGAATAAATAAGAAATTCAATGTGCTACTCAAGTGTCTTAAAAGTTTCAACAATCTGTGGCCTAGTAGTGCTTATTTTGAAGCATTCCTCTTATAGTAGTTTCGGTTCAGATTTAGATTTATTTTCATGTGGTAAAATTTCGATTCCTTCTGTAAATAGACAAGCTCGCATAAAAAAAAATTTATGCAAGCTTCAAATAAATATGATCTTTTAGCACAGATTGTGTTTCAGAATAAAACGACTTCACTATTAGGAATTCTGCCCGCCTCCTAAGTCCCACCAAGTGCTATCTAAACTTATTCACTCGTTGATGATATTAGAACCATAAAATGATATCGGATATTTCACGTGCCATAAAGTGAATCAAATCTCTGAAGATATTTTCCTTCAAATCTGTTGGGAATTTTTTTTTATTTATTTTTTTTATTGGTCGTGTCTTTGAGTTTAACTGAAATCTCAAAGGGAATAGAAATCAACTTGTCTTCTTAATAGGAACTAAATTAAATCCGTTAAATTTAAAGCAAACATTCCACGTCTCAGTTCTGTATGTGAATATAAATAGCGAGAATCTTGATTTCAGTAACTTTTTAGAGCTTCTATCAGACCAATTTCTGACAAACCAAAGCGTTATCATATAAAAATATATTCCTATCTGTTCTTAGGTGAAATTTTTAATAATTTCAAAACACATCAGAAAGTGGAGAAGTGGCATTTTAGATTAGTAATCCTCCGATTTAGAACCAGCAAATTGTTTGTGTCGGGAGCTTGAGTTATCTTTGCCAAGAGTTGCCTCGGTATTTACCATTCTGGAATGCATAAAAGGACAACTCGTGAAAAAAGGTGACTCAAGCACCATAGAATTTTATTAATACTGTCTTTACCAGAAACATTGATTATTTTAAAAGTAACGGCTGCCCTACCCAAAAACAAGTTGGCAACTTATAACACTTTATTAACATGACGAGACCTATAAGAATTCGATAATCCAGATAAGTCCTCTTTTCGAAAGCAAGCAGTGACCGTAACAGCAGTCAAGGTTTCGTATCATATAAACGGTTTAAAATGGTTAAAAGTAATTATTATTTATTAATTTTAATTTAAATAACATATTATATATAAAACCTTAAAGAATTATATATTTTATTTAATTATTAATGCTATTTTATAGTAAAACATGATAGATTATGAGATAAACCTTATTTGTTTTTCTATATGTTAACTTGACATTCATTATTGCTGCAGCAGGTATCTGAGAACAACAAATGAACATCGTAGTCCTATTTTAGGACTTGCAGGGTAGGTGATGGCAATGCTGTAGCCAATGAAGTTTTAACTGAGGCTTGGCTATTGCTGTTACCCTCCTGCTATATATGATCAGAGCTTTAACAGCTCAATAACACCTTATCCCTATATCCCTACGCTGTCCTCTACAGATAACGAGGTAGATGAAAAGCATTCTTGCTTCGCCCCTTTAAGCCAGTCCTTATAAGGTATCTGAAATAATGCTTGGCTGAGAAATGAGAAAAAATATATCTTCTGTTGAAACACTGATATTTTAATGCTGCATTATTTTTCTCTGCATTTGATTTTACGTAATACCATCTTGAGCAACCATCACTATATAGCTGATGTATTTTTTTCTTAATACAATAATTTCTTAATACAATAATTTTTTATAATCATACCAAAGAGCAACCATCACTATCACTTATTGTGATGGTTGCTCTTTGGTATGATTACGTAAAAACAAATGCAAAGAAAAAATTATGTAGCAGCAAAAATGCATCTATCAAAGTGTTTCAACAGAAGTTAAAACCCATTAAATAAAATAAAACAATTGTTGTTGCTTTTAAATCAAACCAGAAATAATCTCATAAACATAAAAGTTGATTGGAACTGAAAGGTTCATAAGCCAGTAATTCTCTCAAGAGGCATCCTTTTCTTATAAAAACAACACTATCTTTTTTTTTAATACGGTCTTAAAACTATGGAAGAATCATTTCCATTGCAAGAAACCAGATAAAAAAATTTCGAGATATTCTAATTAGCTGTGATTTTAAATCATTCCATTTTCTGCCATTTCGTCAGGATTAGAGAGGTCGAAATCGCTTAAAAAGCATTTTATCGACAAAAAGAGAAAAGCACACATAACACCTCAGCAAAATTTAAGACGTTACAGAAATGAAAAATTGAGCATTGTAAATATTTTATTGTCTTTTATTAGAGATTAAATTGCTCATCATTAACTAGAATGATTATTTGTTAAATGACTGAATGGAAAAATCAAAAGGATAAAAACCGTTTCCGATTAGGTACGAAATATAATATATTTTTATAGCTTACGTTTTGTTTCGTATATTATCTGATATAAATAAACAAAATTAAACCAATTTTATATTTCCTATTCCTTGTTGCTTTCCATTCAAATCCGCAGATGTATGTCATCTCTCTAATAACCTGTAGTGCAGAATCAGAATTGTAATGTTTTTATACGACTTGACAAAAAATACAACTAAAAGCAGTTTAGACATTTAATATAATATAATGTCCTCACTAAAGAAAGTATTCACATACAATCACTAAATTATTATCATAGTCCTTATAAGGACTGGTTTAAAGGGGCGAAGCAAGAATACTTTTCATCTTCCCCGTTATCTGTAGAGGACAGTGTAGGGATAAGGTGTTATTGAGCTCATAAAGCTCTGATCATGGCAAGATGATAACAGCAATAGCCAAGCCTCAGTTAGCACTTCATTGACTACAGCATTGCCATCCATTACCTTCCAAGCGTATTGATCACCGCATCTCACGGTCGACTTCCTTTACGACCAGCTCCACTAAATTATTATTAACTAAAGGCCATGGCGGAGTAACGGCAATAGCCGAGCCTCAATTAAAACTTCATTGACTACAACATTGCCACCCATTACCCTTGATCTGTGAAAACCTAGTTTTTATTATTAAACTAATATTCTAAAAATTATTTGGTGTCTATTATAATAAACAATATTAGATTTTTATATTAACATTTTTGAAGTTAATTTTTTATTTTTAATTTTTTAAAGATTTCATTTGTTTTTATAAAAAAATTTTTACGCTATCAAAAATTTTATTTAATATTTCATTTCTTATTCAAACTGACTTTGAATATTCCAATCTCTTACTATTGTTATTACGTAAATTAAACCGATAGCCTATTTTATTTCGGTTATTTGTAGTACGCCTCCGAATTTCTTGTATAAATCTTTTGTTATCCCTTCTGCCTTCATGTTATATTCTTAAGCCCAACTATTTCTCTCTCCCAGCGTAATTGAACGGTCTTGTCCCAAATGTGTTTAGAGTCTTCTAATTTAACAATTCTCCTGAGTCTTATATCTGTCTTGTGTTCTTTGTTTCGTTTCTTTTTAATGCTTGTCCCTACTGACCTGTGTACACAGCTGCGCATGAGTGGCTTCAGTCGGTACAGTAATCTTGTCTTTTTCTTTTCAACTTCTTTCAAGTATACTTTTGAAGTTGTTCCATTTATTTATTTATGTCTGGACAATGGATTTTTGGATTGTTTGTTTTTGACGTAACCCCCCCCCCACACACACACACACTATTAAGGAAGCTGATGGTATTATTTATTTTATGATTATTGCTTGTTGAATTTTTTCATTATATTATTGTCGTTGAGTACTTTTTTTTAATTATCTTCGATCAGTGTTTTATTTCTAACCCAGCTTTAACATCCATATGTTAAAATTGGTTTGAATTTATGCAAGTTCGCTTTCATAAATTCACCACATACTTCCCTCTAACTGAATAAATCAAAGTTTATTTCATAGTTTGGTTCTTTTTTTTCAAATTGTATTTTTATCAGTAGCGGCTCGTGGTTTGAAATCGTGGGGATGCTGAAACTTCGAAATATACATACACACTGTAAGTACAGTGTATACGTGTTTGGAAAAAATATCAAAATTATGGTAAAAATTAAAAAAAATTAAACATGAAAAAATATTGTTTATTATCGATAAAATTATACAGTTTAGTATAATTCAAAATTACTTAAAAATAAAATCCATTATCATAACCCCAATAATGTTCTAAAATAAAAACTATAACAAATGTTATGTCTTTAATTGTAATGTCCAAATATTTAAAGAGACGGAGTAAACACGATAAGCACTACGAACACTCTACTACTGGCGCAAACTGCATATAGACAACAGTGGAACTGCGCGACGGACAGTGCCGCATTATGCTAATGGCTCTCAAGTCACTATGACGTGCATATGCTTGCGCGCGTAGCAATATGATACTGTGGTAAACACAGTGCTTGTAGCACTTAGGAGGGCGAAGGGCGCCATCCTAAGTGCTACAAGATGGATTTTTTTTATTCATTTTTATACAAAATAAGAGGACTGTATAGGATTGTTGATGATAAAATTAAATATTACAAGAAAATATAAATAAATTAATAAATATATTTATATAGAGAGAAAGCCGCCCCTGATTTTTATCCAATCATATTCGTATATTTCAAGTATTCGTGAATTAAAATCTATCTATTATTTAGAGGTTAGGGCGTCCCCTCCCCTCCCACGTCGTTCGAAAATCCGCGTGTAACTTTTGACTCTCCTAAAAACTTAATAGCCTACTGTTGACTGAAAGCCTTACCGATAATATAACCAGTCAATTAACACATATTTTGTATGTTATATGTATTCTTACAATAAAGTAAGCTAGAGAAAAGAAAATGTTATTAATAAAATCATAAGGAAGTGGAAATACATGTACATTACTGTACTGTATTTATCGATAATACCAGAAGTTTACGTCGTATGTTTACAAGATGAATGGTATGTCTGTCAGTACGTACATCAGTATTTTCTTATATGGTACAAAACACTGCAGATGTTATACGTATTACTAATACTAGACATCAAAAATGAAAAGATAACGTGAAAAAGAAATTCATATTTATTTACATAATAAATATGAAAACATAATAAGGTACACATAATATTATACATAATAAGGTATAATAATTCATGCATTGGTAACGAAACAGCAGCAATACGATTGCTTTATGGTAGTCCAGTGCAATCGATACGATCGCTTCGCGATAGCCTAGCCTATAACACTAATGAATGAATCGTTATATATTTTTATTTTATTCTAATTAGTTAATTTAACTAATTAATAACAGTTATTTTATGCAGTTATGATTTAATACTGCATCTTTACATTTATTTAAATTTCTCTCGATTGCAAATTGCCATATACGGTCTCTAAGTGTTTGTGTGCATAAGTTTTGATAAATTTTAACTTTTTATAATATATCTGCGTATACTTTCTGGTAATAAATGATAAAATAGACTAGTCTCTACGTATATTTTAGGCATTCATGACACTACCTAACATTTTCTTAATTTTTTTGATATTTTTAAGATACGCGGTTCATCTACGAGTTTTTTAAATTGTCGCAAATCTCCAAAAATTGCGCTCTCTCTCTCTCTCTCTCTGTGTGTGTGCGCGCGCGCATATATATATATATATATATATATATATATGTGTGTGTGTGTGTGTGTGTGTGTGTGTGTGTGTGTGTGTGTATAAGAAGTTAGGCTTTCCAATAAAGATGCTGTCTAAACCAAAACTCAGTTATTGCCTACAACACCGTAGACCTCATCACAAGTCCTCTCGTGGGCAATTCGGAAACATATCAAAGAGTAGAATCAAGCAATAAACGCAATTTCGCTGATGTGAGCTAGCTAGCTAGTTTGGTGAATGTTGTGACAACTGTCATAGCCTGCCGTAAGGTTATAGGAAACGATGCATGTGTTATCTACATTATTTGATAAATCGCAGTGTGTTGTTTATAATAAATATGGCATTCAAATAAGAATCAGATCATGCATACAAAATACATCATAGAAAAACATCCAAGTTGTATTACATTTTTCTTATCCCAGGGGATCTTGAAATTTTCGAATATAAATTAAATTATTTCCCTATAATAGTATAAGGATTTTTCAACTTGATAAATAAATTCTGTGTTTTGTGGTATCGACGCTATGACTAAGGGCAAGATACTAGCAACGTATATTTACGTACATTTTCACAAAGCAGTTCGATGGTTTTGAACTGGAGATAATCTAAAAAAAAAAACAGCAACGTTGCCAACAAATCGAGCCCACTACAACTATTGATTATGTGTCTTTAGGTACGCACTTCCCACACTTTCAGAAATTTTCCAAAAATAGTCTATTTTTTTCATCTTGTTCCGAGTGTTCATATGACACATTCACACAGTTACTTCTGGACCGCACATCACTGTCCTTACAGCTATACGAAGGCAGCATAGATGTCTCGGTTGTGAACATGATTGCACTTTAAATTCCAAACTTCCGGCCTG
Organism: Typopeltis vanoorti; assembly: GCF_054136105.1. Classification (NCBI taxonomy): domain Eukaryota; kingdom Metazoa; phylum Arthropoda; class Arachnida; order Uropygi; family Thelyphonidae; genus Typopeltis; species Typopeltis vanoorti. The sequence goes on from NC_143562.1 coordinate 91,438,710, forward strand.
CACATGTTCCGGTTAAAAGTGAGTTGATTGCCTTGTAGTGGTTGCCTTGAATGCGTAGCAAAAGCTGCATTTGTGACTTGTTCGTGAATAGAATTCTGCTACTTTTTTACTTGAAAAATTGTTGAAGCAGCAAACTTAATAAATAATAAAACTTATTTATTTTTAGAATAAGTGGTCCATCAAATTGAAATTGATATATATTCTCGATAACATCAAAAATAATATTTATGTTCATTTTTATTCGCTATTTGTCTATTTTGCAACGATAAGAAAACCAACCACCTCAGTACAAGACTGGATAACTCGCCCTCAGTAGAAAAATCCTTATAATATTCTTAATGTCCTAGACATTCTAATGTAGGTCTTTCCGATTCGAAAGACTTGCGATTCCTAGTAACACCACACACTTTCCTATGATAAAACCTGTCTTAGAAATACCTTTTCACATGTATTTCTGATAGTTCATTAGAAGTATTATTTACTCTATCTTGACTAAACGTTTATTCATTGGTAAATAACATCAGAATACCAAGTGTACGCGCTTATACGCTACCTCTTCAATGTGATCTAATACTTGCAAATGGTAGAGAAGAAGTAATTCTGTAACAATTAAGTTTCTGCCAGTTACACATTTAACGAATAAAACACAAAATAATACTCATTACCGTCTTCTAAAAGGCTTGCAAGAACTAGATTACATAACTAGACCACGATGTATGCACTGATCAAGCATTGCTGTATTTATTAGCCGTGGAATCATAAATGTGGATATTTTGGGATCATAAGTTGGATCACAAAGAAAACAGGTAATAAACATTTTGTTTGTCAACTCTTATTTGAGTGAATTACACGTTTCTGCCTACTGGATTTCAATTTCGATATATTTAGACGAACAGTCCATTTACGTCCATGTATTTTAGAGGACTTTTTTTTTAAAGATTCAGCATCGTGTATTAAACTATCAGTCGATTAGAAAGAATATTTGAAATCTGATTTCCTTTAAAAAGTATCCTTTAACCGCAAAATGTTTTTCTCATAATGATGAAAAGGTATTTGAATTTTTAAAGCACACCCGGAGAGAATATTTAACTAGTTTTAATTAAATGTTAAAAAACACTGGAAAATAAACACTTCAGTGCGATCTTGTGATGAAGAAATGTTCGCATAGAGGGCGTTGCGATAGCACTCTTTACCCCTCTAGCACTTCATGAAAAAATGAAATCAAATAATTTCTGCATGTCTTTCAGTGCTTTTAACACACCATTCTTTTATTTCTATTATTTGCTTCAAACCAAATTGTATAAAGTATGTTTACACAAAATAAAGACAATTAAAAAAAAAGAAAGAAAAAAAGAAGTGTTTTGGTCGTACAATGGCAATCTAGAAAGGTGGTTTTGAACTGTGCACATTTTTATATTTAAATTCATTACCCCATCCTGTTATCTCTCGTATAGTTTTTCCATATGCATTATTTTGTTTAACTTAACTGTCGAGATTTATTCTATTATCATAATTGCATTTGACAGTTCTTTCCCAACGCATTTCGCAAGAAATCAGCAATTTCTTTCATGTTTACCATGTGCGAGAGCATCTAGATCTCGCTCTTCCATAGACGTTTTCATATTTAAATAACTGAGCAGAATCAATGATCGAAATAGAATTAGAGAGTTAAAACTAAGATTAATTAATCTGATGGTTTTTACATTTTTCTCTCTCTCTCTGTGTAATTTCCAAACCTATGCAACCCATCTGCTAACAACTTGTCATTTTAATCTCATACCCGCTAACTCCGCTGCATAAGTTCAAATTCTGTCACTGTGCAAAATATGTGAACAGACTTTTAAACTATTAAATTTGCAAACGATACACAGGACGCATGTGAGACTTTAATGGTTTAAATCTAATCCATCAAACAACCAACAGGATCGTCTACTTGCTATCACAACAACTACCGCTAACATTGTACTCATTTGTCATGGGTTCACGACTTCTTTACTTGGATCGTGTCTTCTGTAACATCTAGAATACCAAATTACTGTTAAAATTCACTTCTCGCTTCCCACAATGTGTTCCTCTTTATTTGACAGCTAACGGCATGGCTGACATCCTCTACACATCTCTTGATTGTTTGCCACAGTGATGGTTTTTTTTTTTTTTACTAACAATAGACGCGATGCATGCAAAGCGATGATGGCTACATTCTTTACATTAAGACTTCCCTTGTAATTAAAAATTTTGCACTGAATAAATACTTCTAATTACATATTTATAATAAACATTTAGTGCATACAACCGTTTTCATTCTACAAATTGCAAAAAGGAAAATAATACGCTCTTTCTATTTTATTCTTCAGTCACTACGGTGAACATCGCTAATTTATATTCAATAGATTCTTCAAGATGTTAAAATTTATTTAAAGTACCAAATTTTATAAATTCTTGTCAAAAGTTTGTCCTGTTTCTACCGTTTATCTACAATTTTAAAAGTACGGGTGACTAAATCGTTAATTTCGAATTAATTACACCAGTGGCGCTGTTATCTGCTATTAGCATTAGATTAAGTATACATCAGTCGATGTTGTGATGAATCTATTCATTAAAATGCAAATATGTTAATACATTTAATGTGATAATTGAACTCATTTGCAGAATTCATGGGATTTTCTCTTTCAAGAATATATATACTTAAATCGTTACTTTTCCGCCCTTATTAAATAATTAATAACTTATCGCATGTACAAATCTCTGTATTTGTCTTATGCAAATATCAAGATCTTTATATTCAAAAGCATGTTTGAGAGTATTTAAAAGACTGAAACTCAACGTCTTCTTTGTTTTATTTTGTGAAAAGAATATTAAGTATATCTATAAAATTATGTAGCATTTTAATTATAAATAAAATATTAACTTTATTCTTATAAATTTTGAAGATTAATAATAATAATAAATATAACACAGACCAACCTTTCATTTATTTGGTTAAATTTTATATATGAATCTCATTTGAAAGAAGTACTAGGATTGAAGAATCCAATACCCTTGGAGGGTAATGGATGGCAATGCTGTAGCTAATGAAGTTCTAACTGAGGCTCGGCTATTGCTATTACCCTCCTGCCATGATCAGAGCTTTAATAGCTTAATAACACCTTATCCCTACACTGTCCTCTACAGATAACGGGGAAGATGAAAAGCATTATTGCTTCGCCCCTTTAAGCCAGTCCTTATAAGGACTATAAGTACTATGAGCAGGAAGATTAATCGACCGTGAGATGCGGTGATTGATTCATTCAATCCAATACCCTTGGAGAGTAATGGATGGCAATGCTGTAGCCAATGAAGTTCTAACTTCATTGGCTACAGCATTGCCATCCTACCGAGCCTACAGCAAGTAGGCTCGGTTATTGCTGTTACCCTCCTGCCATGCTTTAATAGCTCAATAACACCTTATCCCTACACTGTCCTCTACAGATATAATAACGGGGAAGATAAAAAACATTCTTGCTTCGCCCTTTTAAGCCAGTCCTTAAAACGGACTTTTTTATAAGCAAGGCAGATAATCAAAAAAAGGTCGACCGTGAGATGCGGTGATTATAACCCTTAGAGAGTAATGGATGGCAATGCTGTAGCCAATGAAGTTCTAACTGAGGCTCGGCTATTGCTGTTACCCTCTTGCCATGATCAGAGCTTTAATAGTTCAATAACATCTTATCCGTACGCTGTCCTCTACAGATAACGGGGAAGATGAAAAGCATTCTTGCTTCGTCCTTTTAAGCTAGTCCTGATAAGGACTATGAGCAAAATGCAATTTTTGTGATTCCGGGAGAGCGTCATTGTACATTGTATGTATGCTGGAAAATGATCTAAAAAGTATTCTAACATTACAGCTACAGGAAGTATGCGTTTGTGCAATATCTGTTATTATCTTGCTCAAAGTGAAATATGCCTATGTTATGCACGTGTCAAATGATGCTTTAAGTAGAAGTCGTGAATGAAAGGTTAATATGGATATTTTGTATATTGAATTGCAGACTTAACGTCAGTGCGCTGATGTAATACACGTAAACGTGTGAAAATCAATGATTAATATTACCGAGAAACTTATCTATATACTTTTATCCTAATTTTGTCTACAGCATATTAATTTGGTATGACAAACACAGAGATATGATGGACGAGTCCAATTCTCTCTACTATACATAATATTACTAACTTGTTTACAATCAATTAAGTAATCTGTTTATTAACACAGCCAAATTATATCTCAGTATTGAAGACATTTACAATCGCAGTAACGTGCGAGATGACATCGGTTTAGGACTACGAAATGACTATTTACTCTGGAGTGGATATTGAATTATAAATATGACCACAAAGTACGAGATTACAGACTTTCTGACATAATTCGATACCATAGATGATGATATTACTTAAATAAATATTCCTATTTCTCAATAAACATCTTCTTTTGTTCACCTTCATAATAACGTTCAATTTCCTAATTGTATGCGTCAGTTACATTGACGACTCTTATTAGGAGCAATTCTTAACCTTAGCTATAAGCTACCTTCTTCGGTTTATTAAATTTTGTCAAATATACGAACAAATCAATTCATTTAATCGAAATATTTCCTATTCTCCTTATATTTCACGTTTCCTGGCAAGGATATTTAGGCTTTGTGAATCACTGTATGCTAATATTTGCAAACAGGATCAAATAACGATGAACAGGGATTATGTGGTCAAACACGGTTCCCCCTGATAAGAATATTGTATATGAGACTTTGTGACTTTATCTAAGTACGAGTATATGACTTCGAATCCTGGAATATATAATACTATTTTAAACATTTTTTAAACATTCAATAGTGATAAGCAAATGCGAATACAGGGAAGTTAATATGAATTAAAACTAACGGAGTTAGCTACTTTAAATGTTTGAACAACAAACATTTTTTGTGACTTGTGTAATATTTGAATCAAAATACTTCTCTTCATTGTTCAAGGACAAAGTCTTTGTTCCTTTTTTGTGGAGGACAACGCTTGAGCACTGACCATAAATGTCTTTTCAGAGATGGGCCAATTGCCCCTTTGGTCCAATTTCCGAAATTATTTCATGCTTCTTTTATTCATTATTTCTGTTTTTTTGTAAAATTAATGTTAAGACCCATCCGTTTTCAAATTAATTATTAAATGTCAATTTAATAATTAATTTGAAACACACACACACACACACACACACACACACACACACACACACACACACACACACACACACACACACACACACACACACACACACACACACACAGCTTGTTTTCAGTTTTGAACACATTGTGAAGAGGAAACTCAGGCTATGATGCAAATATATCCTATCAAATAATAGCTTGTGCGGTTCCAAGATAGAAAAGCCATCTCCGAAACGCTACGTTACCCATCTGCAGGTGAACAGCCCCATAAGTGTTCCTGTGATACCAAATTGACGTATTTTTTTAAATATAAATAAATACTCTCTATAAGCAGGCGGCCTGGTTGCCCGAGTGGTCAGCGTGTCCGCTCTCTATCCAAGAGGTTGCGGGCTCGAATCCCGCCATTGGCATGGATGTTTCTGATTGTCCTGTGATTGAGTGCATTCTTCAACTGATTGCTTGTTTCATGAGAGAAAAAATCCTCCTAATAAGACTTAGAATCACTCTGGATATTGAGAATTTTAGGCCTAGGTTTCCCAACCAACCAACCAACACAAATAAAAGGCAAATGTTGATTCCTTGCAGCTGTTAAACCAACTATTGAAGTCAATACCGGAATATTTCTCATGAATTAGTTCATGAGAAAATATATTAATACTTTAATTAATACAATAACTTCCATTCTTCTTCATCGTTCAATGATTTCCTTGTATGATTCCATACGCGATAGGGATATATTTATTAGCATATCTACAGAACCCTTTTAGCATGCGAACGTAAATACATTACCTTACAGGTTATCATAAAGGCAGATAAACACCGAGTATACAACCTATCAGAAATTACCTCTGTTTAATTAATTTCTATAATAAATGTGCAAATTGAAATAATTCACTTCCTGGTGTTTCGTATCATATATATTCCATGAAAATTAATTTATAATAGCAAGATTCAAATGGCTGTAAGCACGATTAATTTATAGTAAACGGAGACAATTTGTTTACTTGTATATAGGCGATGATGGTATTAAATTCAACTAAGTAAATGAAAGTCCTGTAACTAATTCTTAATTCACAGTTCTAAGTTAGTCGTTAATGCAATCCATAGAACGATGCGAAGAGGATAATGGACTCTTCCAAGGAAGCTCTTTACTCCACTTTTAATTTCGTCTGTTTGTGTAGGTCGTAAAATGTAAGTGCTGATGTTATACTTTGCTACAATTACAGCGCAGTGCAGCCGTATAATTAGTTTTGCTAAGTAAATGCTGCAGTAATGTATATATTACATTTGTTAATTCACAATACAACTTACGAATACTAGGATTAGTTTGTCTATGTATTAATAACAGCTCCTATAGGATTTACAGATAAACTGAAATAATTTAAATATGATGTATTTATGTACTGAATTGATTTTTAATTCTTCAAAGAATTTTTAATTCTTCAACGTGAAAGATTTTCTATTTTTATATGTTTCTGTTTTGAATATTCTACTTATCTGTGAGGCATTCGCGAAGAATATCTTCAAGTATGTAGCACACATTTCAGGTCTGATGTCTGTTTCCTGTCAGCTCATTCATAAAAGATATGGACAAAATACATGCTTTATCTTGGCTACATTCATCACTGTCAATAACCAACAGAATGGAAGGGCTGTATTAACAAGGAACCGAGTGTCACACTGAATATGGGATGTCGGGTGGTTATTTAAGCGATAAAAAAAGGCCAAAGTTGACGAAAGTTTCGAACTTAGGACAGATAAAAATTATATACGAATATTACAGTTCCTCGTTTTCGTTAATTCAAGGATAGGTTATAAATAAAGTGTCAAAGGCAGCAGTAGAAGAATATCTATTATGAAAAATTATTCGATTTTGTCCGTAATCACCATCAGAATAATAAAATCTCTTTTTAAAGCATGCAAACATAAAGATAGGTAAACAGAGGAGATTTCAGATTAGGGATGGTCAAATAATTCTACTGAGGAGTCGGATTTTTATCTTGTGAACTCACAATGGGTCCTCCTTTGGGCGTCATCACACTCTACATCCCTTTTTGGGATATTTCCCACCGGAAATGTGTTCGGTATTTGCACCATATGAACAGCAATATATGTACCAATGCCGAACTGATGTGTGTGTGTGTGTGTGTGTGTGTGCGCGTGCCAAGATTTTCGACTTTTTCTTCATACCAATGTTGCAGTAGTACCTACTGTATGGCAAGTGCAATGAAAGAGACAGGACTCTTCCTTAAAATTATCACAACGTAGGGGACACTGCAGTTGAAAGTATAGTATTGTTCAAAGCATTCATCTTTCATAGCAATATACAACATTCTATACTGCAAAATGTTTACTTAAATTGATAAAGTGTTATAGAATATTTTGTCTAGCATAATTTAATATTTGAATAAGCAAAAATATTACTATATCTTTATAATTATGAAGTATTTTGATAACTTATTAATAAGCTAAGTCATTACTTATATATAAAAAATATATCAATCGTATTGATTGACCTTTTGGTGTTTCTGTCAGCAGATTGCAATTGCAGTTTATTTCAAACTATTATTTAGTTTCCGTTTCTTGGCTGGATTTCTTATATATAATATAATATATAATATAATATTTCAAGCTATTATTTAGTCTCCTCCTGTTAACTAACTCCGTTTCTTGGCTGAATTTCTTATATAATATAAGATATATATTGTTTTCTTTTTTCTATACATATATATAATGCAGAAACGGTACTACAGAAACCAGATGTGATATTTTCAAGCCACTTCAGGCCACTAATAAGCAGTGCGTTCGAACCTGCTAGGTTCGAACTCACAACCTGCTGATTAATGAGCTAATATACACTGTTCAGACTGTTAATTAGGCCATGTTGTGACAAGCGTACACCTCTCGGTATAACATTTTAAAATAAAAAGTACTCCAACACTTATTTCAACATGTCTAATTAATAAATAATAATAAATTATATCAGGAACATACGCATATCATTAAAGAAATTATAAATGACCGATTATGAAATAACTATTGGCTATATTTACTTCACTTTTGAACTATTAAAATGAAGTATCACTGTAAAGATTACCTCTATTTAAAAAAGAGCTAAGAATTCAAATATATAATAATTATTTTTCTTGTATTGCCTTTTATTATTTTAAATAAATTAAAATACTTTTATAAATCTTAAAAAGATTATAGACACCTTTAAAATGTATGCATCATAATGATTAAATAAAATATAATAGATGTAGTGGAATGTTTTGAACATGTTTATGTTTAAATTGGGTTTTTAATTTTTAATATTCGTTCAAGTTTACCTTAAAAGTTAATGTATCTTAAATATTAAATTTACTGAAGGAAACAAAATCGGTGCACTCTTCTAACCACGTTCATATTTTAAACAACAGCAAACTCGTCTTATAAATCAAATAACAGAGACTGTTTTTACCATCAGCGATGTACTCGCGAATTTGACCTTTCTATCAATTCCATTTAAACCTTTGATGTAACATAATGAAAAGTGAAAGGAGAGGAAAAAATGTGGATAAAATCTTAAAATACAGACCGGAGAAAAGGAAGGTGGCAGCAGAAAGGAAGAGGGAGCTAGCCAATCAATACATACGGGTACAACCATTACTTTCATCATCAGCTTGAAATGGGGTAACTGATTAAAGATCGATGGAGGGTTGCTTCATTTTGGTGACATGACAAATCACGCATCAGAAGGTTTCTCATCCGTATGACGGAGATAGAAGGGCAGGGCTAACATCAGTCTTTTTCTTTCCAGGAACTTGTTTCATCTCTTACATTAGCTTTAGGAGGCTTTTCAATAAAAACGTAATTTGATATATATATATATATATATATATATATATATATATATATATAGAGAGAGAGAGAGAGAGAGAGAGAGAGAGAGAGAGAGAGAGATTGCAGGGAAGAGGAATAAGTATTGTATAGAGAAATATGATTGAAACTAGAAATTCGCTTAGCAGAATCAGATGCACATGATAAATGATGTGAATTTAAGTTCATCTCAAAATCAAATTCGACTCACAATTGGCGACAGTAATACAGTTCATTCTTACATTATTTTTAGTGATATATATCGCTAAAAATAACGTAAGAATAAACATTTCTTAATGTGCTTTTGTTGCCTAATCCGAATCACGACTGAAGTTTCCAGAGGCTTTATTCATTTTTTTTCTGGCCGACCACGAGTGCTTTAATGATTCCGAAGCCTTTTAAACATTCACATGAGATAAAGTGAGCCATCTACTGACATATAACTTCTGAAAGAAGTAGAATATAAAGAGACGTATGATCTTCTATGGAGAGTAGAAACTGTGTTGACTACGAATTACCAAAATCCCGATGTTATATTGAATTCACCTATGATGCTGTTGCTAATCAGATATCCACCTGCATTCACCACCATTCACTGCATTCATATGGGTTGACTTGTGCATATTGACATTCACGGTTTGTTGTTATTTTCATTTCAATTCTTGAGATAGAACGAGTATCTAAAAGTGAATTCACTGGATTCGTGTTTATATTTTTGTAAGTAGAATTACAGTAGTAAGTAACAAAAATATCATTCTTTAGAATGATATTTTTTATGATATTTAATTTAGAATGAAAATTTACTTACAAAAATTTTTGTAAGTAAATTTTTTTGTAATAAAAAAAAATTAATTTGAATTTTGAAATTTGAATTTTATGGTAAAATAATCAACGTCACACATCTCTGTGAATTCCAAAATAGAATCAACTTATTCTTTAGCGTGATGTGATCTTCATAGCAACTATTAAGCCCCTAATTGCTAGATCGCCACAGGCTTCTTGATCATTCTCCAATACAGGAGAATACCCATCCAAAATTTTCCAGACTTCAACCGTTAATTGGCCGGATAAGAACTTCACCTAGTCATTTATAGTGTCAACAACCCATTAATAATAACGAATGTTTATTTTGTATTAAGTTACAAATGTCCTAGTATGCACTACGATGGACATTTCTATGAAAACCGTGCATTATCATTTCTCATATTTCGTATCAAATCCAATTATTGAGTATGTTGATATTCGAACATACAGTAATATTCATATAAACTCATTTTTTCTATCCATGCTTTTCAAATGAAACTCATACTTTCCGACTATGAATTGTTTCTCGTAGACTCAGAAGTGTGTGGGCTACTTAACACATTCTGAAAATTCCTAGATGCATTTTCTGAATTAGTTAGCCAATTTTGTTAGGGTAATGAGATTTCTCGAATATTTCCCAGAACAGTGTTCCGGTGCCACTGTGCAGTGTTCTCCACATCTCGGGTATTCCTTGTCCAATTAGTATTCGGGTCCTTAATGTAATAGAATCTAAATGATTCTACTCGTATTACTTCTGCTATTTTAAATCTAGTTACAAAGGAGAAAATAATCACATACATTAGCTTCGTTTCAAGTATATTACGTGTGATCCTGTGCATGCAAGCTCTTCCAGAATATACGTATGTTTTGAGATGAAGTAATACGTGAAAGCTTTGTATATTATCATTAATTTCTCTTTAAAGAATTCCAGCCAACAAAACGTAATAGAAAAATCGTAAGTATTTGAAAAGTAATTTATTTTTGTAGCATAAGGTAGAGAAATTACTTTGGCATGTGTACGTATTTAGGCTACCTTTTCCAATAATTACTGATTTTGATGACAATGTTAGCAGGAAATAAATATATAAGTAGTTTTTGATTGAGAGATCCTTCCGATAAGTAACTAAACAGATAAGTATATATGGTTGTTTCACTCACCACCTCTAGAAAATGGGAATCGGCAAATTAGTGCAGGTAAACAAATTAGAAAAGTATAATGAATCGTCTCTCTCTCCATGTGATTGCCGGCATCTAATAAGAGTATACCGAGATATCAATGCATTTAGACACGTGCCAGAGCTAATAATGCATTTAAATGCATGCTGACATAAACAAAAGACATGCGATCGATGATACCAGTGTGTTTAGATGCACATTGATCTAACAATTCGGATTGTTACATCAATGCTCGCAGCTGAACTGACAGATATACGCAAGATGTTTATTATAAATATTCTTACACAATTCAGTGTGTAGCTTAGAGGCCATGAGTAGCTGTGCATTCATGTATTGCGAGTGATATTCCGCACTGTTTTTTGTCAGTTTGGTTTAACGCATGTTATGTAAGGTTTGTGATATTTGACAGTAAATTGTATCTGAGAGATACCGCGACCTCTGATGTCAGTATAGTATGGTTTACTTGTTTTTTTATTCTTTGTTCAATAATTTCAAGATTGCAACTGAAAATAAATACACCATCATGTATTACTGAAATAGAGAGCCAAAGGCTTATTTATCATACATGTCCTCTAAGAGATGTGCTTTACATATGGAAAATACTAAGGAAAGTGATCCTCACCTTTACTACGAGTTGCCCATAAGTTGCTTATGCTTGCATCCGCGAAACGTTTATAGTTTCTATATATTCAGCACGAAACTCTTGTATTTTCTATATTCGTCTATGAAATAAGGTTGGATTTAATATTCACTTAGTTCATACCATCATGTATTATATTTGCAGTGTTTTTTCTTTATGTTTTATTGCATTTTAGCACATACTAGGAATGAATGCATCTCTCAGATATACCGCAACCTACGCTGCAATTTTTACCACTGCGAGCTCCGCAGGGTTAAGGTGAGGATGAGTGTTCCGGGTAGAGAATATAGCGAACAGAGTGGATCTGAAATATGGACAAAAAAAAAAAGAAAGAAAGCAATATGAAATGAATTTAGATTGGCAATTGCAGGAAAATACAAAGTATAACGAATACATTAGACTATGGGCAGAAATCTGTTTATCCAATAATTATTAATATTAAAATAAATGGGAAAAATAATAGAATATAAAATAAAATAATTTTGAAAATAAAGAAGATCAAATAAATTGTTTTCTTACTTATTTTCTCTATTTTTTAAATATTCTCTTAGTGTGAAAGATACCTTTTTCAATTTAATCCAAGTCATACCGAGAAACAGAAGTCATGCAGCGCTCCCTAAAGAAATTGATTTAATTCACGGTAACCACATCATCAAATATTAGGAGTCTTGCTGTTAATGAAACTAAGTCGGAGGAAGTCAAGAAATGCTAGAATACGAATGAAAACAACGTGCCTGGAGTTGATCAACACTGCTGAAACAACTGTAACATTCTTTTTCCTGCTTCCAGGCAGTGCTGTCAACGTTTCTCCTCCTTCTTCCGAGTTTACGCTTGACAGACGACGCATCATCAAGTCCCCGAGGCGCCGTGAGGTCCCCATGGTGACATTGCCCATGTCTTCGTTGCTATGATACCGTATCACAATTCCAGCTACGTAATGTTATATTTATAATACTGCACTATTTCTAGGGATATCTAAAATGAATCACAAGTTTACCTTTGTTGTTCTCTGGCATGTACCATTGCGTTTTTTCTTATGCAGTTTTTTTCCCCTTATTTTTTTTTTAATTCATAAATGTGAGCTTTATGGAGGTAGAACTTCGGACAGGCTGTCTGATTAAAGATTGATGATACGTGAAATCGTGGATGTGTAGGAACGCAGCGTCGTTTGTCTTGGGAACTTCCAATAAATTCACAAAATGTTGCTTGAGTTTGTGGCAAGGGTTATCGACATAAAACAACTGAACGAAATTCTACATTTCACCAAACAGAAGATTACTAAGATGAATTTTGCCCGGAGAAAATTAAATGGTAACTTATAAGATGGAAAAAAAACAAATGCAGTCTTATATTTTAATAAATTCGCTTCTACCAGTTGAGTTGAAGGAGTGTTTTACTTATTCTGTTGATAATTCATTGTTGGATATCCAAATAATAAATTGAAAACGAAAAAATTTATCAAAAGACTCTTCCAATTGTTCACTTATAAATTACTGAACGAACTGTTGTTTACATCTGGTTATTAGATAGAAAATTTATTATCAAACATCGAATAGATCTGGGTGTTCTTTACAGTAATCCGGTTAAGCTGTTTTGGCCAGTACCTGGATTAAAAGCAACATTGATTTTATAATAAACTAAGATTGTCTTTATTCTTAATTGCTGAACCATAATCAATTTCGACAGACCAACTAATCCACCAAATTCTGTTTGATATGTTACTGATTATAAATGCATACATCTCAATTAGAAATGTGTTAATAAATCCATGATGAGTCTTCTTATGGTAAAGACAGAAATAATTAAAACGATCGATAAACTCTTGTGATATTATTACTAACATAAACCGATATGTTTATTCGGGTTAGATTGACAGAGTTTTAGCCACTATTTGGCTTCCCAATTTAATTTTTAAAGCCACTTTTTGTTCCAAAAATTAAGCTTCTTTGATTTTTGTTCGAGTGAATGTACGGAAGGAGCCAGCTGGGCGGCAAAGGCGTCACTCGAACTTGAAATTAATGGACAGTGAGCCGTTAATAATAGTTTATCAGGGGTGTGTAGCAAGTAAGATGAATGAACTTTTCAGTTCATCAAATGCCAATCAGCCTCTTTAACTGGAGTTTTCTACACTGATTGGTTATTTGAAGACAAAAAATTACCTTCAATCCACTATGGAGTTAGACTGTAAGCTGACAATCCTGTTTTCTTCAGTTCTTGAAGAAAACAGGTTTATGAAGTTCTTGGAACTTCAAATGAAGAAAATATTTCATACGAAACGCTCAACGTAAAAGTTAAGGTAATTGAATTTTACATCCTGTTAAAAAGAATTTTGATAAACTGATGCTTTCAGTGCAATCAGTGCAAATATCACAAAAAATCAAGCAGGAAAGCAACTGAAACTGAAATGTTACTTTGCTGACATTATTTTTATTGGTCATGTTTTTGCTGTCATTATTATGTTGCTGAAATTTCAGTGGTGGAATTGACAGTTTCAGCAATTTCTAAGAGGCGATGCAAACGTGAATCAAATAGTCAGTATGTATCATGAACTAAGTATAAATAGCTGGAGAAGTAATTCAGTACAAGTATGAATCACAAGTGTTTCGTGTACTACGTTTGAATCACTCGAAATGTTTTCGTGCACGACGTTTGAATCACTCGAAATGTTTTCGTGTGTAAAATACGAATCACTCGTAGCGTTATGTGTACAAAATATGAATCATTCTTTTTCGTGTGCAAACTATGAATCACTCGTAGTGTTTTCGTGTACAAAGTATGAAAAGACTCAGTTTATCGTGTAGTAATCATGATCCATCTAAAAGTAAATCATAAGGTAGTAGGAATCAATTGAAAAAAGTGAATCATTGAGCCAGTATGAATCACTTAATAAAATGACGGTTTCATTATATGGTGATCGGCAAGTTCCGTCATTAATTGATTTATGAATAATTTTATATGAATTATAATTAATCATAATTTAAATAATTATTAATCTTTAGGAATTCCCAATTACTTTATAAAATTCAAATTTTGGAAAATCGTTTTTACAATCAAGATGAAATCATGAAGAATCCTACTGACTGAAGGAATAAAATCAATCACGATTAAATCATTCATGATTATACAATCATTATGTTTCATGTTTCATAATTAAATTATTTCACTAAAATAAATAATAAAAATTATGTTCTGAACTGAGAAAAGTTCTCAGTTCAGAACATAAAAACTGAAATTTTTTCAATCGGCGGAAACAAAATCCTAAGCAGAAAAACAGCAACCGCTCTTCCGGTTGCGGACTTCGTCTTATTTTCACGAATACGTTCCAGGCTTTGCTTCTTTTCTAAGAAAACGTCATATCTTAAAGATAAAAAAAAAAATTGCGAACAGATTGATGACCCTCTTTACACACACACACACACACACACACACACACACACCGCCTATGGGTGATTACTTCACCCCACCCAGGTACTTTAATGATTCGAGTTGAGAAAGAAATGCCGAGTACGTCTGCGTCTTAAATGAATGCGCGGGTCATTAAGACTGCGTACAAAATAAATTATTTTATCTACTGGGAGGGGAAATAGAACGATGATTTGCGGAAAATATAATTAAGCAAATTAATAACACCGTTTAGTTAATACAGAATTAATGTACAGAATCAACCTTTTTTATATATAATGGTTAATTTAATGACGCATTTTGTCATTATATTAAAATATTATGACAAAATTTGTGAAACATTCAGGAAACTAGAAATTAAAGGCTTTGGGAAATTAATTTTAGCAAAAGAAATTTATAATTTTTTTGTTATCTTAATAAAAAGTTGTGTTAGTCACTAAAAATATTGCTACACAATCCACAATAGAATTTTAAGCCATCTTAGCCCAAGTACATTATGTAAAACCATTTTTTTTCATTTTTATCAATTTTTGTATACGATTTTGTAATTTTTCATTTATTTTCACATAGTATGAAAAGTCTTATCAAAAGATCAAGCTTAAAACGTTATAAAACTATTTTAGACCTCCAATAAGCGGGATGGTGTTCTCACACCTGAAAATTGTTCAGCTTTAATAGCTCAATAACACCTTATTCCTACACTGTCCTCTACAGATAACGGAGAAGATGAAAAGCATTCTTGCTTCACCCCTTTAAGCCAGTCCTTATAAGGATATAAGGATTTGTAAACTGGACATGGTAGACCTTGGAACTGCCCATCTGTGTTTTTCTCTTTTCGGACTCCACTGCTTCTCCCAAAGAAAAAAGGTGCCTCCGATCATACTAAGAGAAAAACACCAATGGTCAGCTCTAAGATCAACAATGTCCAGTTTACAAGTTGTTACAGAAAAGCCAAAAATGTGGATGAGGGTATCAAGATACAACCCACCACGGTGACAGATTACAGAAAATTAACAAAGGAAATGGACGTCAGAGGTACTCAGTACCATACCTTCTCACTCAGTTCGGGAAAAACTTTAAAACGTGGTCCTCCGTGGCGTCTGTGAAGACACTGATCCAGAAGAGATAGCTGCTGATCTTATCTTAGATCTGCCTCCTATTAAGGTCAGCAGAATGTATAAATCTGACAAGACTCCCATACCGTTAGTCCTTGTAGAGATCCATAACATTTACAAAAATATTTACAACTTAAAATCAATCTGCAGGCTCATCATCACACCAGAGCCACTCCGGAAAAGAGCATCTTTTGGGCAATGCCACAGGTGCCAAAAGTTTGGCCACGCCCAGAAACCGTGTAAAGCTGAGTTTAAATGTCTGAAATGTGGAGATACCACCCAACCAATATCTGTACAAAGCCAAAAACCACCTCAGCTAAATGTGCCAACTGCGGTGGCCCTCACCTTGCCAACTACAAGGGATGTACTCAGCATCCAAAGAACAGACGGTTGGATATAGCTAAACAGTCCTCTCCTCTAGTACAAGAATACCACAGGCCCGTGCACCACAGCCGGAGGCCACAGTCATAGGCCTTCAAAGATAGAGAGTGCCAAAGACAAACAAGAAGCTATGCAGATGTGGCCTGTACAAACAAGTCAACACCAGAACAGAATCAGCCAACAGCGCCTACAAACCTGACAGCTGTCATTACGGCCTCTCTAGCAAACATGATACAAGACTTCAGCCTGTCAAACCCTTTAGCAACCTCCAATAAAAGACTCCTACGCGAAACACAGTTCATCCTCACAGCATTTATAGATGAACAGAAACAAACTAATTCCAGTCTCTCTTCAGATCGTTGCATAGAATGCAAATGGCATCAGAAACAAAATTTTGGAGCTACAAGATTTTACCCATAGATATCAACCAGATGTTATTCTAATAAGCGAGACACATCTAAGACCCTCGGACAGCCCTAAAATAAGGGGCTATTTCCCATACAGAACCGACAGCTTTTATAGATGCGGCGGCACTGCCATCTTTATTAAAAACTATACCAAACACCATTCTGTAAACATCCCTCCAACCACTAACATTGAGGTCACAGGCGTGGAAGTATTCACTAGCTCGGCTGGCAGACTGAAAATCTACTCAGCATACAACCCACCCTTAAAAACTCTACTGCATTCTGATTTAAATGCCATCTTAGGGGTCAGAGAGTCCATCATTATTGCCGGTGGCTTAAACTCCAAGCATCCTGCCTGGAATTGTAGAACCACCAACAAGAATGGCTGCATCCTTCCCAACTACATACGATCAAACTATGCTGTTGTGGCAGGCCTCACTGAACCAACTCATCTTAGTACGTTTGGCACCGCTGACATCCTGGATATAGCTATCCTGCAAGATATCAAACTTCAGTACAGCCTAAAATAATTGAAAGAGTTGTCATCTGATCAAAACCCAATTCTACTACAGCTGGGAAAAACAAGAATACCTGTATCCTCCCTCTCACTCATTAATATCGTGGGAAAGATTGTCAAAAGTACTCCGGGATTATATTGGACCTGTTCTTCATGTAAATTCAAAAGAAGATGTTGAAACCGCAGTCATAAGCCTCCCTCAACCAAAAAATTAACTCCGCTATAATGGCAGCCACCTTCTACAAAATCTGTCCCCAAGCCTGGTCGTCTACCCGAAGACATGAACTTGATCAGAGAAAAAAGCAGAGCAAGGAAAATATTTCACACTCGCGCGCCACAAAACAAAACCAGTTCTTAATAGACTAAATGGGGAAGTGAGAGATGCACTCAAAGCTCACAGAGATCAATAATGGGAAGAACAGTTAGCCTCTATCTCACTTACTGTCCATCTGGGGACTATTGAGAAATATCAGAAACAAAGGCAGATCCTTTCCCCATATGCTTTCTGACCAGGGCCTTGTTCACACAGACGTAGAAAAGGCAGAAGCCATAGCAAAAAATTTAGAGGAGCAGTGCAAACCTTCATATGAAAACTTAAACGTTGATCACTTGTATAAAATTCACAGACAGGTCAGAGACTCATTAAAACTTCCTGATAGCAGTGCTGACCATATTGCATCCACATCACCTGCTGAAATATATATGGTATTATAAAAAATTTAAAGAACAAAAAAGCTCCTGGTACAGATGGCATCACAAATAGGGTGTTCAAGCTGCTTCCCCGAAAAGCTGTAGTGCACCTGACCATAATAATAAATGCTATCTTAAGGTTTCACTATTTTCCTCCCACCTGGAAACAGGCTGATGTAATCCCAATTCATAAGCCAGGCAAGGACCTGCACCTGCCTCACAATCATCATCCTATCAGCCTCATCTCCAAATTGGGTAAGATTGCAGAGAAGGTCATCCTCTCACGATTTCAAGCTTCAGTAAATGAACTAAACATCCTTCCTAAACCGCAATTCGTTTTCGGGCAACACCATAGTACTACCCAGCAAATCCTCAGAATAGTTGAATATATTACTCCCAGCTACAACTGGTGTCGGGAGCTGTTTTTCTGGATCTATCCAAAGCATTTGACTTTTTTATGGCACTTCGGATTGCTACATAAACTTATCTCAGCCGGTATCTCACTGAAAATGGTACATCTAGTTAGATCATGTTTACAGAAGCATGCAAGTCAAGATCATTGGTACTACCTCATCCCAGCGCCATATCTTAGATGGAGTACCGCAGGGATCCCGGCTGTCTATGTTGCTGTTCTCTATATAAAGGTCAGACATTCCGCACAACCAATGTCATCCATCATGGCCCCTATATGCGGATGATACAGCATTATTAGCCAGATCTCTCCGGCCACACCTCATTACTAAAAAGCGTCAAGAAAATTTTCTAAAGTTAGAGAAATGGTTCTCCAAATGGAGACTACAAGTGAATCCCCCAAAAAGCTCAGCCGTTCTCTTCACGAAAAGGTCGATATCTCCTGCAGGAGACGTTTTACTATTCAATACTAAAATTCCTTAGCAGACAGAAACAAAATACCTTGGTGTCGTTCTCGACAAAAAATTAACTTTTAATCAACACATCAAGACTACGGTGTGCAAAGGCATCTAAAGCCATCGCCCAGATCTACCCCCCTAATTAACAGGAACAGCAAGCTAAACACTAGAATCGAATTGCTTTTATACCAGCAGGCGATTCGTCCCATGGTCACTTACGCTTCTCCAGCCTGGAGCCATACCTCCATTACTAACATTCTCAAACTGCAACGTGTACAAAGCAAATGCTTGCGAACGATTCTAAATGCCCATGGTTCATCAGAAATAATCAACTTCACGGAGATACAAATATTAATTATCTCTTCTCTTTCCTACAATCTTGAGCAACAAAGTTTTTCCTGAAAACGTCCATTCGCCCAAACGATCTAGTTCAGCAAGCTATAGCCTACGAGGCAACGGATATATTCAAACATAAAAGAACAAAAGCCATTTTCACTTCCTGTAGCGCTGCACAATCTCCATGCCCATTCAGGGCGAGCAAACTGCTCATAAAATTTTACCCTCACTGTAGCCGTAACAGATAGCTGGGAATATGAAAAGCATCTTGCTTCACCCCTAAAGACATTAATGTCAAAAGTTTAAACAATCAAAGTTTCTCCGTGTGGTGGCTGAGATAAGAATAGCCTCACTGTAGCCCATGCATGTCGTACGAGACGACTAAAATGAGTATCCTGGAAGGATAATGGATAGAAATACTGGAGCCAATGAAGTTTTAACTGAGGCTCGGCTATTGTCGTTACCCTTCTGCCATGATCAGAGCTTATAGCTCTATATTACCCTGTCCATACATTTTCTTTACAGATAAAGGGAAATATGAAAAGCATTTCTGCTTCACTCATCTAGCCTAAAAATAAAAATAAATAAAAATAATAAAAAATAAAATAAAAAATAATCAAAGTGCAGCTTCCTACGCTAGTGAAGTGGTTATCGTTTTTTTCTTCTAAATGCATTCATGTTAATCACGAAATAATTGAAACAAAAGCTAAATTTGGAAAAGTGTTTTTCTATCTCTGTCGAATTCTGGTAGCTAATATGTAATCTCCCATCTTCTACATAAGGTAGAAGATGGGTTCTAGTGATTTCTGTAATAAGAATAATCATTGGACTTGGCTTATGAGTCATAACTGTGGCTCCCAGCTTATAATTCTCTTCGTACAAGTGTAATGATAATAAATGTTAGCTGGAAAGTCGAGTACTACCATTGAGTAAACAGGCACCCTTTTAAACTTATAATCTGTGTATCAGTTGCATTTTATTAATTAATAAGATGGGGAATTCTCATGAAACAAGCTAAAGCAAAATGAAATATTTTAAGTTAGCCGAAGGCGTACTAAAACGTTTAATTATTACTATTCTTTTAGTTAATACCCTTATGTGAACTCTTAATGCATCGGGTATTTACGTAATTCAGAATTAAATAAACTGTAAATATAATTATATTTAAAGAAGGAGCAGTGTAGAGAATGAAAAAGAAGCAAGCAAGCAAACAAAAAAATGATGTTGAAGCATCGTGAACATCAGCCAATTACTCCATGAAGCAATGGTGATACAATTTATTTTACGTGTTTGTCTTGTTTGCTAAATTTGGTTAACTTGTTTGGCAACAAGGATGAAGCGTGCATCTTTTAAAAAAGGTATGCCTAGTTATTTTTAAACTTGATTCGATTTAGCACTCAGCAATTTATTCTCTTATCAATTTATAAAGTGGAAGCTTGTCCAAATATACTTTAGTGCTCTTATTTATGTATTATTATATATTGAATTTTAATAAAATAGTTAATAGTAGCTAACTAGATCTGTAATATTCGCTTTAACAAACAATTCCACGTAGAAAAAAAAAATCAACTACTCACGGTCCCATTGTTAGTGGCTCTATCTAACATTCAGTTAGCTAAGTCCTATTGTTATCACAGAAATATTACGTCACATCCGTATTGATGAACCAACCAATCAAAACTCTATACCGATATTTAGTGGAAATTCATCGTTGATCCATCTGTTAGAATGACATGCAGTTCTGGTTTCCCAAAGAAGAATCAAATGATATATTTCTTCTGAGTGATTTTTCTTTAACTCCACTTCAATTGTCATTTATTAACCACTGGCAACAATATTAATCTACTTAACGATCTGTCTATTTCTGGCGCAAGAATGGCACCGCGCACGATATTAGCTGAGAGCAATTGGGTCTCTTCCAATCACTGCACTTTACCATTCGACAATGTTGGTAGTTAGTATGAGCAACTTTTATTCCAGGAGTCGCATAAAAATTTTATTAAAAAAAGCAATTATTGAAAGATCCTTATCACTAACATCAGACTTAAAAAATGAGAGATCTGAAAGAGTAGTAAGGAACTGCAAATTTAGAAGTTCGTGTTATTAATCTATAATGAACACCACGAACAGAAAATATACCATCTAATTTTTACATCTAACACGTATTATTCTTCACACGAAAATCACCTTATATGTTCTATTCACTGACTTTAATTTTAACTTCCTAAAACCTCATAATCAATCTTTGTTCATTTTATAATATCCTTAAAAGGACTGGCTAGATGGCGAAGCAAGAATGCTTTTCATATTCCCCGTTATCTGAAGAGGACAGTGAAGGATAGGGTATTATTGAGCTATATAAATATAAAGCTCTGCTCATGGCAGTAGGGTAACAGCAATAGCCGATCCTCAGTTAGAACTTCATTGGCTACAGCATTGCCATCCATTGCCCTCCAAGGTTATTAATCACCGCATCTCACGGTCGATTCCCCTTCCTTTTATAACGTTCTAAAAAGAACTGGGCGATGGACTGAGTCCTTGACTCTTTATCCCGTCATCTGAATGAAGAGAATCTGTGTGGATGGGGGTTATTGAGATAAAAGCTCCAATCATGGCTGAGTAACGGCATTAGCCGAGCCTCAGTTAAAACTTCATTGGCTACAACATTGCCATCCATATCCCCTTTTATAACGTCCTTATCCTTATAAGGACTGGCTTAAAGGGGCGAAGCAAGAATGCTTTTCATCTTCCCCGTTATCTGTAGAGGACAGTGTAGGGATAAGGTGTTATTGAGCTATTAAAGCTCTGATCATGGCAGGAGGGTAACAGCAATAGCCGAGCCTCAGTTAGAACTTCATCGGCTACAGCATTGCCATCCATTACCCTCCAAGGGTATAAATCACCGCATCTCACAATTCGAATTTCCCTTTTTTCCTTTTTATAACGTATTTCAACTCGAACCTTAAGAAATATTTTATTTTTTTTAAGAAATATATATTTTATTTTTGGTGTATTTAACTAAAACTCTAAAATTAATACTCTCTTTAGGGCAAATATTAATCTTTCGCCTCTCATCCCAATAATAAATATTTTTCACTTGTTTCTATATCTATTTTATAATAAATTAAATGCAGTTGATAACACACTCTACTGATTTTCAATTTCAATGTTCTAACAGCCTTCCTGCAATTTCCTGTCTACTTGATATCGACACACATCAGAATCACCTGCTGATTTGTATAGATCTTGACTTTTTTTACAACAATGATCACATTTTTATACTATCATTATTAGTTTCATATATTATATTGCTATTTAATTTATTAGAGAGCTCTCCTAGTTAATTTTTTTTTGAATTGTTTAAACATACAAATATCTGTATTTTTTTATTTTTTATTTTAAGGTTACACGGTGATAAGCATTCATATTTATAGATTAGGGACACAAAAACACACGTGTTGAACAGATTATTTTATTAATTACTAATAAAATAAAACGACGTTTCGACCCCTGTATCGAGGTCATCATTGGAAGGATGCAAGTGTATAAGGAACCAAGCTACATGCTATAGCCCTGTAAACCGGTAAACTAAATCTATGTAGTTAATTAATCCTTTTTCCTAGCCTGACCTCTAGTGATAAAAAAAATAAAATAAAATAAATAAATAAATAAAATAAATACAACTACAATAAACTGCTAAAGTCCTCATGTATTAATATTCTTCTGGATTTGTACAGTTCTGATTGTTATAATATGATTTCTTTCAGTTGCGGTTGAATGTTACAAACACTTCACTAGGTTGTCTTCTTGTAGTGGGATTTTTCTATGGCTAGTTTACGTTGTTATACAGGTTGTAGATGGATCCTCCACATTCTTAAAACGGTTAGGCCATCATTTGTGTTGAGATTTGGGTTGTGTTTGAGCATTTCACGACTCTTTAAATTTTCTCTCAAACCAAGTTTTGGTGCGGTGTAGGGACTTGGTATTTTTCCAATCAATTCTGTGGTATGTTTGGAGTGCGTGGTCAGAAAGGCCAGTTTTCCCAAAATGGAGGTATTTAATGTGTCGTTTGTGTTCGTCTTATCTGATTGGGATAGTTCGCCCTGTTTCCCTTATGTGTTACATGTGCATTGTATTTTGTATACCCCTGGGTGTTCTAGGTGTGGAAGAGGATCTTTAGAAGAACTGAGTAGGTGTCTTAACTTGTTTGCTGGTTTAAAGGTGGTTTTAATGTTGTATATGCGTAGGGTTCTGTCTAATTTTTCAGAAATGTCTCTAACATATGGAACGGCAATAGCATTCCTGAAATCTTTTATGTTCTTACTGGTATCTTTATGGAGGATCTTGTGAATAGTTTTTTTTACTGTATCCATTTTTTTTAAAATGTTTGGTTGATGATCTCGTATTCCTGGTTTAGAGCTTGTTCATTAGAACAAATTGTTAGAGCTCTGTGTTTAAGGGTGCTTATGACACCTCGTTTTTGTGTTGGGTGGTGGTAAGAATTTTTGTGTATGTATTGGCCTGCGTGTGACAAGTGTGTCTAGGAAAGGAACAGAGTTGTTTTTTTCCATTTCAATGATGAATTGGATACGTTTGTGTTGTTTGTTTAGGTGGCTAAGGAATGTATTTAGAGCTTCGAGGGTCGTTTAATAATAATGTGTATTATTAAATACATACCAAATATTTACATAAATAGTAAATAATATAAGAATCTTTGTAGATTCCGTACCTCGAGTTGTAATCTTCTCAAGATTTTGGCTGTTGATTTATATATATAATTTCTAATAATATCAATTAACTATTTAAGAATTAGGACCCATTTCCTGTTGAGATTTGCGTTGCTTTTTCTAGTAAAAAAAAAAGGATAAAAATACTATTTCTTTGTTTTTGTCATATTTTTCGAGTTACAAAAGTGTATTTTTTTCCACTCCATTATGCCATAATAGGAAGCGATCACGGGAAAGCTGTTCTTAACAGCTGACTCTTTTGTCAGCCAGCTAAAAGAAGAAGAATGAATTATCACATCCTCTACTGCTCCTTTACTCACACACACACACAGACAAAACGTACTTTATCTGAAAGGAGGAAAAAAAATGGTTTCAGGAAACAGTCGAAGTAAAAAGCAACAAAATAATAGACTTCCAAAAGGCGGAAACTTGAGTCTTTAAAGCACGCAGGTGTGGCACAGAACGCGTGAAATGTTTTCTACATTTTTTGGACATTTCCATTTCCTGAAAACCACAAATTTCTCGCGTAAAAAATTAATCGTCCGCTGAACTCATATCTGCCACACATCTTGCAGTTACACGAGTCACTTTCCCTCCCACAGTGATTACAAGTTATGTGTGACGTTGACAACCTTTCTCTCCGAGGAGGGGAAGCTGAATGAAATATGCCGCAGAGAAATATGGCTTGTTTCCTAAACACTCAGCATAACCACCACCTTTGAGACGATTAGCGACAATGCTATTTTGATAACCTTCGAAATCATCGACCAGAAATGTAACCTAACGGCTATAGATTTCTTCATTGTAAAAGTCAATGTACTTAACAAATTATAACGTTTGTTTCACGTACCTGAAATTTCTTGTTAATCATGTCTGAATGTATCGTAGTGGTAGTAAAGAAAAAAGTTGAAATAAATAATTCATGGCACTTGGCCAAAACGAGTGACGTAAAAATGAAATTGATCACCACGAGGCCAACAATGGTTCACAGTAGTCAGAAATTACATAACGAAATGTCAAATAAAATATGCCAGACGACACGAATAACAATTAAATATATTGTTTACCTTGATTTACAATTCATTTTTCTTCAATTCCGTCAATTTATTTTGATGCTATCAAAGTTTACTTTGCTTTTTCTAGTTATTTGTTACTTAGTCTACAGCGCATCAATTATTTAACTAGTGAATCATACGAGTTAAATAAAATAAAAAATGAAATGTAATAAGACCAAGAATATGGGGAAATTAAATGTTTTTCAATCATAATAATGAAATAATAAAAAAAATAAGTATAATGAAACAGAGAAATTAAAAGACGAGATAATTTAATACATTTAATTTATATTTAAATTAATGATTATATAACGTACTATATTTTATTTTAAAGAATTGTGTTTAATTTTAATGCACAATTATTCGTTTTTAATTCTGTTCATCCGAAAATACAAGATAAATTATTTTTATTCACTCAAACAAGTTAAAAATAATATTCTTCCTGTAGTATTATGAATTATTTACTTTTCCTATCATGTTCCAATCACTTAGATCGACTATGGATATATTTTTAGGCAAGATAATAATTACAATATCATAAGGTTGACTTTTCATCACTCAATATATATAGGAGCAATCTAACTTACCCCAACATCCATTTCAGTACCGTCAATGTCCATTGACCTTTTAATATCTTTGACCCAATCTGACATATCTCTCATGACCTCTTTCCAAAGTTACATATAAGTTTCCGCTTTAGCGGTGGTGGCTCCCCGCTGAACGACTTTAACTAAACATCGTTAGCATTTTCTGCCTTCTTACAATCCATTACCCGCTCGCAATTTGTCTTGGAAGAGTCTGCTCAGAACACTTTCAATACTTCCATTTGTTGCATCTCCATTTTCTCTTTTGCTCCGATGAGAGAGCTTTCCCTACTTGACTTCTTGAAACCTGCTCTCTGATGTAGTGAAATGAGATTACACAGCTTCCTATACATCTTATAAAGTCCCCGTGTAATTTGGGCACTCTCCGAGCACTAGAGACAGATATCCGCCATATTGTTCTACCAGATGTCTTTGGTGCTGATTACTCACGTCTCTGTAGGCTAGTTGAGCCGTTACCTGGCTTGGAATAACAGGAGGAGTTGGGGATTTACAGAAAAAAAGCAATCCTGAAGTTTGCGTTAGGTTTAATATCATGTTTCTTTCTTGATTTCGCTGTCAAAACGGTAATGCTATTTTTACAAAAAAAAAGTATTTTATAAACACCCGAAAGCTGAACTCTAAATAGCATTTAAGTATTCTAAGACAATATATATATTTAAATGCATCATAAGTCTAAAATGTAGGACATCCAAGCATTTATATGGCAAGTTTCATTATTGTAATCTCGCTGTTCGTTTGGCTTTTCCAACAACGCAACATACATTTTCATTATTCTAATTTTATTAATCGTTTGGTTTTTCCAACAATTAAGCATGCATTTTCATCATTATTGTAATTTTCACTAATCGTTTGGCTTCTCAACAATGAAACACATTTTCATTATTGTAATTTTTACTAATCGTTTGGCTTCTCAACAATGAAACATACGTTTTCATTATTGTAATTTTCACTAATCGTTTGGCTTCTCAACAATGACACATACGTTTTCATTATTGTAATTTTCACTAATCGTTTGGCTTCTCAACAATGACACATACGTTTTCATTATTGTAATTTTCACTAATCGTTTGGCTTCTCAACAATGACACATACGTTTCAATTATTGTAATTTTCACTAATCGTTTGGCTTCTCAACAATGACACATACGTTTCAATTATTGTAATTTTCACTATCGTTTGGCTTCTCAACAATGACACATACGTTTCAATTATTGTAATTTTCACTAATCATTTGGCTTTTCAACAATGACACATACGTTTCAATTATTGTAATTTTCACTAATCGTTTGGCTTTTCAACAATGAAACATACGTTTTCATTATTGTAATTTTCACTAATCGTTTGGCTTTTTAACAATGAAACATACGTTTTCATTGTTGTAATTTTCACTAATCGTTTGGCTTCTCAACAATGAAACATACGTTTTCATTATTGTAATTTTCACTAATCGTTTGGCTTCTCAACAATGAAACATCATTTCATTACTGTAATTTTCACTGATCATTCGTCTTTTCAACAATCAAACACACATTTTCATTATTTTAATTTTCACTAATCATTTGGATTTTTCAACAATGAAGCACAGGTTTTCATCGCTGTAATTTTCACTAATCGTTTGCCTTTTCCAACAATGAAGCACAGGTTTTCATCGCTGTAATTTTCACTAATCGTTTGCCTTTTCCAACAATGAAACATACATTTTCCTTATTGTATTATCACTAATCGCTTTTCTTTTCCAACAATGAAACATACACTTCATTCTTCTGGGCTAAAGATTTCATTGTTTAAAATGTAAACGAATTGTCATTTTTGATCATTTTACAAATGAATGATATTTTTATGTAGAGATTTAAGCATTATTTGAATTCTTATTTTGCAGGTTTCTTGGATACGAAGAAGGGATTTTCACGTTCTCACAGTAGGCCTAACGACATATACAGCAGACGAACGATTTCAGTCTGTAAATATGGACCATTCCGAAGACTGGATGCTACAAATCAGACTAGCCCAAATAGCAGACGAAGGTCTCTACGAATGCCAAGTAAACACACATCCCCTGATAAGCTTCTTTGTTACGTTAACTGTGTTAGGTAAGAAGAAAAAATTTATCAGAGTTATTAAATTGGAGAAAATAAATTTCTTAAAGATTTGTAATGCTAATTATTATACAAAATTCTTCCTGTGCAAAATTTCGTGGTCACTTATTTTATATTGCTGATGTAATCCTATTTGTATACCATAAACATAAAAAAACAACTTAGACTTAACTGTGAAAGCTGCAAAAGTGTCAATAATTTCAGCATCTAATGCAAAGTAAGTTAAATGTGATACCACCTTTGATTGAACCGCCATGATGAAGGTTCTTCGCGTCACAGAACCCAGGTCTTTTAAGCCAAAATGAACTATGGAGGCTTTTGAAGAAATCTACATAAAGTAAAGCAATAAATTCTATTTTTTATTTTTTGAATAGTTCTTTGAACAGGAAGTTTTGCTGCATGCTTATTCTTCTTTTAATATGGAACTTGAAATAGAAAAAAATGTAACTTTACTAGTTTCCACTTAATGCTCATATAAGGACTACATCTGTGATGGTTTTAAGAAACCAACAGATTCGTTGAATTACCTTAATAGAATGCAATTCAAAATATGTAGGATATGATGCAGTAAAAGACTGATCTCAGCCATTGTATCGAATTCAAGTACTTTATTGACTGTTGAATAAGAAATATTACTAGATATACTTGTTATTCATCATGAAATAATAACCGATATTCCCCAGGTTGTGGCCAGGCCATAATTCCGTCAAAG
The DNA here is from genome assembly GCF_054136105.1 of Typopeltis vanoorti. Taxonomy (NCBI): domain Eukaryota; kingdom Metazoa; phylum Arthropoda; class Arachnida; order Uropygi; family Thelyphonidae; genus Typopeltis; species Typopeltis vanoorti. The sequence continues at coordinate 91,467,286 of NC_143562.1, forward strand.
AATTTCAGTATACATCATGGCGAATATTCTTAATAAAGTACCTGAACAATGTACAATATCCAATGTAAGATATCATCTACAAATCCATTTCTGAACCATCCAAGACCGGTTGAGTTCCCCGATTAGGAGCTTTACAGCAATTAAATGCAGTCGGCTTGCCAGTCCTCTGCTGCATACCGCTAGGGAAACCAATAAAGGTTCCTGACGTCCTAGATGGATTTCAACAGTCTTTTCAACCAAAGGGTTCGTCTATACCAACTGAGATATACCAAGGCACATGTAAATACACATGTGTGTGTGTGTAAATAAATAAATAATCTTTTTATTCCCGAAAAAGGATTAAACGACGCTGTAAGTAACTTTTGGAAATCGGTAGGTAGTATTTCTATCATTAGCACTCACCAAGAGATGAGTTCGTGGTTCAGTTAATGATTTGTCAAGGCACGAGTATGGAAAATATCTAGAAACAAGTTATTATTGGAAGAGACAGAGCTTACGGTCAATTTTCCTGTGATGAGGGAATTGAAAAATCAGAGTTCTGGGAAGAATAGCGTACTTGCCGTCAGGCATCGAACTCGGAAACCAGATGAAAAAGGGTTAGTTAAAAAAAGTTCCTGTAACCGTCTCTCTGCTGTTGATTAAGCATTGTTGAAGCAGAAGTGATGTCAGAAGCCTCCACGAGACATAAAGACTGCGAAACCTCACTTAAAAGAAGTATTTAATTTTATGTATTTAAATATTTTTCATATAATTTTTTAAAACAAATTAGGATTACGCTAAAGGGTTGTTTTCCTAAAAATCAGCATGACGTAAGAGAGGGGGGGGGATATTTTATTAATAAAATAACAGGTTGAAAGCAATGTTTAAGAATTTCACTTCAGTTGTTTCGACAAGAGATGGAAACAGTTTTCTAGAATTTTCTGAAATATTTCTAGAATTGCAGGCGACAAATGTCTTTAAATAATATCTGCGGTTATATCTTGTGAGATTACTTTTCATCTGGAATTTAGAAAGGATTCCTTGAATCGATGTGACCCAATTCGCCTTTGTATTCTTCGATATGAAATAAAGGAATGCACGGAACCAAACAGCCCAACTTTTGAACTTCAACGCATCACGTCTAACATTGACGGGAAGAAATGTAATGTAATCACAAGATGTATTGATATTCGTTATCCACCCCAGTCTGTTTCTGTGTCCTAATAATAATAAGAAAAAAAAAGTATCCGAGGGGGGGGGAGAGAGAAAGCTGAGTATTTGTTCCTTTTGTAAAACTATTCTGCGAGATCTCTTGGTGGTTCAAAGGCTGAGAAAAAATTCCTGAAAATGGAAATATTTTCAGAAATAAATAAAAAAATCCAGTGGATGCATTTTTTTTTATTCTTAGCGTTTTGATAATTTTATAATAAAACAGATCAAAGTCTTGGAGAGATTTAGTAAAGGATCAAACAAAGCTCAACTAAGGTTAGAGAACGGTTTCCATGGCAACGAGAAGATAAGTTGTACTTAGTAGAAAATAAGGGCTAAACGAATTGTCTTAACTAACTTGCATTCAATACAAGTTAGTTAAGGTGTCGCCCATAAATGAGGTTACGCTCTTTAGACAAATGTGGGAACTATTTTTTGCGAAAATAGAGCAAACCTTCACGGACCACTTAGGTGAGGGCTTGGAAGAGACCTGCCAAGCTCCTTCCTCGCTATAACGGGAACAATTCGAAAACCTTGACAATCATACGATTTTAAAGATGAGAAACTGAATTAAAGGAAGTTAACCTTCGCATGAAACCTGGTTTTCCCCTTTCAGTCGTTTCCGACCGCAGGTGACTTTGTAGGCATTGCCCACAAAGTATTCCTGATGAGATTTTTACAGGGTAGTTCGCCATTGCTTTCCCCAACCCCCCAATTATATCCGAGCTCACGACCAGCATATGGCTGGGACGTATTCATGACTGTAATTCGAGTGTGTGTGTTCGCGGGGGGTGGTTTGCCTGTTCTGGGGGACAAAAACCCTCTACTTCCGTATGAGACCGGCTAACTTATTTTTAATCGAAGAGACCAGATAAAAGGTCCTCACGTCACTGACGGGAATCGAACCCAGGTCTTTCCGACCAAAGGGCTTCGAAGGCTCCTCATGGAACCGATTAACACAATTTTACTTGACAAAACTATTTTATTTCAAATATTTTTCACATCACTGCTAAGAATGGCACCTTCGTTTTTACCAAAAGTCCATGTGGGGTAACATCCGCTTAGCTGAGCTACGGTACATTTCATTTCATGTACACCTTATGCAATAAAAACACTTATATGTACACAAAAAAGACTGAGATGGATACCACGAGAAGATAGATAAAAATAATATTTTATATTATTTTCTACCGACCATATCCAACTGTTTCTTAGGAAGTTTATCGGGAATCCGAGCGGCCATAAATTATTCATACATTTTATTAAGCGAATTAGCTGGATTTGAATGCATTCTCATTACACATGAATCATTGATTGAAATTTTGCGTATTTTAAGTACCTCATCAATTCGCTGATTACAAGAGGATACACACCTGGGCATAACATTCAAGCTGATAAACTATTTTTTTATTATTTTTTCTGCTCAAGTTATAAATCTATGATGCATTTAGTATCGTGGGTGTGCTAAGGATTTTTAAAATTTTACCGTCAAATATTGTGATGTTTATGATTCGTACCCGACATAAGTGGTATTCATTATTTACCGGATCACGGAGGGATCTGTTTCTGCGCGTAATATTTCTTCCTCTCACGCAATGCCAGATCTAATATCCAGCGATAGCCAGAAGGCCGTTTTGATGTATAAGGAAGCAACTGATTGCACAAATCTGGGGTTTTAAGTTTCATCGTGTGTTTACTTCTGTAGGTTATCGGCCGTGCTTAGAATTTCAGCAGGGCGCAAGTTTGTTTGAAAGCCAGTGTGGTTTCGTGTCAGAAGACAAACAGGAAATAAGCCTTTTAGCTTGCATGGACTTTGGAAGAAGAGTTAATCTTTAGTCCTTATCCTAAAAGCCTACAAGGCATGACTCATATAAGAAGATTAGATTCTTTATGTTGTCGGCCATAAGAATTATTTTACGCCTTTTCCTGGATCAATATTATATCGAGGTTTTGTATATAAGTAGGCGAACGTACGTACAGGCCCACCGAAGGCATACTGCACCGAATACAAATACAGTCTTGCCATTTGTTTTGTTGCGCTTTTTCCTACTGGAATTAACTTAGAGTAGTGAAAGATGATATTCCGAACATATAAGAATGACAAAGCTTTTTTTTTTCTTTTTTTTCTTTTTTATCTCATCCACTCTCATTTACACCAACAGATAAACCCGGTTGTTATTAAAACTATTAGGTATAAATGACGTTATTTTTTACTAGTAGAGTTACTAAATGGGTTTAGTTCTTTTTAGTTTTATGTCCTTAACATCTAAAATCAAAGATAACTTTGATCCTTTTAATAAAAATATCAAATAAATCCTTTTATTTTTATTCAAAAATATTTTATTTTATCATTAAAAAGCATATCGCTAAATAACTGCGTGACCTCCATACAAACAGAAGTGTTTAACAGTTGAATAGAAAACAACAAAATCCTTATAAGGACTGGCTTAAAGGGGCGAAGCAAGAATGCTTTTCATCTTCCCCGTTATCTGTAGAGGACAGTGTAAGAATAAGGTGTTATTGGGCTATTAAAGCTCTGATCATGGCAGGAGGGTAACAGCAATAGCCGAGCCTCAGTTAGAACTTCATTGGCTACAGCATTGTCATCCATTACCCTCCAAGGGTATTAATCACTATCCACTCGCCTAACAACAACAACAACAAAGTCCTTATAAGGACTGGCTTAAAGGGGCGAAGCAAGAATGCTTTTCATCTTCCCCGTTATCTGTAGAGGACAGTGTAGGGATAAGGTGTTATTGAGCTATTAAAGCTCTGATCATGGGAGGAGGATAACAGCAATAGCCGAGCCTCAGTTAGAACTTCATTGGCTACAGCATTGCCATCCATTACCCTCCTAGGGTATTGGATTGAACGAATCCTTATTAACAACACCAAAGTCCTTAGTCCTTATAAGGACTGGCTTAAAGGGGCGAAGCAAGAATGCTTTTCATATTCCCCGTTATCTGTAGAGGACAGTGTAGGGATAAGGTGTTATTGAGCTATTAAAGCTCTGATCATGGGAGGAGGATAACAGCAATAGCCGAGCCTCAGTTAGAATTTCATTGGCTACAGCAATGCCATCCATTACCCTCCAAGGGTATTGGATTGAATGAATCCTTATTAACAACACCAAAGTCATTTTGAATGGCAGAAGACATATTTCTTATACACAAAACTTAAATTGGTGTTAGACATATTTTTAATAAATTTTGGATTTTTGAGTTAATAAGTTATTTGAATATATAAGATAATATATTATATTTCTAAGAAAATTATATAGTTGGAATAAATAGCTTTTGGATTTTAAATGCACTAGTGAAGCTTTATATTACATATTTATTGTTATTTGATTACGCTTTGATAAAATATAAATAAAAATCACAATTTCTTATATTTTTGCTATGGTGGCATCAGCGTATATAAACGTTAAGGAAAATTGTATAATTCTGACTATAAACATCGCACAAACAATGTTGGAATTGTAAGAATATCTACAAAAGCCTAATCAGGTTATAATGCGACCATGTTGTACTGGATTACCAGCAGTTCCTCTGAAAATGGAATAATAAAGTCATATCTATGTCAAACACACGTATTACAGGATGATGGAATTATGTTTCTATAAAAACAGAATTTCACTGAGACAACAGGACTAGAACCAATATTCATGTAATGAGACAAGAATCCCAAAGTTAATAAACACGAGACGGGGAAAGCGGTGGATGCTCACGATAGCAATATAAATTTGACGGTAACCCCACTATACCAGTATTACATTGCTAGAGAGCTGGGTAGGATTATGATCTCATCACCAGAGGCTTGAAGGAATTTCTTTTTCAATTCATTGTGAATTAAGTTCTTTCCTATATTCTTCGATATTTTGAGTACTATGTAAAAAACAGATTTTTCTCCTATCTGGATATTATAAAGATAGTTTATTTATTTATTTTTTTAAGCATCTATGTATAATCCTGTAAACAGTAACCAGAAAAACATTATACGCTGGAGTTATTTCAATGTACCTTCTCATTAATTAACCATGAAACCAAAGTTGAAAACATTTCTTAGAAATCATTTCAAATCTTTGTGATATAGTTAAGAATTCGGAAAAGAAAGCTTTTTAGTATTTATTAACCGTGACATCTAGTTACGAGTGTGATGGCCAAGGATCAGGAGGGTAACCAGAGTAGGGATTAAGTGGTTGACTAGCAATATAAAGCAGGAGATGCAAAAAAGAAAGTGTGGAAGGAATGTAAACAGCAAGGTGATCAAGCATGCCCATGAGCAGTGTAAAGAGGGATGATTAGTATGGTAAGGAAAGCTAAATCAATTTTCAGAGAAAATTAGCTAAGCAGTCCAAAGTAAATCCTTTTTTTTGTTACGTGGCAAGTAAGAGAAAGAATGATCATGGAAAGATTATTTTACTCAGTGCTGATGGTAAGAAAGCGACAGAAACCAACGAAATAGTTCATTTACTTAGTGATCACTTTGCAAGAATATATCATCCAGATGGTGATTTTACAGACTGATGTGAGCATTGAGGTAGATGAACTGGAGGTACTCAGCATATTGAAAAATATGAATGTGAATACAGCAGTGGGCCTGGACCGTATGTCAGCTTGTGTACCACGAGAACGTGCAAGTGAACTAGCAGTGTCTCCGACGAAGTTGTTTGATCCAAGTCTCAGCTCTGGCAAGGTTCCAAGGAAGTGGAAAGAGGGTAAGATAGTTACATTACATAAAGACGGCTTCAAGACAGAAGTAGCAAATTAAAGGCCAATTCGTAACTATGAAGTGGTGGTTAATGTATTGTAAAAGTTGGTTAAAAGTAAAATTTAGGAGTGGGTGGATAGGGAGATGATACTTTCTAGGGAGCAGCATGTCTATGTAAACGTTGGTCCTGTCTCGGTAATTTATTCACATTTTTTTAATAAACTGACAGCAGAATTAGATAAAGGAAATGGCTTCAACATGATCTGCTAGACTTTGCAAACGCATTTCAGAGAATACAGTATGGAAAAACTGTTACATAAGTTGGAAGAAATGGGAATGGATATAAGGTTGGTGGCATGAACAGGGGGATGCCTGATAGACAGACATCAGAGAGTGATGTATAGTGGAATGGAATCAAGGCAATGAGGGTAGGGTGACCAATGGAGTGCCCACTCTTTTATTTGTATATTAATGATATACGTAGCAGAAGATTTGAATGGGAACATTCAGTTGTTCGTCCATGATGCAAAACTAGGCGGTCAATAGTTGATGTAGATATCTTACAAGATGATTTAAATAAATCGGCAGTATGGGCAAAAGAAAACGGTTGTCAATTGAATTGTTGTAAAATGTAAGGTAAAATGCCCTTCGGGATGAAACGATTACACACTTTGTATCATGATTGATGTGTCACTTTGTATCATCCACAGATCCCCAATCAATGAGATTAGGTATCTGTGGGTGATGGTGGATAGAGATTTGAAATTCACAGGACATATTACAAGACTTGGCAAAATAGCTCAGAGGATTAAGTTTAAGCCGAAGTTTTAAAGCCGAATAAGAAACTCGGAGATCGAAATCTAAGTGTTTCATGCCGAAGAACTTCCGGCGAGTCCAAACGTAAGTCAATACTTGGTGGTACAACACCAGGGCAACTCGGAGCAAAGGTGGAGCAAGTTTCGATCACTGCCCTTAATATTTTCTCATAATGTAAAACGCAGCTCCTAGGAGATGTATTACTGTTTTACATTATGAGGGAAAGTCACTACCCAGACCGGTTTCGACCTTTATTGAGGTCACATTAACCGGTCTGGGTAGTGACCTTCCCTCATAATGTAAAACAGTAATACATCTCCTAGGAGCTGCGTTTTACATTATGAGAAAATATTAAGGGCAGTGATCGAAACTTGCTCCACCTTTGCTCCGAGTTACCCTGGTGTTGTACTACCAAGTATTGACTTATTTGGATTCACCGGAAGTTCTTCGGCATGAAATACTTAAATTTTGATCTTCGAGTTTCTTATTCGGCTTTGAAATAATGAGGGATTTATTATCCTATTAAACTTAATTTACGTCGCCGAAAAAAATAGCCTCTTGGCTCTTTATTGTAGCTCAGAGGATTACTTGGGTGCTGAGGAGCACACCGACAAGTAAAGATAGGGAGGTTATTATCCCTCTTTATAAGGCTATGATTTGGACACACGTTGACTACTATGCACAGATTTGGTCCACTACGTTTCTTGCGGATTGGGAGGTTACAGAATGGATTCAGAGACGAGCGATCAAGCTGGTGAAAGGTCCGTGGAATGTTCCCTATGAGGATGGATTGAAGGTATGTGTGGTTTGCAGAGTTTAGCTAACAGGTGGAAGAGAGGGGATATGATGGAAACTTATAAGTTACTAAAGGGATTCCATAAGATTGACATAGAAGAAAGTCTCAACACATTTTTAGTGGGGGGGGAACAAGAGGTCACACTTGGAAGCGGTCTAGAAGTATGGTTAGTAAGGGTGTGCGGACTAGGTCTTTTCTTGGAGAGTGGAATGGGTTGCCAGAGGTAGTTGTGAGCCTTTAGAAAGTGAAGAGGTTTAAGGAGGTGTATGACAGGTATTGTGTTAATGGATAGAGTAGATCTCCTGCGATGTCTTTTGACTCCATGGAGTGCACATATAAATAATAATAATGATTCTTGAAAAAATGTTTGAAAAATATTATGCACTTACATTCACACCATACTAAATGAAAATGGTGCACTGATTAAGAATGAAAGATATTTTTGTAAAATATATAATAAAATATAAAATAAAGCACAAGAAAAATATAATTTTTGCTTCTTTTATATTTTTATTTAATTTTTTTTACATTTATTTAAATTTTATTACTTACAAAGAAATGTCTAAGGAAATAACATTATGCTTACATTCACACCTTATTAAATGAAATTGGTGCAATAACGAAGAATGTGAATAAGATAGAAAATAAAATAAAAAAGCAAAACATTGTTTTTTTACATTCGAGTTTATACATTAACGCCATTGGTAGGTAGACACCATGATTAGTAATTCTCAAAGAACATAACCCATACCATAACATCACTGGCCAGAAGGGTGAAGGAGATGCTTTTTTATTCCCCGTTGTCTAACAGGGACGAATTGAAGAGGAAAGATTTATGAGCTGCGAGCTCGCCCTGGGGGGACACGTAGATTACTCGTGGCTGGTATATTTAGGATGGCTTTTGGTCTCTTGTGTTTGAAGAAGTCAGTTTCGTCGTAGTTTGCTGCCTGTTTTTTCACTAGATCGTTGGGGTGTGTAGAGATCATTGAGAAGAGTTCAAGCTCTGATCATGGCAAGAGGGTAACAGCAATAGCCGAACCTTATATCCTTATAAGGACTGGCTTAAAGGGGTTAAGCAAGAATGCTTTTAATCTTCCCCGTTATCTGTAGAGGACAGTGTAGGGATAAGGTGTTATTGAGCTATTAAAGCTCTGATCATAGCAAGAGGGTAACAGCAATAGCCGAGCCTCAGTTAGAACTTCATTGGCTACAGTATTGATATCCATTACCCTCCAATGAATCAATCACCGCATTTCACCGATCATAATCCATCCTGCAAGCCGAACTTTCTTAAAGTTCTTAAAAGAACTGGGCGATGGACTGAGTCCTTGACTCTTTATCCCGTCATCTGAATGAAGTAAATCTGTGTGGATGGGGTGTTGTTGAGCTAAAAAGCTCTAGTCATGGCTGTGTAACGGCAATAGCCGAGCCTCAGTTAAAACTTCATTAGCTACAGCATTGGCATTTGTTACCCTGGAAGCCCTAAAAAGGACTAGATCATTCTTTTATTTTTTTTTTTTTTGGAAGCCGAACTTTAATTAGAACTTTGTCTTATGAAGAATAATTATCAAATAATAGATATGGTGTGTTTGGTTTTATCCTTATTTTTAATTATAATTAAGTAAAAATACCATATTTAGACATTTATACCGTTTAGAATTTATATAAATAAGCATTTTTAGACAAATAACTATTTGTACTAATTACTAAACATAGATATTTCTATCAACTATAAAGCTAATGTTCTACTGAAAAATATTCCCGCCGCTAGAGGGCTACGTTAAAATGACACAACAGATGCATAAAAAATAATGCAATGTTTCCCGAGATTCTATATAAAGTAACAAAAATTGTGCAAAATTATACACGATATACACAATTAACTTGATTACAAAATAAATGATGCACTCATTAATTATTTCTACACGCTATCTTAGGTTGGCTGAAATCACGACAACATTGTACACGCTCGTTTTATTTATCAACTGCTTTTTCTAAATATTTTAGTACGTTGGCCTAAACTGCGTGGCTATGTGGGCGTGAATTTAAAAATGTCCAAAAGTTCTTGAACTAGAATAAGGGGATTCTGTGCAAAAACAACTTGTTTTATTAAACTTTCCGGCGCTTCCAAGATCAAAATAAAAATACGTTAGATAAACACATTTTACAGTTAGTATACTGCCATTCCCAAGTAATGAAACTGCATGACACAAGATAATAAAATGGAGGTATTATAGCTCCATCGATATTTTATCGCAAAATGTACAAATATTTACTTTTATTTCTATATTTACTATAAAATATGAATGGATCTATAATATATTCCTTTATTTTTTCTTATATTTTTCTATCACTGGTTATTGCTTTAGTAAAATATGATCATTTTCCCATTGAATATTTATTAATGTATATTAAAAATACAACAAACAATTAAAAAGAACAAAATCTAACTTATTTTGCGATTTTTGATTTCATTTAAAAGAAAATGTCATTCAAAAATGTACAATTTTGTTTTAAAATTTTAAAATAAAGACATAATAATAAGCTCTGAAAAGGAAATGCATCTCTTTTATTTATATCTAGTAATAAATCTAGTAATATATCTAGTAATAAAAATATCTAGTAATAAAAAAAAGCCATCTAGGATTGTTTCAAAAAGAGCAATGTGGTTTAAATGCATTGAAAATTATTAGAATGCATTCGGAGAGTGAAATCCTGAACCGAAATGCGCTGAATTATGCAGCATATACCTATTGTCACTGGCCAGATTACGTCTGCAGTCAGGTTTGCTCAGGCTTGATGGAGAGCAATGGTAATCAATATGCTGGCTCCGATTGATTTTCCTGCAACCGTCAACAAAACAATTGCCGGCAAAAGAAAAGACGAAAGTTTTGTTTCTAAACAGTCCAAGCAATCTTGTTAAAATAAATTATCGCAAAATACACATACTGATAAAGAAGATGCCTCAATCAGTTTATTTCATAGCTTTTTTAAAAAAATAAATATGGCATTAGGTAAGATAAAAAGGACACTGTTAGAGGATAATGATTTACTTTCATAGAAAATAATGATATTTATGAAATATATAATATCTTAATTAGTACACAAAACTCATTTCACAACAAAGACCTTATAATTAGATACTAGAATGTGCATTAGTCGAGAATTGGCTGTATGTTAGGTGGCGTAATTGAAATAAAGGTTGTTACTCGAATTACTTCGAATTGAAACTACAAACAATTGAGATTCCAGCGAAGCAACAGTTTACACTCCAACCACTGGCATTACGCATTTTTCAAACTATTTTCTTAAAAATTATGCTTTAATTTTTCACTCCTAGATTTACAAAATATAGGAGTGATTTTGTAAAAATATTTACATTTCCAGTAAAAACATTTACAAAATGTTTGAATTGTAACACAAATATAGATGTTTACTGTACAATTAATCAGATATAATTAATTTCCACTTATCACCTAATCCAAATTTAATTAACTTCAATTTATATCATCACTCAAGTTTTAATCCTTAAAGCTACAACCCAACCAAATCAAACTATTCTTGACAAAACGGGAAAATAAACCACAGAGAACCCAAGAAAATTGCAGAACACCCAAAATTAATTAGCATTAGCTTAATTTCCAAACATACACTATTTAAATAATATATTATAAATAAGTGTAAGGTGTTTGAAATATAAAATAAATTTTAAAAATATTAATTTTAAAAATAAAACATATCCACTCGTTTTAACATATATTATATTTATTCAAACTAATTTCATAGAAACTATTTTGTAATTTACAAAAATTTGGTAACTGAGTGCATGGTTGTCTGGTATATATACCCAACCTTTACTCAAGGAATATCCTATTCTGTTCCTATTCTACAAAATATAGAAATAACAAGGCTTTCACTTAGCTGATTTTTAAATTGAAATATTTTTTGTAAATAAAACTCATTCACCAACAATAAATGCATGGATTCATTTCTACTAATATGTTCGTCAGCAACTGTGAAAATCACATTATAAAGTCAAAGTTAAAAAGATAAATATATTACTGAGACAGCATGTACATCACTAATCTATTATTCTAGTTCTCAGTAAGTAGCTTTAAATCATCAGTTATTTATAACTTCATTTTATCTGTCTCAGAGAACAGTACGGTCTGTGTTCTGTGTGTTCGTGTATTTGCTGAAAAACAAACAAAAAAAAATAGGGTGGAAAATTAGGGGCATTGGAGAGTCCTCCTGGTTTGAGTTTGCCTTCGCAGCCCAGGTTAGAATTCCCACTTTGTTAAGGAGATAGAGGAAAGCGAATCGAAAAGAACAAAAACACTGCTGATATTCAAATAAACGGAAGAACACACTGAATTTTGAACTTACCTTGATCTAATTTGCAGAGGATTCTGATCCTGCTCTTTACTAGATGGAAAGCATCTTACGTTAAAAGTAGCGACAGTAATTGAAGCACTCATTAATGTTTTGTTTTATGCTGGACTTAATTCTTTTAATGCTTCGAATAAGGCCTGTTGTCCCGCTTCTCGTAGTCCTCGAATCTATGCTGTGCCGCGAATTCTTGTAAGTACTTACATCTTATCCCATGTGAGACTCGTGAGAGCCTTGTGTTCACCTTCAGCAGAGAAAGTTAAAACAGAATGACCGAGCCACTTCTGATAACCATCTTTCGTCTGTTAATTCTGGCTGTTCTACCCTCTGTAGAACGAACTGTAAAGATACTTGTTCTCCTTCGGACTGTTGCATTATTTTAGGCGACACATCAAACAAACTAAACTTGACTTCATTTTTATCTGTTTTTTCGTTCTCTTTTCTAATTTTTCTTCTACAACTCTCTTTGCGAATTAGTAACATAATCCATATCCTCATTCGATGATTCAGAAAGTGGAAGACCAATACTACTAATAGCTCCCTCTATTGCTGTTATTTGTTTATTTAGCTGACGAGCTACTTGTTTACCCCAACTCACTACATCATTTGCTGCGTTTGCCATGTTATTAGCATAGCCCATTTCTTCGCGCGACTGTTCTGAGAGGGGAAGGGCATGACTATTTACGTTGTGTATTTATTTCTTCTGACAGAGGGGCAACTACCTCACCCCTACTGGCCGACGAATATTCCTCTACGCTTTTCGGAGATTCTGGCGCGCTATCCGAAAGCGTTGCATTAACTTTAGTGGTGGAGGGCCGTGCAATCAAGTTTTCATAGCTGACCTCTTTTAAAGATGGAAAATCCTCCTTACTTTCATACATTAAACTTTATATGCGGTACTATTATACTTGTTACATGGCATAGAACATTGTACTATGTTGTGGCCTGGATTGCTACAATTGGAACATCGTGCTTTATTGGAGTGCTCACAATTAGAGCTAGTATGTTCAGTAGACTCGCACCTTAAACATTGTTTACGCACTCCTGGATAATTTAAGAAAATACGGGCACCGCTATTTTGTTAAATTACCCAGAAACAGAAATGTAAACATGATGACTTTTATTTTTCCTAATTTCCAACTAAGATTTTTAAAAGTATTCCTGCTAAGGATGTTTTAATTTCTTCGTCCGAGAATCGCTTTATTTTGGGTATTGATTGAGCTTTTCATCATAAACAGCTGAATTAATTCATTATTGAAAAAAGTGAAAAAGATTTACTATTGAGTAAATCTCTTGTCTGTGTAGCTGTAACCTGCGTTAACTATTTGGAACCTTCCATATCTTTGGAATCAATTTTTAATTACAGTCCCCTCTAAAAATTAGTCGATCTCCCGGACCACTCCTTATGAGTGACCAAAAGATCGTCCAGCTCAGCGTTGGTTCCACTCAGTGACAGGCTCACCCTACCACTGAGCAGAACCGCTCATATTCTAGAGAAAAGCACCCACCGACACGGACCACGCAGACCGTGTCGCGTGGTCCGTGTCGGTTTGCGGACCACGGTCTGGTCCGCAAACCGTGGACCAGACCGTGGTCAAACCCTCCGAACTCTAATCCCCCCCCCACCCTCACCGGGAGCAAAATTCCAGAAGAAACCTAAGAGAGCGAAACGAAACTCTGCGTCCATTTTAGTCGCCTCTTACGACGTGCATGGGATTTTTAAGTAAAGCCACGTCTAAAAATTAAGATGATCACCGGACCACTCACTACGAGTAGCCGAAAGATCGTCCAACTCAGCGTTGGTTCCATTCAGTGACTGGCTCCCCCACCACCGAGCAGAACCCCTCATATTCCAGAGAAAAGCATCCACTGACAAGGCTCCTCACAGACCAAGCCGATGAGCACCCTCCTCAGAAACTCAAAATGGTCTCTCAGGGCAAACCCCCCGAAATCTGAGCCCCACCCCTCACCGGGAGCCAAATTCCGGAAGAAATCTAAGATCTAAGAGAGTGCGATTTTAATTGCCTTTTACGACATGTGTAGGTAGCAGTGGAGCTATTCTTATTCAGGCCACCACACGAGATTCTTCATTGAACTTTGAACTTAATTGGTTGATGGACTGAGTCCTTGACTTTTTATCCCTTCATCTGGATTTTAGTTTGTGGGTGATGAGATTATTGTGGGTAATTTGCCCGCTCATTGTGAGCATTGAGGATGTATCAGCTTTCTCTTGCGATGGGTGATTTCGGTTTTTTATGTTTGAAACGATCTGAGGGTTTGTAGTCCGCTGCCTGTCGAACTAGCTGATTATCCGTGATTGTGAAGAATTTCTCTGCAATGCCTATCATGTAGGTTTTGACTGGAAGATTGGCTTCTTGATGTAACTGGATGTTTCTGATGAACCATGGGGCATTAAATGCCATTCTTAGGTATTTATTCTGTATTATCTGAAGTCTGTTGATGTTGCTTTTAGTTGTGTGACCCCAGGTTGGAGAGGCGTAAGTTAGTTGCGGTCTGATTACTGAGAATTTTGTTGCTTATGCTTAGGAAGCTGTCCCTATTCAAAAGTAGATATAACTGTGCTATGGTTTGACTTGCTTTAGTCGCGACACTATTCATATGTGACTTGAAGTTTAGACGTCTATCAAGATGAACTCCCAGATATTTGTTAGAATTGTGCTAAGGGATGATTTTACCAAACATTTGTATGCTTGTATTCGATTCCGCTTTACGTCTGGTGAAATGTATTGCAGAGCGTTTGTTTGGATTGATTGCGATACGCCATTTGGTGTACCAATCTTCCAATTCATTGACTGCTCTCTGCAGCTTGATTGTGACCAGATGTGGACGGAGGGATCTGGCTATAATGATTGTGTCATCGGCATATAGAGCGGTGATAGATGGGGACAGTTTGGGGAGATCTGCCATCTATATGGAGAAGAGTAGGGGAGATAGCAGAGAACCTTGGACTCCGGCCGTGATTCTCCTCTCTGTGGATCTGATCCCGTTGAGTTTTATTTTAAATTTTCTGTTATTTAGATATGATTTGATAAGTAGAACTAGTGGTAATGGAATACCAACTTCGTGTAGTTTAAAAATTAGTCCATGATGCCACACTCTATCAAATGCCTGAGTGATGTCCAGGAAAACTGCACCAGAGTGTTGGTGCCATTCATACTCTTGGTTATATATTCTACAACTCTGTAAATTTGTAGCATTGTGGAGTGATATTTCCTAAATCCGAGTTGTTCATCTTGAATGACAGGGTTGATATCTGTTGCCTCTTGAACCCGTGTGAGAATAGCACGTTCGGCTATCTTACCTACGCATGAAAGAAGGCTGATTGGTCTGTAATTTTCAGGAAACTGTGTATTTTTTCCAGGTTTGGGAATTAGGAAAACATTGGCAATTTTCCATCGCTCTGTAAAATAATTTAGCCGAAGGATGGCATTAATGATGGCTACCAGATGCATAACCTCTTTGCGGGGAAGTAGCTTGAGCACCTTGTTCGTTATTCCACCTGGACCCGGAGCCTTTTTGTTATTTAGTTTTCTTAAAATCTCATATTTCTGTTGGTGACACGGATTTGCCGTTGGATCGGAGTGAGGAACTGAGAGTTCTTTTACGCACTTTCGGGTGTGGATTTTACTTATGAAATTTGCATCTGTATTGATATAATTGGGGCTGCATTGTTTTTCTAGGCTGTCAGCAAATGCTTCAGCTTTTTTCTCGTCGTTGTAGACAACACTAGATTTACCTTGGATTGGAGGAAATGTAAAACGCTTTGAACGGAGTGATTTCATTATTTTCCATATTGATTGATCCTCTGTGTTTAATTGGTGAATTTTGTTATTCCAGAGTTAGTTGCGGTGGTCCTTTAGGACATATCGAACCTGGTTTGTTGCTCTATTGACTGCTTGTTTATCCGCTGGATCCATTGGTCTCTGATATTGTCTTCTTAATCTGTTTTTCTCTTGGATAAGACGTTTTTATCCTCTGGGAGTTTATTTTATGGTGCACATTTGGTTATATTATATTTGTTACCTGTGTTATTGCTGTCAGTAGTTTGTTTTTCAAGCGTTTTCACTGCTTTTTCTATATCTTCGGTGGATGTTATATGCGGTATTGGACCAAACTTGTCCTAGAAGGCTGAGGGAAGTTGTTTTTATTAGCTGAGGGAAGTTGTTTCCAATTTATAAATGTGGTGGGGTTTTCTGTTAAATCTTGTATGGTGCCTAGTTGTAATATGATGGGGTTATGATCAGAACTTAAGTCATTGATTGCTTGTATCTGATATATGTGCGCTATGTTTTTTAATATAGCTATATCTAGTACATCAGGACGTCCGGTTTCTACTGCTCCGTAATGTGTGGGTTCAGTGGGTCCTATTACTGTTATATTTCTTGAAGTGGTGTAAGAGTTGAGTATTCTTCCGTTAATATTTGAGTTTCTGCTATTCCAGACTGAATGTTTGGCATTAAAATCTTCGGCTATAATCACTGCTCTGCCTGCATTTAGTATCACATCTAAGGCAGATTCAAGGAGTTTTTTATTTGGGGGGTTGTAGGCTGCATATATCGTAATGCTGTTTGTATTTTCCATATGTATTTCTATTCCTGTAGTTTCCATGTGTTCTGTTTGGGGTTCGTCTATTGAATTATGTTTTATGTTTCTTTTCACAAAGATTGCAGTGTCTCCACCTCTGGCAAAGCATCTGTCTGTACGGTAAGTGTTGTAACCGTTAATTCTGATTTTGTCACTTGGACGAAGATGTGATTCATTTATGAGGATGATGTCTGCTTGGGTTTCTGCTGCAAACTCCTGCAGCTCCTGTAATTTGATAGATAAACCATTTGCAGTCCATGAAACAATTTGTAGCGATTTCGGTTATCTTTAGATTTATCCATTAAGAATTTCCACAAGGAGTGATTGTGTCTGCTTTAAGATGATATCCTTGGTTTCTTGAGTTGGGTTGGTTTGTCGGAGTTCAGCAAGCATTTCACCTAAGTGGCTTGTTATGTTCAGTAGGATAGGTTTCTTGGTTTGCTGTGACTGATTTGGTTTTGGGTATTTTTGGAAGGTTGATCTTGTAACTTCAGCATACGATATTCCATCCGTTGTGGAGACTATGGTTTGATGGGAGGAGGTGCGTTCTTATATGGTTTACTGGTTTTGATTTGGTTTTGGGGAAATGCTACACAGCCCCTATAGTTTGCAGGGTGTGGTCCTCCGCAGTTTGCACACTTTGCTGGAAGTGTGCGGGTATTTTGTCATTCATTTGATGCGTGTTTGCCACCACAATTCACGCAACGAAATTCAGCCTTGCAGCATCGTTGTGCGTGCCCAATCTTCTGTCATCTATGACACTGGGTTGTAGTTGATTTCTGTTTCAATGACTCAACTTTTATGACTAGATCACAGATGGTTTGGAGATTGTATATATGCTTTTGGTCTTTACTGATTTCCACTAGAATTAGGAGATAGGATGTTTTATCAGCTCTACGCATTCAGCTGACTTTAATTGGGCTAAATTCCCTAAATTGGAGGTCTGCTGTGAGGTCTTCTATTTGTAATGTTTCAGTTACTACTCTTTATACCCCTTTTAGATTTTTCTCACTGTTGAGTGCAAATGTGTCGTATGGCAGGTTGTTGTTGTTTAGGAGTTTGGTTATTTTTCTGTAGTCTGACGAAGTCAGACTACAGAAAAATAACCAAACTCCTAGACAGAAGAAGGGAACACAGAAGAAGGGATATACGTATCCCTTCTTCTGTGTTTGTGACTTTCATGAAGGTGATATCTGAAGATTTCAGTGCGGATGCAACGGACGTCCAGTGCTCCTTGGCTCTTAGGACGACTGGGGGTACGCTTTCTTTAAGTTCATTATCTGGTTCTATCTCTGCTGTTTTGAGTGTGTCCGCAGTAGAAGAGATTTTCCTTTTCTTTTTGACTATTTGGAATTCTGTGTTGGTTTCCAAAAACTGCTGAGTATTATCTAGGGATGCAGCATCCTCTATATTTGTGGAGTGTCCTAATTCTGGTTCAGTCAACATACTTCCATTATTTAAATCATCCATCCTATCTTCTGTGACTGGTGTAGGGGGAATGTATCTAACAGCTTTACTTTCCCTGGCCAGTTGTCGCCCAATAGTTTTCCTAATCTTAGAAATTCTCTGTAAACTTCTTCGAATATGCTTTCATTGAGAGGTTTTGACATGTCTGATAGGAGGTAATAATTTTGTTAGAATAAAATTTGATAAATGGGTCCTAGAACCCAATTTAAATATCCCGTAGATCAAATCGATATACGGGATATATAAAATTTAAAATAATTTTATAAATAAAATTAAATAAAAAGTGTTTTTAAATTAAATATTTTGTATAAGAAACATCAGTATTTTAGAAAATTATGTTTTTTTAGCATTTCATCCACAGTTTTTTAAAATCATACATAATTGCGCTTAATGTGTGTAAACATAATACCAATTCGTTTTAATAAGATGGATTTAGTAAGAATTAGGATGAAAAACTGATATAAAGTTTAAAATTTCATCTGGATGCTGTGTAAAATTAAATCAAATTAGAGTTTCACCTCGTAATATTGGATACGAATTTTTTTTTTCTCTCGCAGGTTTATAGACTCCGAATTCTACTTCTGCAGAACAGAATTTATTTTAAAGTTATGAATACTTAAAATTTTGATTGAGTTAGGCTGCGTAACGCATGTGTGCATGGGAAGTTATTGTGCATTTTTATAATAAAATTTGTTAATAAACAGTATATTATTCCAATTTCCATTTAATGTACGTACGAGTATATGGAAATTATGATAATGTCCCAAATTTAATTTAAATGGAATTAAGGCCTGTAGAATTCTGTATTTATATAATTAAAGTTAATTTTAGTTCTCTCTTGTGCTGTTAGATGGCGTAGTCCAAAGTTAAACAAACATATATTCATTCAACTTTAGATAAATCTTAATCTCATAGGATTGCTACAAATAGTTGTTTGCGTATTTTTCATGTTTCTTAAGTAGATTATAAAACTAAAACACAGAAGGATTAATCGATAATGGAAAAAACATTTAATAAGAAACGAAGTATTTCTGGATAATTTGCATAACAATTAATACACTTGCCAATTATAAAGAAATAATGCTAAATTTATCACAATTTTTTTTAAAATGCTTATGTTTTTGACAGTGATCGAAATTTGAAATTAAAGACTCGAACAGCAAATGCATTATTTGGATTTCCGACTTTTAGTGATTCAAACTGTCGTTAATTAGATTTTTTTTTAATATTAGCGAGTTTATTTAAAAATCTGGTTAATAGATGTTAAAGCCTGTAATTTAATCATAGCCTTAGGGTTCTGATTAGCATTAAATCCGATACAAGAAATAAGCTCATGTAAGGCTGACGGAAAACAGTAATGTTATCTTGATGGCTACATAAAACACATTAATATCAAACAAATATTGTGTGTGGTCCTGTTCTGACTTTACGGCAATGTTCGTAATTTAAAACTAAAGATATTAAATAGAGAAAATGGTATTAGATCCAAAATACGACCCAAAAATTATGTGCGAACGTATGACATGTTAAAAAGTTGCGTATAAATAGCAAAGATTGCTTTAAATTGCATTTAATGTTGCGTGAAAGAAACAGTTCCTAACTATTTAATTAAAATCGGATCACACCTTTCTGCTGTACAGTTTTACATTATTGTAATCTCACCGAAAATTAATTTAGGAATTTCATTATCTTAAAACTGTGTACACGGAATTCGACCTTTTAAGTGAAGTCATGCACGCAAAGGTGATATGGGTTGAGTAGAAAATAACTTCGAGTTTCTGGTAAGGCTTCTCAGAAGATTTTTAGATAGGAAATTAAGTTCTTTTGAAGAACTAGATCTATAACATATTTTAAAATATTTTATAGTATATACTCTGCATAAAAGTTGACTTCTAAAAGCACATCTCGTTTGTAATACATCCAGAAAACGAATATGCGTGCGTATAAATATTGTATACAGTGCACTTTTAATATGGTGTAAGGCAAACATCCAACAAAATGACATACTTAAGATTAAGAAAAACAACATTAAAATTTAATTTCAAGCTTATCGGTGATTTCTAAAACAGATCGATGAGTTCGCTCTCCAACGAAATCCCATAGCCAGCTAGAAATTTCTTATATTTCGAAATCAAGTGTATCTTAGTTTGCACTCCTTACAAAACACTAATTATTACCAATTAACATAAATCGCTTAAAATTAGTTGTCTCCGATCGGTCGTTATCCACCTAATTGTTCATTACTTCATAAAAAGTAATGGTGGCAATTATACACTCATTCTGACAGATTTATTCGCCAATAAATACAAGCCAATTATTATTTTTTTCTTATGACTAAAATTTGTATTAAGAAACACATCTTATTTGCATCAAATTATTTGATTTTCACTTATTTTTAAGACTTCTCAAATTGCGACTAAGCTTTGGTCCTGGATATTATTGAAATGCTTTTAAAACAAACAACCGCATGGTAATTATAACTGTATTATAGACGCGTAAACAGTTTTATGCTAATTTTTATGGTTTATGTGGCAATAAAACGCAAATGAGTGACTTTAGTTATCATCGTGAGACTGGAAAGTATTTGGATATCGTCCTTGCACGATGCTACACTTGAAGATCACTTAGTTTTTTAGTATAGCCCGGCGAGAGTCAGCTATTTCTATGTCGAGTTATATTTCACACATTTTCTATAAATTCTGCTAAATTTCTACAATTTTACTCCAATTCTATGTAATAAGTTTTAGAATTTATATGGTAAATATTCCTTAAAAATGCTATATCTCAAAGCAATGTTAATTCTTATTTCTCAGCCGGTATTACAGCATTTTCTGATTTATATAATCATGCAAGAATTCCCCTATTTACAATGGTTATTTCTCCTATTTTTTATTTTTTTATTTCTAAACTAGCCTCTCTTCCCTTTTCTTAAATTTGAACAGTTTTTTTCTGATTTCTTTTTGGCAATTAGTTTGAAATTTGTGCCTCGAATAAAATGCACATTAGCTCATCAACATTCAAAACCATTTTTGTTTAAAAAAAGGTTAGCTGAAGATATTAAGAGGCATTGAATCAAGAGACTGTTGTCATATGAAGAATGTAATACAAGCTAATAACTCGTATGGTGTTATAATTACCATAATCCACAATGTCACGTATCACTTAACAAAAACTGTTTTTCGCTAATTAAAATAAACTAATTATACCTCCACAAAGAAAATGACTTCGCTTAAAAATTAAAACCAACTTTTATTCCTATAAATTCGTGCTACACCAAAATTATTCATATCAATAAACACTTCATAAGATAGTAAAAGCTGCAATAAAACTTCACCCCGGTTGGGGGCCGGGAAAGAATAGCCCTAAAGTAAATCCATACGTGTCGTAAGAGGCGACTAAATAGACGATACAGTTTCAGAGAGGTTCGCTCTCTCAGGTTTTTTCCGGAATTTTGTGAGGGGTGGGGGCTTAGATTTCGGGGGTTTTTCCCTGAGAGAGCATTTTGAGTCTCTGGGGAGGGTGTTCTCCAATGAGGGGCCTTGTCGGTGGATGCTTCTCCCTGGAATATAAGCGATTCTACTCGGTGGTGATTGGGGGGGGGGGCGTCACTGAGTGAGACGGTCTTTCGGCCACTATTGAGTGGTCTAGAGGTCGTCTTAATTTTTAGAGACGGCTTTACTTAATTATAAGCCCATGCATATCGTACGAGGCGACTAAAATGGGAACCCAGGGAGGGTAATGGATGGCAATGCTGTAGCCAATGAAGTTTTAACTGATGCTCGGCTATTGTTGTTACCCTCCTGTCATGATCAGAGCTTATAGCGCTATATTACTCCATCCATACATCTTCTTCTACAGATGACGATGAATATAAAAAGAATTTTGGCTTCACTTATCTAGCAAAAAAAAAAAAAATATATATATATATATATATATATATATATATATATATATATATATATATATATATATATATATATATATATATATATATATATATATATATAGGGTGTTCGGGATAAATTTGACAGTTTCGTAAGGAAAAAGAAAATCTTCTTTGTATCTATTAAATTTAATGAATTGACAAAAAAACATTACAGGCAGAGTTAATTACAATACTATCAACAAGATTTACTCAAAATAACCACCATTAGCATCGATCACAGCTTCAATTCTGCTTCGGAACCTCGAACAAGCTGATGCTACAGTCTCCCTGGGAAGGGCCGCAAAAACTGTTTTAATTTTATCCATTAACTGGGCTTTTGTATTACTGCAAGTGCGATTGGTGTCTTTTTCAACTGCGCCCCATACAAAATAATCCATGGGGTTAAGGTCTGGGGAGTTTGGAGGCCAAACATTTGGACTGGTGAAGTCGTAGAAATTTTCAGACAACCATTTTTGACTTTTCCCAGAGGTGTGGCAAGGGGCCGAATCCTGCTGCCATACATACGGCCTACCATTGGCTACCCTTGTTATCAAGGCCTACCCTTGACTACAGTTAGCAACTCCACGAACAAAGCCCGAATTCCAATGCCAGGGTTCTTCAACACCTGTTCCTGCAGATTTGCGAGGAATTCTGCTGTACGAACGCAATCAGATCGTCTGCTAGGGATCTTTCTTCTTGCTACATCCTCGTAGTCACCATTGCAAGTCTCTAGTTCATGCCTGATTGTTTTTACTGTATTCAGGGAGCATTGGGCAGCAGTCGTAATATCCTTATTTTGATGGCGGGCACGAATCATCATGATACAAGTTATTCTCTTCCATGATTCAGGTGGGTTCCAGCTATCCATCCTTTCTGACATCTTGTATATGAATGAAGAAGGGTCCAAACTTTTAAATGAAGAGAAGTGTGTGTTAATACATGTAACTTACGGAAAAATATAATTAATTATAAATATGTCAAATTTATCCCGAACACCCTGTATATATACTAATTTTTGTTTGTCTTTCCAGCAAATCTTTTTTTAATGATAATACAAGGGTAAAAGCTAAATATAAATGCAATTAAAGTGAAGTAAACAAGGATGGAATAAACCTGACTTGAAAGCAGAATAATAAGCGAGTGATACAAACTATCTTCTTCTTAAGGACTAGGCATTTGCATAGGATTGCCAGATTTTGGAAACCCAAATACGGGATATTGGTGTTTAAGAAAAGGCAACTCCGAACCTTAAAACAATTTTATTGAATGACATAATGTAGGAACATTATAATACTTAGGTGCAGTTCAGGCCTTATATTTATTTATTTGTAAACCATTATCCCTAGTAAAATATTGAATTATTAAGGGAGAAAGTTTTTTCAGCTTAGAGATTACTTGGATCAATAGAGATACCATAATATCGTACCTCTAAATCACTTTTAATTTTTTCTACACTGTACGGAGCTAATACTTTTTTTTTTTAATTGAAGTTGATTTTGTTCTAGCACTCGAAAATTTTGTGGCGATTTGGGAGTCCCAAAATATTATAGAAACAAGTTTGCTGCTGCAATCATTAGAATTAAAAGAATGATGATGCTTTATGCCATGAAACGCCAGAGTTATTTTGGCAGTAGTAACTTTCCTTTCGTTGCTGGTATTTGGTTTTACAAAATAAGTATCAATACTTTTGGAACTGGAACTCGAAATGCTCAATTTGCGTTTCTGAATGTTAAAGTGTTGTGTAATATCTGAACCTAACAATAAACGTTTGTCTACAGATTTTGCATTCAACTTCGTTATGTTTTCCTTTTGCAATAAAATTCCATTCTTTCGAATAATCATCGTTAAAAACGCACTTTCCTTTTGGCATTGTTAAGGGCTTAATGAAAGAAACAAAATTTAATTTACCTTTGTATAATTAATAAAGAATTAATTTATCTTTAATTATATATTTTATGTATTAACCAAATATCGTACCTTCGAAAAAGGCGAAATATTATTATTTTTAATAATTATTGAAATAACATCCACGCACTCTACCGATACCGCACCGCACAATGTCCAAATAAGAACTGTTTGCAAATAAGCAGATGCAATATATCTACAGAATTATAAATAAAATGCTTAAACTAAATAAAAAGCGACCAATCAAAGGGACCGTCGCCGCCATGCCACTATCATAAACTGTAAACACAATTAATTTCCTCGAATCCTCAGTTTTTATGGCTGACAAATCAATTTAAGTTGGATTATTCGAAAAGAATATTGAAAATTATAATTGCTTAAGATAATATTTATAATATCATATTTTCATTAAAATACGGGACATTAGGCTGTCCCTACAAGTACAATAAGGGACAACACAATTCGGGACATGTTCTGGCTTCACTGGTCTTTCCATCTTGCAGATGGCCTTCCCGTTTCTCTCTATCCCTTCCCTTTGATCAATATTTATCCACCTCTGTTGATAGCCGACATCTTTCCATCCTAAACAGATGCTCTTTCTGTTTCTCTCTCTCTCTCTCTCTCTCTCTCTCTCTCTCTCTATACCTTGATCTTTTCGTTTACGTTGTAAATGTATAGTTCTCTTCTGCCTTTCTTTTTATATGATTTGATTTTGTGCATCTTTTAATTGCTCTTAAGAATCTTATCTCTGCAGCTTGTATTTTACTTTCATTTATCTTTTTAACCGTCAATGTTTCCGAACCACATAATTTAACAGAGTGGGAGTTTCTCGTCTTGTTTTTTTTTTATTCAGTGTCCTTTTAATTGTTCCACCGATTTCCTGAAATTTCTTTAAAAATCGGTTTACTTCATAAACTGATTTTTGAAGGTAATGTTCGTTGTCTTGTAATATAATTTGATCATCTGCATTCACCATTGCGTTGATAACAGTTCGGGTTAAGTGGATACCTTGTTTTCCATATTTTAATAATCTGATATATATTGAATAGAGTTGGAGATAAACCACATCCCTGTGTACCACCCTATTAATTTCAATCTCTTCTGTTAATTTATTAATAAACTATATTTTTGTATATTTACAAACTTGTATAGCTTGTATCAAATGTAATGGATATCCTTGTGTTTTCATTATACTCTATAATTTTTCTCCATAATGCTAAATGAGTCTCCAAATTAAACTGTCAATTTTTTTCAATAATTTGTTTTTGCACAAATATTGCGTACACATGATCTTCCATGTCTGAAACCATTTTGTTCTTCTGAGAGTAGATTGTTTGCAATATTTCTTAGTCTTATTCAGAATTTTTCTTATTAAATTTTGTAACCCGTATTTAATAAACTTATTCCTCTGTAATTTCCACAATCATTTTTCTCCTTTCTTAAATATAGATATAGTCTTACCTATTAATCAATCTGATGGAACCTCATATTTTAACAGTCTATATATTAATTTTAAGAAACTGTGATGTCAATATTCTCCGACATATTTCTAAAGTTCTGTATTTATGCCATCTAATCTGGTTGATTTTCTGTTATTTGATATATTTGGCTTTTTTTTTAGTTTCTCTAATCCAAATGGTTCTGTATCAGTACAGATTTCTTCATTATATTTTTTGTTAATAAATTTAAGTCATACCATAAATTCTTATAATGTTCTATCCATTGTTTCTCGTGTATGATGTTGATTTGTGCTATACCTCTTTCTACATTGTTTAATTTCCGTAAGGAAATTAAACAATGTAGAAAGAAAAATTTTGTTTGCCTGGTCTTCCAGGTATATCTTCTATTTTATTAATAAATCTGTTCGAAGAATCATCTACAAAAAGCAAGACACAGTGAGATGACTATAGTTATTTAATGCAAAGGCAACTAAAGCTAAAGTTGCAATATTAAGTATTATCCGCATGCAGTCTCCGAATGTTTAAAAATGGAAGGATTTACGAAAATTATAATTAATATTTTCAGTTTTAAAGACAGGAGTACCCTCTAATTTTGTAGCTTCCACCTGATGCCCAGTTTATCAAATTGAGATTCCATATTAATAATCGAGTTAGAGTAGCTAAGACGCATCGATTTTAATAAAAACTAATATTTGGTTGTTTATCCCTTTTCTAATTTTTCTTTGTAGTAGTACCAAAATTGCCATCGCAAGACGCAAGCCGTTGCTGTCTGTAAGGGCGAAGCAAAATGCTTTTATAATCCCTGCTATCTGATAAGGTTGCTGTGTAGGGAAAAGTTTATGAGCTAAATGCTCTGCCCAGGTGGGTGCGAGTTATAGATCCTCGTTAGGAATTGGGATGGCCTTAGGTCTGCTATATTTGCAGAAATCTATTTCGTCATAATTTGCTGCTTGTTGTACAAGTTCATTTGGATGTGAAGAGGATGCTGAGAAGAATTTTACTGCTGAAGACTGCAGGAAAGAGTAGATGTAGGGGATATATTTGTATCCCGGTGGAGTTGGACATTTCTGATATACCATGGTGCGTTTAAGATCATGCGGAGACATTTGTTTTGTACTCTCTGCAGTTTGAGGATATTTGTACTTGAAGTGTGGCTCCAGGCTGGGGATGCATAAGTAATAATGGATCGAATCATCAAGTGATAAAGAAGCAGTTTTATTTTGGTATCCACCTTGCTGCTCCTGTTGATAACAGGGTAGAGCTGTGCAATAATTTTTGATGCCTTTGTACATGAGGCTTTTGTATGTGGACTGAAGGTTAGTTTTCTGTCCAGCAGTGCACCCAGATATTTGACTTCTGCTTTCCAGGGAATCTTGGTATTAAATAGGAAGATGTCATCTTTGGGAGATATTGAATTTTTAATGAAGAGAATGGCGATACTCTTCTGAGGGTTTACTTGCAATCTCCATTCCGAGAACCAGTGCTCTAATCTCTGCAGGTTTTCTTGCAGTTTCTTGGTGACAAGGTGCGGCTTAATAGATCTGGCTAGTATAGCTGTGTCGTCTGCGTATAGGGCAATGATAGATGACATTGGATTGCGGTATGTAAATCGAGAAAAGTATTGGTGCCAGTAGGGACCCTTGAGGCACTTCTGCCAAGATTCGTCGCTGGATAGATAATATATCATTTAGTTTGACTTGCATTCATTTGCCACTAAGAAATGATTTTATAATTTGGACTAGATCTAATGGAATGCCGGCTAAAATCAACTTGTATAACTAGTCCAAAAGTGCAATAATTTGTCGAACGCCTTTTCTAAGTCAATAAAAAGGGCTCTGGTGTATTGGTACCAATTGTAACTTGTGGTAATGAACTCGATTAGTCTGTGAATTTGTTGAGTGGTACTATGAAACTGGAGAAAACTAAACTGTTCTGTAGGAAGAATGTTTAAATTTTTTACTGAAAGTTGAATTCTGGAAAGGATAACTTTTTCTGCTATTTTGCCCAAATTAGAATTTGGGCAAAATAGCAGAAAATCAGACTTATAGTACGATAACTTGGAGGCTGCTGAAGATCCTTGCCAGGCTTATAAACAGGAACCACGTCTGCCAACTTCCATGCAGAGGGAAAGTACTTGAACCTGAACATAGCATTTATTATTGTTGTAAGATATACAATGGCCTTTCGGGGTAGCAGTTTAATAACTTTGTTGGATATGCCATCAAGCCCAGGAGCTTTTTTATTCTTTAAATTCTTTATAATGCCATAAATTTCAGCTGGAGAAGTAGATGTGAGTTGGCTGGTACAGGTATCAGACAGTTTTAATACGTGTCTGACATGGCAGCGGACTTTGTAAATATGATTGAAATTTATCTAAATTTTTAGCTATAGTTTCGGCTTTTTCTGCATCTGTGTAAACAATGTTCAGATCAGATTTGAGAGGGGAAAGAAATTTGTTTTTGTTTTTGTTGTTTCTCAGCAGCTTCCAGATGGTTTGATCACTGGGTGATATGGAGGCTGATTTGTCTCCCCATAGTTTGTTTCTGTGGACTTTAAGTGCATCTCTCACTGCACTGTTCATTTTGTGGATGGCAATTGTATCTCAACAATTGCTATCCCTTTATAGTCCTTATAAGGGCTGGCTTAAAGGGGCGAAGCAAGAAGGCTTTTCATCTTCCCCGTTATCTGTAGAGGACAGTGTAGGGATAAGGTGTTATTGAGCTATTAAAGCTCTGATCATGGCAGGAGGGTAACAGCAATAGCCAAGCCACAGTTAGATCTTCATTGGCTACAGCATTGTCATCCACAAGACAACTAATCTTTTGAAAATGGATTATATGTATATTTAAATAGTATGAAAAAATTTAAAACAAAAATTTAATTTTTAAAGCTAGCTTAAGAAGAACTAAATTATTCAATATTAGTTACTCTTGAAATTAAGTATTAAACATTTTTCTGAAAACTATGTAACTGATAAAATAACCGCATGAATGCTTCGTGAAGTACGTCATTCCTAATTTATCACTTTATGCAGAAATGATGTAAACAATTTAGCAAAACTTTAATTTTAAATTCTGGCATCGATCGAAAAATATGAAATTATTTATAGTACTATTTTTTTAAATTGTAAAATGAATATTTATTAAATAATACATTAAAACGTTTCTACGTATTAAACCCCCTCCCCCATATTATATACTTTGTCAAACGTGCACCAGTCTATAATTAAAACGCTTTCGACGAATCTGACGCGGATTTATAAATTTACTAATCAGAACCTACTGCTTTATATGAAGAAGTAGACAGGAAAAGAACGTAGTTGGCTGAATATCTAAATATATATAAAATGGCATATGTGAATATTTATTTTAAAACTAAATAAAATTCTTCTATTAAAAAATATAGTAACCTTAAAGTTTTATTTAAAATTAATTCTTTATTTTGCATTTTAAAAGAATATTAATTTTTATTTAAAAAACAAATTACACACTTGTTTAGTGCAATTACTAAGATCATATAATTTTATAGCATACATTGGAAAAATGTATTAATAAGAGGTCGTATTAATCTTCTAAAAGAGTAACCTTCTAAAAGGATAAAAGAGTAATAATTGACAATTTATATGATATACTTGTATGAATAGAGTAATAATTGACAAGGTATACTAGTATGAACAGAGTAATATATATACTAGTATGAACAGAGTAATATATATACTAGTATGAATAAAGAGTAATAATTGATAATTTATATGATATACTTGTATGTCATATATATATATATATATATATATATATATATATATATATAAAATAAAATAAAATCACCGACCATCCAAAGTATGGCTATCAAAACCACAAACACGGTGTTCTATACACAAAACTACTTACAGAAGATTTTTTCACGACAGATAACGATTCTTTATTTTTCTAACTATATGTATTCTCAGACTATCAAATTTTCTTTTTGTATAATGCTTCTAGGATATAAATATTTCCTTCTAGTTCACATACCACCTATCGGAAATCCTTGGACGACTTAAGTTGTCATGGAGTTAAATCTCTGCTCATGGTTTAGGACAGATGATGACCATTGAAGTGCAACGAAACATAAAAATGAACAAATTCCTCCTAATGGAATTCCTACTCTGGGTATTAAATTGGGAATTTAGTCATTTTCAGGCAGTACTTGCAAAGACGCTGTGGTGTTTTCCAAAAAAAAAAAAAAAAAAAAAAAATACAAAACTTATTTACATTCCTTCAACTGATTCATAAATCAAGCTTTACTAGTAATTATTTCGATTATTTAAACGGTGTCCACAAACACCTTTACTTAATTCTACAAATTAGTTATATACGGTTTAATTGATTGCATTAATTACAGAAATAGGCCCAGATAATATTTTATACATGTATACTGCGACAAGAGATTATAAAATCTTTAAGTTTCATCACCGCATGTTGATTATATATATTTTTTTTATAAATTAACTAAAGTTTTATATTTATCTATAATTAAATAAGAATTATTTTCATAAGTTCACAGACTTAAGCTATTAGACATTGCAGAGATTTTAAATAATATGCAATAGCGTGATATCAATTGCGTGGGATAAAAAGTGAAATAGGAAACAGTTCAGTGAAATCTTGTTGTATTTCATGGAAACGTTTTTATTTGACAAGTTGAATACGTTCTGATGATATCGAGTTGATATCTTCTAGCCTTCGTTGCTCAGTTTGTCTCGACGATGCTTTCTTGGCCGGAAAGGCTTGGGTTCAATATCCCTTGTAGGAAGAATAAAAACTTAGTAATGTTTTTGGAATGAACTGAGTTAGCCGGTCTCATGCAGAGGAGGTTTCGTCGTTAAACAGCGACCTCTCTATATAATTATTTGAAAATGACTTCTTAATAAAATCTAGTACTGACAATAGATCTTATTATAAAGAAAAAGACATACGATTCCATCAGATTTTACTGTCAGATAGTTGCATTTATATATATACATATTTTGAGATACATTTGGAAGAACTGTTTTTATGCTAAAACCTGGTCAAAATTACAGCCAAGAGTGTGTGTGTGTTATAATAGGAACAAGAATCAGGTATCCCTATTACATGCAACCTGATTGGATGAATAGTTAGCATAGTCGCTCTGCAACCAACAGGTTGCGAGTTCGGTTTCGTCCGTAGGCGTGGATGGTTGGGATTGCATTAATCACGGCCCTAATGTTCTATACGTTTACAACTTTTATGGGTGGAAGTCACATAAAAATATTATGGGAAAACATTAACCCATCCTGCCAAACCACGTATTGAAAATTTAAACATTTGTTCTTTCATTATTGACAGCTGCTTGTTGTGCTATCATCTTTGTTTATCCTTTACATTTTATTATTCAGTTCTTTACTTTGCCTCTCTGTTATGTTGGCTGTAGTTCATGATTTTCTAGTTCCTAACTTTGTTTATTGTTAAGCCATCAACTTTTCATCGAATTTATATTGCATATGTTAGCACTGGTCCGATAACTGCATTTGTAGATAACTGTATTCTTCCAAGTGAGGCTATATTTGGACTCTAGATATTCTTCTAACTTTCATTGCTTGTACTCACATGACGCCCAATTATTATTCTTACGAAATTATTCAGTAAAAATAAATCACACAAAAAATAAATATTCCAGCGAAACTCTAGACTAGATACTATAGAAACTATATTAATAAGAAAAAAGTGTATATTTAAAAATCTCAATAAAAAGTTATAATTCAATAATTTTTAAGAAAGTTTTATATATTTTATAAATAAATTTAGGATTCTATGTTAATTCTAACATATAAATAAAATATTCACATTTATACCAGGATGCTGAGGAGCTTACATAATCGAGTGTAAATCGCCTGTATTTGCCCTTCTATTGGTACTAAGTGGCTTCGAATCCCATCGGTGGCTAAACGAACTTTACAGGTATATCATTCATGAAGGGAATACAGAAACGAAATTATTAGTTAGCTGAATTACATGTTTGTAGACATCTAATCAGTGGACTCAAACTATCTTACAATGGAACAGAAATGAAGCCTTGGATACAGCAACTACAGTGCTTGAGCCACATTCGTCGCAGTCGCCTTGACTCGCATGTGCTATTTCTGAGCAATATAGAATCATTGTACCTTGCACCTTTTCTCAGGTTATGATTAAATATAAAACGTTTAATTATCAGATCAGTAATTATATATAATAAATGCCAAAGAAGATTAGCTGGGTTGTTCTACTTTCTGTATAATATTTAAAATTCAGACGTCATGATATTTCCGCCTTCCATTGTAAGCACGGTATATTAGGGTTAAGGGTGGACAATGTTGATAAAACTTTTAGCCACTTGCTGCTTCTAATTCGCAAGATGGTTGTCTCTTCAGAAGTATTTCCCTTGTTTTACTAAGGAACTCCTTATGAATGTTAATCCGGGTAGTTCAAAGCTAATATTATCCAAATCTTCGATATGTATACCTGTTCTTGGTTCAAAGCCGATTACAAATTAAGTAAATTAACATCACCATTTAATAATTAGCCTGATACCAAATATGTATTGATAAAAAAACGAATTCTCTGATCAGAAACCGTCTAGCAGTAAAATTGGAATCCACCAAATTACATATAAATCTAAAAGACTGCAACACAGAAAAA
Source organism: Typopeltis vanoorti (assembly GCF_054136105.1). Lineage (NCBI taxonomy): Eukaryota > Metazoa > Arthropoda > Arachnida > Uropygi > Thelyphonidae > Typopeltis > Typopeltis vanoorti. The sequence goes on from NC_143562.1 coordinate 91,499,230, forward strand.
CTTAAAATACAAGATCGCAAAGAACAGAGGAAAAAAAAATTGAACTGAACATTGATTTTTTAGACTTCATTTCTGAGATCCAATGAATTCTAAAGGCATTCCTTAAATATTCTTCCTGTTCTCACTGGCATAAGAAAAGAAAAAGAATAAAAAATGAAATAAAACGCTACTCCTAGGTTACTAAGAATCAGAGAAAAAAATCCCTAACTAAAAAACTTGATGCAACAAAAAATTAGATTCTAACATATAAAAAAATACACTTACCGTATTCAATAGTATGTGAAGTAATTAAAGTCTCAGTATGCATATAAAAACGTATTCATTTGTGAAAGAGAATAAAAAATATTTATCAGTAACATAACTAAAGGGATTATGGAGGCACCTAGAATATTTATTTATTTCTTCCATTGCAAAATTAAAAATATGCAAATAACTCCAGTTAAGCCATCAACTACGTGATAAATATTAATGAACAAAATATCCACAGTAGACTGTTTTGTCAATCGTGGTTCACTTCATGCAATGAAACCTGTGGTGAATAACAAATCAGACCTTTCGCCAAAGAGAAAATGTTATTATTCAGATAATTCGTGTGCTGTTTATACAACGAAGTAATTGGCAGTTCTACAACTTAATCAAAGGAGACCAAAAGTTATACGAAACATAAAAGACTTTGGATTGTTGGTGAATTATAATTATTTCCATGAATTATTCTGGTAGATTTAAAAAATTTTAAATATATATAAGGAAAATACAATACTATAGTTAATCATTCCCTATAAAATCATTATAAGAACTGTCTTAAAGGGGCGAAGCAAGAATTCTTTTCATCTTCCCCGTTATCTGTAGAGGACAGTGTAGGGGGGGGTTAAAGTGTTATTGAGCTATTAAAGCTCTGATCATGGCAGGAGTGTAACAACAATAGCCGAGCCTCAGTTAGAACTTCATTATACAAGTTACCGCATTACCATCCATTACCCTCCGAGGGTATTAATCGCCGTATCTCACGTCGATTAGCTCTTTCACCTTCCCTATAATGACTGGCTTAAAGGGGCGAAGCAAGAATGCTTTTCATATTCCCCGTTATCTGTAGAGGACAGTGTAGGGATAAGGTGTTATTGGGCTATTAATTAAAGCTCTGATCATGGCAGGAGGGTAACAGCAATAGCCGAGCCTCAGTTAGAACTTCATTGGTTACAGCATTGCTATCCATTACCCTCCAAGGGTATTGGATTGAAAATCCTATTCGAATTTTTCAATCTTGTATCCACCTTCCCACTTATAGTCCTTATAAGGACTGGCTTAAAGGGGCGAAGCAAGAATGCTTTTCATCTTCCCCGTTATCTGTAGAGGACAGTGTAGGAATAAGGTGGTATTGAGCTATTAAAGCTCTGATCATGGCAGGAGGGTAACAGCAATAGCCAAGCCTCAGTTAGAACTTCATTGGCTACAGCATTGCCATCCATTACCCTCCAAGGGTATTGGATTGAATGAATCAATCACCGCATCTCACGGTCGATTGATCCTTCATCAGTTTTTTTTCGTCACCTTCCCACTTGCAGTTGGTTGTCTATTTTATAAATCAAGATGTGAAAGTTTTTATGGTGTTTTAAGGAAATAAAAGAAAACTTAAATATTCCTGCTTAGATTTTCCTTATGAATAAAATTCTTAAATTAGTTTTTTTCTTACGTCCAAAAATAAAAATTGATTTTTATATTATTACTATTTATGAATGTCAATTACCGAAGCCGCGAATGACAAGAATATTGGCCAATCATCTCCATTCTGTACTATCATTATATTTATAAACAAAACCGGTTATGGACTTAAATGCTTTGTCCGAATTAGTTTGTTAATTAACTTGTTTTATGATTAAATATTCGCTGGAAGAAATTCTGAATGAGATTAATTAGGTAAACAAAGAAGCAGACTGCAATTAAGCCTTTTTACTAAGTAATATTTTAAACAAAAAAGTAATAAATTAGTCGAGGCTAAAGTATGTGGACGGAAGATGAATGGAGAAATGGTGACATTTATTGCTGATTTTTTTTGAAGAATAGAAGATGCGTCTAGTAAACACTGGAGAGTCATTAGAAGATATTTTTGACATTCTTTCTTTATAGAAACAAAAGATCGAGACAGATCACGCATTATTATGTAAACATCATTGTCTGTAGAGAATATTTTCTGTATTTGGAAAATTAAAGGTAAATTCATTTGTTTTTTTTTTCCTTAAGTATAAAAAAAATGCATGATTGCAAGGTTAGTTTGATGTTTTAAGAAAAATTACAATCTATCAAATAAACAAAATTAAAATTAGGAAATAATTCAAGATATGTAATTACGTTTGAAGCACAGAACTTTTACTGTGCATGGTGATAGCTCATTTGAATGTTGTCCGTAAATTTAGGAACAAATGATTAAACTGTAATAACAATTAGCTATGCTAATTGGTTCTTTCAATAAACTAAACAATTAATTCGTTTTTTTTTTAAAGTAATAGTCCAATATTGAAACTAGGATTCTTATCGTACCACTTGGAGCGTACTTTTGGCATAGGATTGCCAGAGTTGGCAACATTAACGATTTACTGCTGCAGTTTGCGTTAAAAAACGGATATTACTAGCAACGACTGTTAATCGATGACCAAAATAGTGAAGTCAGCAGGTTCGACTTTTAAATTAAACTTCAGACAATTAAATTTTACTGTTAGAATTACTTCGAAAGTGAGCATTTTATTAGAAGTGTAAAAGATGGAAACCGAACTGAAATACCGGACTTCCCTGTATTCAATAATTAATTTATAGAGTTAGTTTTCGCTTATAAGGTAGGATGTAAACAACACTTTAATTAGATACATTTTGGGGAATTGTTAATGCTTTAAAAACGTAATGCTTTTAGAACTTCATCCTGTGAGATTACAGATGACTTCGATTTCCTTTCATGTTCGTTTACTTCTGTAAAGGGATTAATTATAGCAGTGATAATCCCAAACAGCTTCGGAAATGGTCTGTAGCACGTCAGTGTGTTCTGCCAATTAGTGGAGCCCATCCAGAAAGTTTTAAAGTACCAACACCTTCGTAGTTCTCCATGCATTCTTATCACCACCTTTTTACTCCAGTAGCATCACGTCTAAGTATACTAGAAATGCAACGATCAGTGGACAGACTGCTAAATAAAAATCACGCAGTATACGATCATAAATAGTCAAGGTTACGATAACAATATACTAACTATCAAATTCGTAACTCCTGCTGTTTAATTAAAGCGTAAAAAACAGTGAGGTCACATTAGAGATTGTCGTAACTTGCAAGAATCTAAATTTACAGGCCTTCTCCATTTAACATTCACGTCGACAGTAATTCAGCTGTGCCTTCACATTACGGAGGTAATTTTCTCTGTTACTTATATAATCAAGCAACCATTCCAGACTTTATTATCCATTTAGGAAGTTAATATATCGTAATTTTTGCTTATACTTGTATAAAAGGTATAGTTCGTTTTCTAAAGGTTTTTTTTTATATTTTATTAGACGGCAATATATACATTAGAGGAAGTTCGGACAACTGAGACACGGTTTCTTCCTCTTAATTTAATTATTTTGATGCAAACTTCCACATTTTTATGGTCCTTTTAGTGTGGAGTAAAGTTATGGCGATGCTCCCCCCCCCTTTCTATCATATTTGTTACTGGAATTAGCTGCTGTGGCATGCAAAGTAAGATAGACATTGTTACCGAGATTTTTATAGGAGTTTAAAAATAGCATCATTTCATTGTGTCTAGTTCATAAAAAGCATTTTTGCATTCTGAAAAGAAATACATCACCGTGCCGTTTTTCCTTTAGATCTTTTCATGCGAAAACAGACTCCAAAACACTTAAGAAAAAAAAAATTTAATAATATTTCCGCATTATAAGGTTAGATGCAATGAGAGTCATTAAAATAATCGGTGAGACCATTAATTATGACAACTTAATATACATCGTGTACCTTCATTAATATTACTGTAAGTTAATCACGACATAAGTCTCTGATTAGGTGGTTTAAAGATTTCCCGAACGAATAACTATCGCTTTGTTATAAACGAATCTTTGAATGTATTTTCATCCTTTATTTTGAATTGTTAATGAGCGTATTAATACAAATTAGAATAAGGATTATAATTAGTTCTGTGTAGAATTACTTTTCCTCTCTACGAGACTATTTCCAGTTACACCTGTACGGATTATACTTCTGTATTAGTGTAATGCTAATACTAATCGCATCTAATACAGAATGCGATATTGAAGTGTCTTAAATATTAGAAGTTGTTGTCTTTGAAACGTAGTTCCTGATTAAATGGAGTGAATTTTATTACCTTCTTTAGCAGCCTAAGGGTAGCACGTATCTTATGTTTGTTAACTGGGTGTGTTTTCTGGCTAGTTTGTATATTTTAATAGAAGTAAACACCGAAGATTCTAAGAGCAGAAAATTCTGCTCTTAGATTCTTAAAATTTTTAAAAGTTGATAATTGCAGAGACACCCATGAATATTCCTTTCTAAATTTAAACTGAAGTCTCTCTCTCTCTCTCTCTCTCTCTCTCTCTCCACCCATTGACGAAACATGTGACGTTATATACTGGTTATCCCTTTCAGTCGTTTCCGACCGTAGCTAACTTTGTAAGCATTTGCCCACAAAGTATTCCTGGTGAGATTTTTACAGGGTAGTACACCATTGCTTCCCTCCCCCCCAAATTTTACGCTGAATCTCCGTTGGCAGAGATAATCTTGTACTAGTCTTTGTGTTGACTGTACGAGACCAAGGAAAGTACCCTGAGATATTTTGGACTGTCTAAAGTCTAGACAGAATGTCGTTCCAAAGGTCAGCGACTAAGCAAGGCGTCGAGTGATAGATGCTACATTCCCCATGATCCCGCAAATGTTCGAGATAATTCAAATCAGGAGAATTAGACGACCATAGAAGTACACGGAATGCTTGCACAATGAAAGCCTTTTGACACGAGACGTTGTCTTTCTAGAAAAGTTCAAATCCATTGGACGACATTGTCACCATGTTGGACAATACTTGGTCCGAAACAATCCAACAATAGATAAAGATTAGCGATCAAGATCAGTTCATTGGAAATGAGAGGACCCAGTGATGAGAACAAGACCTATACCAAGATATCCCACCACGAAAAATCATGCTGATTGGTTGAAAAAACTGGATGATCAATGATTTGCCTCATGAATCTGTGTTAAGCAAAACAAATCAACTGAATAGTTCCTTTTATAGTTCCAAAGAACCACACTTATTCTAAATGAATGAGCTAATGATAATCTTTGTAATTTTTTTCTGTGGGAACCTCTGTGGAACATCACTCCATTGAGTAGTCAGTTACCATAGTAATATACCTTCCATTTTTTTTTAATTTTGATAATGCGAAAATGATTACAAGAGCACTTAGTACTGATCACCTTTGTACATGCTAATATGAAAGAGAATGAAATGTTTGAAATTATTAAAAAACAATGTTTAAATGTAAAGATACTAATTGGTGTATTTGTTCTGAGTCCTAAGATGATATTATATGTGTATAAGCCTGCATGTAACACGTATGGCAAGAATGAATCCCCATCAATTTTAATTGTTCATTTCCTTTTTTCATGAAATCAACAGAGAATTATAAACATAATATGTTTATATTCAAGAATAATATGCTGATATCGCCATTTTTTCCTTGGTTTCTATTTTTCCTCATACGATTGCTCGTAAAAAACACTGAATTTTGTTATTGCTTCTCAAGAAAATTCTAACAAATTTAGAAACGTTATTTTATGCGCCAACTAAAAAGTGGAATTGCAAATGTTTTCATAATTGCAGAATTAAGTATTAATCGCACTAACAGTAAAGTTAATTACCAGGGAGAGAGAAGCCAATGCAAATTGTAGCAGGTACTAACAAATTACTCATGTAATTGCTTATTTTGTTCAGGTGCATGACAACACATATCTTAACTGAAATGTACGGAACGATTACAAAAAAAAAAGAAAAAGAAAAACAAATGTATAAATTCTTGTAGTGATAACAGCTGTCACCTCTTTCCATATCGTGTACTTTTTATAGCTGAATAATTAAATTGCACGTTAGGTTTTAAAGATAATTATTACGAATGTGGTAGTTCCGATTATTTTTGCCGTTTTAAATGATTATTTCAGTCACGTACAATCATTGAACCGTACATTGGAATTAGATGAAATAAAATAAAGCCACCAGCATTGCTTATACGATAGAAACCTTTGGTAGGAGGTAAAATTTCGTATTCAAACATTACTGCGAAATAACGAAAAGGTGGCCCAACTGTTTTTGTTGTGAATTCAAATACATCCGGGGCTTATTAGAAGTTCTCTTCGGTTACATTCATTTCGAAAATTGAAAATATAAGCGCCAGATGAGTTCTCCGGGGGTTCAAAATGCCTCCAATTCTACGCAGAGTGAAAATGGAGGCAGTCCCAGTGGTGATCACAAGCGGAAACAAAAGTAGAAGCTTAACAGGGGGGTATTAAAGACTTTTATGCTGATCAGTGTGCTTTGTGTAGCTCGGTGGAAATAGCAAGGATACGCGCAGAGCGTGACTAATCATAATAATGAGGCTCGAGGAAGTTTTCTCCTGACTAATATCAAGAGGGGAAAATGTCGTAGATATAAGATAAATAAAGGCATCATAGTAACAATAATGCGATTGTCAATGGGTGCATCAAGAACAGATGGGGAAGAATCACTTAAGGAATTCTAATTTTTTTTTTTTTAATTTCCTTCTTGAGCCATTGTAGCTCAGCTGATAGCAACGACGTTCTTTGGTTGTCAAGACCTGGGTTCGAATTATGTGTAGGTGATGACCTTTCTAAGGGCTTATCAACTGAATTGGGTCTCATAGGAAGATGATACGATTTTCTTCCCATAAGGTAGATTGAAAAACTAGCCTTAGGCTTCGCATTTGTTTTTGAATATGTTGGTGTACAGTAGATTGCACTCTTGCTGCCCTAAAACTGACATGTTGAAACTAACCGGGAATTTAACATGTCAGTTTTAGAGGAGCCAACATGCTTACGTTAAAAGTAAATTAAGGTGTTAAAGTGAAAGGGATGAGAAGATATTAAAGGTCATTTATGATTGGAGCAGAGTGATATCATAATGTATGATCTTTTACAGGGGATTTTGGGATGCGTATGCGAACGAAAGTCATTCCAAGGATTCTTGTCGAAAGGTCAGAAGAAATATCTCTTCTGGTAGTATCAAGAATTTATTTTACAAGAAACATATCATTCATAATACCTCCTTAAGATTGCTTCCTCTTGCAAAGTCGAAGATTCATCAAAAAAAAAAGAAAGAGATTGAAGACCGAAAGAAGATTTAGGAAGTTATCTGATTCCAGTGCGTACAAGACTAAAGGAACCACTTCGAAATGGTTTTTATAAAAAGCTTTTTGGATCACCCACGAGTATTTGCATTTACTAATTTATTGCCTTAACAGTAAAGATTATAAATGACTTTAGCCTTGTTCATGAAAGAATAAATTCTAAGCACAGTTCAAACAATACTCAAATTACGAAAATGTAAATCCGATTTATTTTGCATTATAACGTAAGGATCTCTCGAGAGTATCTAATAGGAATGGGACTAGTTTCAAATAATCACATTAAAGATTCAAATGAGAAAAATAAACCTTTTTGAAATTTTCTTATAGTATCGAAAAAAGGCAACGTTATTCTTGATAACCAAGTAGCGGTTGCTAAGTCACTCAGTCAGTTGCATAATCAACAAAAAAGAATCTTGTAGATGCATCTCAGTCAGATCCCTATAGATCCATTGGGCAATTACATCGAGGTTATGATCAAAAATTCTCACGACAAGTATAATCCAATTAACAGTGTTATAGGATTAACCTATATGTTATACAGCTTACATTAAAACCAGATTATGTTGTGCCTATGTATACTTTTGGGTCTCTTTTTGTGCTCAGTTTTCTTGATTTGGTGCCCAGTAACTGGCTGGAGTGTTTAGTTTATTATGATTATTTCTACTAACTGATTAGCCAAGTCTCCCCCCCCCCCCTACTGTCCTTCTATGCATGACTGAGTTCGTTATATAAAGTACTCCGGTGGAGACTAAACAGTTATTGAGGAGGAAACATGACTTAACAATTGCAGAGAAGGTGTTTTGTTTCCTTAAAAGAGTCCTATCAAATACACGCAGCTTGCTGGTGGTCCGAGCAAAACAAGGATATAAATGATGGTATTATTAAGATAACGATCACATAAATTCACAGATAATTACAGGGCTGTTCTTTGGATATCTATATTTCTTATTTTATTTTCTACCTGCATGTTCCTGTTAGGGGTAACGCAGCAATTTTTATTGCAACCATAATTATTGTACTTCTACCTCAAAATAAAGCAGGTGAATCGCATTTGTATGCTGTATGTTTTCATAAAGAAACACACTCTATAGTTAGCTTCCGCTGGCCAAATGAAATATATTTAACTACGGATGCACTTTGAACTTAAAATATTATCCGTTGACAAATAAAAACATCTGATGATGGACCATCTGGCCCTTTTGGATATAAAGGAACACGATCAGTTGCTACTGTCTTGTCGCCAGCGCCACCTACCGGTTGGATTGTGGTATAATCCACAAAAAGACGAAATTACATCAACTCAAAATCTTCTAAACAATACGAAGGTATTTTATTATTATTTATTAGGTTGATATGATGTTGTATTCATTTATCGATCTATTTTAAGAAATCTGGTTATTTTTTTAAAGTTATCTATCTTTACTTTGTAAGAAAACAAAGAAAATATTGAACCAAATAAAAATAAATGCTAATATATTTGCTTTCATTTTTCTAGTTCCTAAGGCTTCTATCAGAGAAGCCCCGGAGTTATATGTGAACACAGGAAGCTCCATCAACTTGACGTGCGTGATTAGCCAAAGCCCAGAACCACCCGTTTTCGTCTTCTGGTATCATAGCGACAGAATGATCAACTACGATTCTTCGAGCGGCGAAATTAGTGTTCACAAAGCTGGGAAAGACACGGCTATCAGTAGATTATTTATCAAAAATGCTCAAATTTCTGACTCAGGAAATTATACATGTTGCCCTTCCAATGCAGATGCTACTAGCATCAGCGTACACATCCTTAATGGTACGAATCATTCTAGTAAATAAGAACTAATAAATTATTGCTTACTGTTTGTCATTGAGTTAAATTTCTTGGTATTCTTGTTGTTATTCCAAGTTACCGTTTTGAGTTTTGCTGAGAATCATTTGTTTGCGGAGGAAAAAGGTCAATACTGTGAACACAGAAATAAATATTTACGTGTTAATGCCAAGAAATGTAGCAGAACCAAAATTTTTTTTTCAAGATAAAGTAAACGTAGTATTGTCGTCCATTTAACCAAGTGCAGTGCGATAAAACATCTGAATATTATATTAAATAAAAGGATAAAACAAAATTTGAAATTATGTCTATTTTATGGTTTTATAGCCAGCGAATCATCAATCATTCAGGATATTTTTTTTAAAAAAAGTCAATCGTGTGAAAAATGTACTTTATTATATTCAACAAATACTATGCGAAACTAATTCTAGTGGGAGTTTTTTCAAAATAACATAACACGAAGTAAGACCTTAACACCTACAAACTATCGCATTCAATGCTACTCAACTCCCCAGTGTATCAAAGCATTGTTTGGCCATTTATCACAGAGCTTCTCTATGACCACAAACAATCAATGGTACACTCTGAAGGCCCATATATTAGTTCATTCCGGATACTGTACGTTGTTTATCGATTGGATGCTTCCCAAATGCTTTACTCTGGCAAGTAAGGGCATCTCATGGACCATTTTATTATTAATAAAGTTTTCTTTTGCACTTTAAAAATATGCATGTAAAAATTATAAAGTAGATATATTTACATATCGGTTAACAGATTTTGAAATATCGAAAGTTAATTCTAGCAAATGCTAGAATGTTAATTCTAGCATATCCACGGACTTTTCTAGAACAATATATATATATATTACATTCCTTTCTTTGTGTTGTTTTATTAAATTAGCGTTACAGTATAATATTATTGCTTAATATTTTTTTAAAATCATTTTTACATACTATAAAACTAAAGATAAATCTATTTTCTTTACCAGAACCATTTGGTTTGGTATTTCTAGTGTTTTGTTAGAGAAATGTGTTTTATAAAGGAAATGAGTACTTTTCAAACAGAATAACAAAAAAGGATAGTTAAGTATATTTAATATACACATACCGGCCACGATTTTGAAAACAGCAGAGCTAACTGGTTTATCAAAAGTTCAGATATCCCGAGTGTTTAATCAGTGGAAAAATAACCCACTTGAGTTTCTAAAAGGCGTAACTCTGGTCTTAAGACAGTCTGTCAGGAGCCGTCGTCATCTGAAAAGGCTTGTACTGACATACAGAACTTCTTGTGTGCAGCAATCCCGAATCATTTAACGAAGGCTGTTTCCGATCCATATGTCACCGAACTATGTGCGTGGAATTGAAGAGGATCGGTATTGGCAGTCGCATGGCTATACGGAAACACCGTATTAAACAAATTTGTAATTCAGTGGCCGGTATGTGTTGCAAACTTTATTGCAAAACAAAATATTATGCAATGTAAATCAAATAATTAGTCTTGTGTTGTGTATGTTCTTATATTTTAACAATGGGACTCCTCCAGCCATTAAAAACTAATCGCGTATCATTTTTTTTTATTTAGGAGAAAAAAGGGCGGCCATGCAGAAGGACTTAAACACGCCATCATCAGCTGCTTCCACTTTAAAGAGTCTCAATCAAAAATTAGCTGTCATAGCCTTCCTGGTGTCAATACCTCGCTCCTGACAAACCTAGTGGAAACGACATCCCGCCAAGTATGTGGCACAATTAGTCCGTCCAGAAACGAATATGCTTGGTAGGTACTTCTTGCTTTAGTTGATATTTGTAAAATAAGAACGAATTATCCGAAAAAATAGTAAAAAAATACGAAATACGTGAAAGAAAATAAACACTAGGCTGTTGTTATGACAAGAGCAGTTATGAGATGAATGGTAATTGGACAAATGATAAAAAAAAATTGGGAAATATGTCGAAGTCTTCTTTGAAATTCTAGTATGTGACTTATTAGCTATTCTTACTTATAATCTTGTGTCATAACAACATGTTATAAAAGCAGTTTTCTTACAAAATATTAACTTATAAAACTTAATTTGAACAAATTCAATGCAAAAGGCGATAAATGAAAAAGAACACATAGCTTGGGAAGAAATATATTTGCAAAAAAAAAAAAAAGTTTCGAAACCGCAAGATTGAAGTTAACTATCAAAACTATATCAACGACACCGTGAACAGGCTTGCTATTGAATATTGTTGGTAACAAATGACTGTCCTGAAATGTTGAAATCTCATATAGAGCAACAGAATATCAATTAATTTAAATTCAAGGAATTTAATAGACACAACTGAGGTAATATGTTTGCAGTAAATGGTGACAAGTGTTATCGAGTAGTCTGTAGCCAATCAATTAATATTTAAGTAACTCGCTGGAATACTCCGCTCCTGTATATTGCGTCGGATCTACCAATGTATTCTAGACTAATATAACAAAGTTATTTGCATTACCCTAAAACATCGAAATTAATTCATTTTTTATGATAAATAAGATACGGACAGGATACACTGTTGCGTGTTTTATAAAGAATCTCATATAGAGTTTCCTGTAAAATATATTTGTATTGAGTGTCAAAATACAATAAAAACATTCTAAGGAATAGGGAAGCTAGAGAAAGGATAATCGAATGCAAATTTAACAAGACTCAGTTGGAAATTGTGTACATTCTGATTCAGAGCAATAGGGAGTAGAACTATAAAGTAATTTAACTTGCATCTGTTTGATAAAGCTTCCATTTAAACTATATAAATAACACGCGAAAAGCTATGCTTGGAAATGGCAGACAAAGACTGCCTTTTGAGAGCTAATTTTAAGGCAAACTGCGACATTGTTGATTGTCAATATAAAGCGGTATTGTTTATAAATAGGAACGAATCTGTCCGGTTTCAACTAAGACAGAATTTTCTCTCACGTTGCTAGCCTTTTATTAACCCCATAAGACCACTATTGTGCCTGTAACATCAAGAATTCTCTGAGTACAGCGATATGGAGAAGCACAAGCTTCCAGCCTAATGCAACATACACGATCAACCGTTGTTAAAGCGACCAGAAATCTCACACTGCACACATAGTTTAGGATACTTTCTTCAGAGCGTTGAACAAGCCAAGTGTCTCCTTTGGGGATCGATAAAATTGATCAGCATAGGAAAATCCCAATGTTAACCCAAACAATGGAGAAAATTGATTCTTCAGAAGAGTACATCGATTGGATAAAACGCGCAATTTCCTCGAGGCTTATTACGTCTCCCTATTCACAGAAAATCATTTTTATAAGAATTGCAACTGCTTGACAAACTTTCCTAAATTTAATAGATGAAACGTATAAGGAATGTCTTGGATAGATGATTCCATAAATAGTTGAAACCTCTCTGGCGTTCTTTTTTTTATTTTCATTAAATAATATTTTATTATTTGGAATGATACTAATTATATTCCTGACTGAATTCCCCCCCCTCACTTTTTTTTAATCTTCGATGAGCTCATCAAAAAAGATAGATAGAACGAATACATCCTTAAAGGATGTTTCTCTAAACGGTTAAACCTCAGTAAAAGAAGAATAAATCTATTTAATTTCATTTTGATATTGTGCAATCGCTCAATGCATTTCGCTACAAATTCCCAGATAATTCTATGGAAATTAGAGATCGCTTATAATTCAGCAAAGTGCAATTAGTTTGGTGTTATCGTTTAGATAGTTCTGGTGGTGAACATGGAAATGTTAAACTCCATGGTAATTTAAGGACTCCGTTGTGGTCTTATTATCTTTGAAATATAATATAGAATGTTCTGAGATCTCACTGGACACAAAGTTCAAGGTACATGTGCTCTTTGTAGTATAGTTGAATGCATGGCTCAAACCCGCATTCTCAGCATGCTGAACTAAATTCTGTAAAATACAGTATTATCATTCAATTTGTTCTAAAACTATGCAGCATTACTTTTTTTTTTTTTGGTAGATGGGTGAAGCAAAAATGCTTTTCATCTTCCCCGTTATCTGTAAAGAAAATGTATGGATAATATAGGGCTATAAGCTCCGATCATGGAGTGTAACAGCAATAGCCGAGCCTCAGTTAGAACTTCATTGGCTACAGCATTACCATTAATTACCCTCCCTGGATACCCATTTATGTCGCCTCGTACGACATGCATGGGCTACAGTGTGGTTATTCTTATCCCGGCCACCACACGGAGTTGCAGAATTACTGCGCAAGTGGCAAATGATTGTACTTATCTTTAGATTAAAAATAAACGGTGTATTCGATATTTTTATTTATTTCTTTTATAGTTTATTATATCAGTTAAAACACACATGGTTTAGAAAATATTAAATAAAATAAAATGTTTTCTATTTATTTTATACTTTTATTTAAAGATAGAGCAAGTGAAAAATAGACTTACTCTAAAATTAGCCCATGAAAGAGATGAAAAATAAAGGTGCTGATTGGTAACTGAAAAGGGTTATTAATAATATGGAGAATCATTTATTCCGTTTTGAACATTCACCAGCGAAAGAAATACAACAATGTGTAGACAAAACTGGTACTTTTAATGTTTAAATGGCAATAACAATTGATAAAAAAATAAATGCAATGCAATTGTTCAGATATTACATAGGTTCCCTCCCCCCCTTTTTTTTTTTAAAAGAATTATCTCAGTAATTCGATCGCATTGTCTGGAATGTCATTTTTCGATAATGACCAATACTTTGGTGTTGCTATAATCTCGGCTTTATGTTTTCGGTAAAAAAAAATATCTAAGCTCCGATTTTTTTTTTTTTATTTATCAGAACATTACTTGAGTTTTTGGAAAGTGGCCAAAGATTTTCTCTTTAATAAATGTGGAGTTAAGACAGGTTCTTAAAATGGCCTTCTTTTCATTTGCTACCTATAATTAGTAAAGCGATGGGGCCGATTGCAACTAATCATCATTATCAGCGCTTCTTTTATTTTGAACTTCTTTTAAAATTAGACTCATTCTTAAAGGAAGAAAAAAATGGGGAAAAAATGCTCAGTCCCCTCTCTACAGAATGCTAGTATTGTAAACCATAATTGAGGACGAAATGCAAGATTAGCACGAGAATCGTTTGTCTTGTTTTATCTAAGGTGCATTTTTCACTTTGAAGCATCTTATTATGATGTATTTAAGGTGATTTTCGAAGGTGGGTGACCCATATCTGATATTGAAAGCAATCTATAATATATGATAAGAAAATTAGTAACGAGAAATGAGAAAGATTAACACGACTCTGGAATAAAAAATGGCGGAAAAAACATCCAAATTGATGGAGGACTCAAATGCCACAGTTGATCAAGTGAAAAGCAAAGCTACATAGAAGAAACAATACGCAGTTGATTCTTTGCACTTAAGATATGTTGCACCAAGGACTATGACTATTTACATGGGCTTTCTTTCAACTAGACGGATAACTATTTAATTTAATATTTTCACATTGCACGTTCAATTGCTCAGGTAGTATAATAGACTTCACATTTTAAGGGGTTATGAATTACCTCCAAAGAGTTTTATAGTGCTGTGGTACGGTTCATGATTTTTTTCCTTTCAATAGGCTAAGCTGTGTTGCTTACTGTATAGCGAAATATGTTATCTTTGACATAAAGTATGCTAAAACATATTAATAGTTTCCACCCGAAGAATTTGTAGCAAATAAATACTTCCAATTTACATTACGAAATTAGACAAAGTTCTAAATAATTTCAATATAATAAACATTTGAGTTAAATATATTGTTTGGAATTTGAGAAATAAAATGCGAAATATAATGAATTTCTCAAGAAATATTACACTTGAAAGTTTTAAATAAACTAAATTAAGGACAAGTGCACCTGAGTATAGTTCTGGATAGTGCAATAAACAAAAACGTTTTTTTTTTTTCCCTTTTTAGGAAACAAATCAGTTAGCGATGTGAGTCAATCCATACTCATTGATTATATATTCTCTTACTTTGATGTGAAGCTTCACAGTTCTGCCACCAGAGGTCTCTGGATTATATAGGCAAAAGTTCATAGTATACGTACATGTGTGTAGATGAAGCAGCAAAACAACACTAGGGCCTGTGATGTGGCCTGAGTTGTGTAAGTTGCAGCGATGAGGGTTAAGAAATATGAAATTGTTTAAAATTAGAGAATAAACATGAAAAACAATGCAATTCCTTATTTAAATGGAATGTTTATATTGAAACTTACTTTATAGAAAACAAATTAAGCAACTTTATCTAAATTACTGCAAGAAAAATAATGAAATGTTCGCTATTTTAAGAACTAAAACGCAGAATCGTGAACTTTTTTATTTTATGAATTCCCATCTACTTAATTTATCGAGATCGCATGTTCTAGTTGCGAAATGTTTGTAGCAGCAATCTCGAGAAAGAACGGTTTGTTTGGCAAACTAATTCCGAAAATTACCTTTCATTGCTGATAAACCATCCAGAAATCAGTGTAATAAAAGTCGGTCTCTTCATCCGCATAAACACACGGAAAATTCGGAGGCACATCGAAAGAAAAAGCGATAGACGGCATAATGGATTTCTCTTGTTGCTTTATTCGGCTAATTAAAAATTCAAACGAAACGCTACGAACTCAACAAAAGCGCAACATATCTCAAAAGACCGCTCAACATCGTAAATGTGTGGCGATTTTTTTTTGTTGTTGTTTTGTTTTGATTTTATTTTTCTTACTTTTCCAAGTATGGTTTGGCGTTTCTAAGAGTCACCTGTCATCGTAAGTTAATGTCAGATACAGATGAAGTTGTGTTTTTGCCCAGGGAAACCGTAAAGATGGAGAACGTTACGATTAGCGACTTTGGAGTGCAGTGACAGGTCAAAAAATAAGCGATATCCAGTTTACTGAAGACTAATGTGTTTACCTGGAAAAGTGGGCGACTTTGACAATCACTTTGGGCTTAATGAGAAGCTTCGGTATGTCAAGCGTAGGGGAATTAAAAGCAATTAGAAGTAACCAATATATCGGATATAAAAGTAGCACAAAAATTAAAAGTATTCTACTATTAAGAAGATGTATAAAGTGACAAAATACCCAGAAAAACTGCGCAGTCGCCTTATTGAAAATCTAAAAGCATTTGAAACTTGGAAATTACTAACATTAATTTAAGTCACAACCGAGCTAGTTTTTGTTGTATTAAGAATAGCCACAGTAATGTAAACATTTACTGACTCCACATACATAAAGAGCCATCTACATTTCATTTATTAAGTCCTGCAAAATAGGCAGTCATCTTTTTCTGTTCGTCTGTTCATGCACGTAACGTGCGCTGAATATCACTATAAATTACAAATATATTTTCTAAACTTTTTTTTAAACTCTAAAGTGTATACGCGATGCTTCTTTACCCTTAGTTAACGTTTGGAAACCTAAGGTCACCATTTTAAACCTCTGATTGTTGAACTCATGGCTATCGATGATTGCTCAAATCATCGGGGAGAGAGCATAGTAGATACGTGCAACCATCTCGTGATCCTGAACTAATAAATCCTACAAACGGGTTCGCCTATTTAGTTCTTGACTATGTACGTGTGCAGTACTGACAGAAGAAACATTGAATATTCTACTACATAGCTGAAGAAATGAAAGAAATATTTGGTCCCCATAGCACAGAGTAATAAGTCATATCCGTCTTAAACAAACCAGACTTTTATTACATAGAAGCCATGCAAGACATTTACTACGTAGGCTTTGCAAGAACACTTCTTAATTACAGTATGCCTAGAAAATGCTAAAGAAGATGATTATGCCGAGGATATTCCAGCCATTTCCACTGCCTGAAAAATTCTTTCACTAATAGGAACAATCGCATTCTCTAATAAAGAAGATATCCCTTATGACATTCGAGTTAGAGGTCATGCTTTTATTTCTTCCTAATTACTTCGATCTAAAAGTAGATTTAGCGCTATAGAAACAAACGATGTATATGCAATGCTTCTATACGATCAATAAATAGATCTAATAGTGAACTAATATTTCCGAACGAGTAACAAACTAATATTAATGTTGGCTCTGGCAGCACTTGAAAGATATTTGACAAGCAACTTGTGTATGTTTCCAGTTATATTTCCCATGTCATTGTTATAATCATTCAAGAAATTCAAGCGCGATTTAGATATTTTTAGCTTAAATGGAATCCCAATGACATTTGTAAGCAATGACGAGCAGTACCCTTGAACTATGGGTGGTAATCAAAATCTACCATGCAGAACCTTTTGTTATGGAAACATTACATCGCATTAGACCTAAGCTAAATTTGAGGTATTTTATCTTATAGGAATTTGTAAATCAAATTTGGACATGCCAGACGTTTTACAAACTGGAAAAATATGAAAATTGGCATCATCTGGTTAAAAATACCTGAACGTATTGAAGTAAGATAATAACAAATAATCTGAATTAAGTTCAAACAAAGATATTAACGCAGAAAATAATTTCAACTGGCTTATAGTTCTAAAGTTATAAATAATCAATAATATTTTAAAATTGAGCGATGGAAGAAGATGAATTTTGTATGAATTTAAAGCATGCGGATGCAAATATCACTTGCAAATTCACCTAAGATGCATATAATAAAAATCACCTAACTGCATAAACAAATGTCTATTTTAGCAATTCCGTATGGTGAGCAACGCATCAAGTCTGAAACAGCGAACATTTTCAAAAATCCAACAGAAAAATGTCATCTATCACGCTTACAGAGAACAACGTATCGTTTGGTACAGAACAGTTTCGACTATATTTTTTGTTTTTTTGTTGGTCGTTTCAGACATTCCCAGAATAAATTACACTTGCAGTGTGTTTGCGTATTGTTGGGTGGCAGTAGTAGTTCTGTAATAGCATTATGATGAATTGTCGAACTTTCAGCATATTTCATTGCATTCTACCAATATAAGTCAGAATGGAGCAGAGGGATATATGGAAAGTGGATCACGTTGCAAATTTTACTGTGACTAACCTAGCACTGCGATTTGAAAATTTCTAGTCTAGGTCAGAATCACTTCGTAGTTCCTTTTTAGAGCATGTTATCTTTGATGATGTAAAATAGTTGGAAAAAAGGGCCTAGGCTTTTTTCTAGAAAAAAGAGAAAAATATTGTTTTGCTAGAAAGGTGTATTTTTATGGAAAGGCAGAGGCCTTTTTTCCGAAGTGAAAGAAATTCATTGTTTTGAGAAAAATTTTGGAAAGCAGACTCCTTATTTTCTAAAGTGAAAGAAATTCATTGTTTTGAAAAAAAAATTGAAAAGGCAGAGGCCTTTTTTCTAAAGTGAAAGAAATTTATTGTTTTGAAAAAAAATTGAAAAGGCAGAGGCCTTTTTTCTAAAGTGAAAGAAATTTATTGTTTTGGGAAAAAAATTAAAAAGGCAGAGGCCTTTTTTTCTAAAGTGAAAGAAATTTCTTGTTTTAAGAAAAAAATTGGAAAGGCACACTCCTTATTTTCTAAAGTGAAATAAATTCATTGTTTTGAAAAAAATTGAAAAGGCAGAGGCCTTTTTTCTAAAGTGAAAGAAACTTATCATTTTAAGAAAAAAAATTGGAAATGCAGATGCCAGTTGTTATTACGTCATGATTCCTGCAGAACTTCCCCATATCGTCAGTTGCTAACGAACTTTATAATACTCAGAATTCACAAAATACCCTTTCTTAGACACGTCAGGGGGCGAAGAATCAGAACTGAGATGCTTATTAGGTTTGAAATGCAGCCAGGCTTACAGAAAAGGTGAACTTTCTGCGAACAGACAGAGCACACCTCTACTACTGACTAGTTCAGTCGATACTGATGTCACCAACACGAGCAACGTCGTAAAATGTTTGCAGTTCAATGATAAGCATCTCAATATTGCTTTATCGATAGTGACAGCGGTTAGGTACGTTTGAATGCAGATCTGGACTCGCTCCGATGCCTTCGTTGATGGTATTCGCAGGAGTAGTCAGATTTTTCCATGTCTCGTTTTTCATGAGCTGTAGATAGAAAGGGAATAGCCAGCGAATTTTCGATAACAGTGGAGAAGGAAAAATCCTAGTTGTAGTTCCACCTAATCCCGATGAGGGCGTCAACAGTAGTGTATTCAATAACAATGGATAAGTTTTAATTACTAGCAATTGTGAATAAATGACGTCATGCCTGTCTGTTTCCTTTTTATTGTTACAACAATAGTCCTAGCTTACCTCATATTTCTATAATCATCTGCTGATTATATAATTAAATTAATGAATATTGTTTTAAATGCATTTTCAAATAACTGGCTGGTAATACATTAAACATAGTGGAAATAGTACTTCTGTTTCGTTGTTCTTGTTCATAATCGAAGATGTATTCCATCTTTTTTTTTCCACGTTCTTTATTATAATTTTTCTCGTATTACTCCAGTTGGTTGGTAATGTTTTATACACGATTTTATTGGTCGAACTACTATTTATATACTAAAACGTATGCATTATTTGGAAGAGATTTATTGACCTGCAAAGAAAGATGGTTTATTTAAGGATGGTTATGATCATTGGATCAGCATTTGAACTAAGTCTAATGTCATTTTCTTATGGACATTTTAGCAATTTAAAGAAGTCATCGTCATAACTATATCATTATAGATAATGTTTTGTTTTAATGCATTTTGATGATTTAAATCACTAAAACTATTTCTAGTCTTTTTATTTATAGTTTCTAAGATGCATACCGACAACCATTGGAGGTAAATAATAATTTATAAATTGATGTACTACAAAATCATCTATCAATTTTTTCCATTCTAATGAAATATTTCAGCTAAATCATTCGTATATGGATGCGGACGGTAGTTAGACCGGAGATCTCGCGAAGGCTCCTGTTTCAAAACTAATAACGACCAAAATCAAGGCAGTTATATGAAATAGCCGCACGGATTATAAATAACATTACTTGCTGGATTGCAGAAATAGCGTATTCTTCTTTTTACTTGATTTAGAAGCGAATAAAACCTAAATCGATTGGTAATGAGATTTTAGTCGAAATAAATGTACTCTAGAACTTCTAAAATTGGAATTGGAATGTTTGATTGAACTTAAAAAAGACAGAAAAATGAGTCATTCTGTTGTTGTAATTTTCAAAATTCATAATTCTTATAGTGGACTATGTTTAAGTAATTGTCAGCAAATGGTGTGCAAGAGATCATTTTGACTAATGCAGAAATAAACTACCTTTAAAAAATAAATTTATATAACGCATTTTATTTACTTTTTAATCGGTTTGGGAAAATGTATTGATAAATCTCGTTCATAACTAAATTTTTCATTATTCGTCTTAACTGTTTTTTAGTTCGTTTATTTCTTAGCGTACCAGTAATCTAAACAATGAATACAAGTTTTGGTCTGCTGCTAATTTTGATGCTTACTTTATAATTAAAACAATGAATATACTTTTTTCGTATGCTAATTTTGATGCTTATATCTGACAATGAACATAATTTTCGTCTGCTAATTTTGATACTTACTTTTAAATTAAAACAATGAATAAAATTTTTTCGTCTGCGATTTTGATGTTTGCTTTTTAATTAAAACAAAGAATACAATTTTTTTGTCTGCTAACTTTAATGCTTACGTATGAATAATGAATAAAGTTTTCGTCTACTAAGTTTCTTGCTTAAATTCAACGAATGCAACTGTTTCATATGTAGATACGCTTGTGTTACCACACACACACACACACACACACACACACACACACACACACACACACACACACACACACACACACACACACACACACACACACACAACCGTGTTATCATATTATCCAGACAGTATTATAATCAAGTATTCTTAATGATGGAGGAAACAGCAATGAATATCCTTGATATGTTGCTTTCGTCAGCAGTTATTATACGCTACCGTATTCCCCTTGTCCCCATAATAAATGTTCAACCATAAGTGGGTCCCATAGCTCTTTCTGACACCGAGTTAAAACTAAACGGGCTTAATGATGGCTCCACGTAGCAATAGATTATTCCCTTTCGAGCAGATGCAGCTGAACTACCATGCAAACAGTTTGCTCATCGTAATACTGTTCCTGTTTTAATGTTCTCTGTCATTAACAAGCCCTTCTCTTTAATCTATCCAGCAGGTCACCCTCGTATTGCAACGGGTCTTTATATAGTAAGTGACACGGCGTGGCTGATATTGATGTATGATCTTGCTAAAGAATTGAAAAGAGAACGTCTTGTAAGCAACATAAGAAGCATGTATCTTTGACCTTAACGATGTAAAGTCAGCGACAAGAAGACGCGCTTTATATTACATAATCAACAATTACTGGACGATGCCATAGAAAAGAAAGATGCTTAAAAATTAAATAGTAAAACTCAGAACATTATATTAGTTAGTGATATACTATTATTGGTATAAAGTATTGATATACTATATACTATTAGTGGTATATATATCAATTAAACTCCTGCTTTACTCATCAATCGAATAGTCACAATTATTCTCTTGATTAAAGCTGAAAAAAATAACAACAAATAAACAAATCATACGAACTGCTTGCTTCAACCCAACGTTTTGAAACATTGGAACTCCCGAAATTTCATTCTACCTAATATACCGATATGCGATTAATCTGATGCTAGTGACACCTAGTGTTAGAATTTGGCATTACGTAATTCCATATTGTACCAGAATTGAACGTAGGAATATTCTTAACTTCCAAACAAAACCCATTACAGATCTTGATGTTTTTTGTAGCTTATGAGTTTGCGTATAATTTTTGATATTTTATTTAAAAGTGTAGTTCATTTTAAAGAGATGCCATATTCTCCAGACGTGTAACTGCTGTACTGGATGAAATATTGATCTTTTTCGCTGCTTTGTGAAAGTTTTTGACGCTAGCGTTCCAAGCTTAGACTGCTTTCACATGGAGGTTAATACCAAAGCATGCTGTGTTTGTTGAGGAGTTTTCTCTTTGAGCAGACAACTTATTTTCTTAAGCAAGAAATGTGCACTACTTATTGCTGTATGTTTTTTTTTTAAGTATGCAATTTTAGCTGGATTATTGCGCTCTTTTTTAATTTTGTTTTACCATTACGAACCAGCAATAAGTCTTAACATTTCCAATTAAATTTCTATTATATTCTCGAATTTTAATTTTATATAATATTAAGCAGAACGTATCTCACAAAATCATTAAATAATACGTTTAGAATATATTCAAAAAAAAAAAAAAAATCGAAATTTTTGTCATCCTGAAGTACTCAAAACGAATTTACCTTCCTAAAAAAAAAATCGACATTTTTCACTGTTGGATAATAAGGACATTTGCCGGTGTTGCAAACAAAAGATCGCTATAATACGGCACACGAGTGTTGCCCTCTGGTGTTCTTAATCGTAACTAGTACTGTATATGTATATAATGGTGTGTATTGGAGTCAGATTTTCGGAATTGAAGGGTTAAAATCTCATTTTTTTAAATGAAGAACAAGGAAAAAAATTACTATTCTGCACCTAAGACCAACGTAACCGTTGTAACCGGATTTTAACCTTAAATTATTTTATATTCCATATTCCTTTTAATTATACATTATTTTAAGTATTAAAACCGAATTATTTCTTTACTTCACTGCTTAAATATGCTTGCAATAGTTTTCTTTGTTATGATTCTCTGGTAGTATGAACATACCTGCTCGTCCGAAGTTAAGTCAGTTTTTAGTCCTCTATGGGAAAAAAATGCTACCTAGTTGAATATTTGTTTCCGATATGCAAATCAAATATGGCAAAATCGAACAGCAACATCTGATTTCATTATCCCATCGGCACACCGAATGTGCTTATTAGTGCATCTCATACAATATGCTATATTGGTGGTCATACATCAACACCAGTGTTCCTCAATTGGATGCAAGCTGTTGTTAATTAGTTCAACGGAGCTCAGGTTTTAGTGAACACGTGCATAAATCACATCCGTATTATTATATCCGAATTGCATTTCTCTCTCACAATCGAACAACTACATTAATAACAACACATTCACAAACGCGCCCACGCACGCACACACACATGATCTTGTGTGTGTTTGTCAAATGCATTAATACGCAACGGATATGGTAAGTTTCTTCTCTACCAATTCAAAGGGGGAAAAGTTAAGATGTATACAAAGAAATTATGGGACAATTACTCATCAATTCAGTGTACGTAGGGCACCAAAAATATCTTATGTTTGTTTCCTATAACATAGATGGGGAAATGGATATTTTGTTTGTTTGTTGTTTGTCAGTTTATTATGTTTCATGAAAGGCAGGTCGCAGCTGTAGATTTGGATTTTTGGTAATTCATGTTGTTGGTAGTGCCTTGTATTAAGCGATAATATCCACGTGAGTGTATGGTTGCGAGTGTGCAGATACCCTCCCCCCCTCTTGTCTCTTTACTGATCTTAATACGAAAAAGTAGCGGATCTACTCCCCTATTCCCTTATCTCACCGTGAACAGCGACTTCCTTTTTTTTTCTCACTCCTTTAGACGATTAAATATTCTCTCTCCTTCACAACAAAGGTCATAGGTGAGTGTCCTTTAATTCATGTGACTAAAACAAAACTTTTTTCTTAGCAGACCACTCCGTTAATCTTTAAAAACGAAAGATAATATTTGTTAGAAGTAATTTATTAAAATGTATTATACTGCACTGATTCATTATTGCAAATATAACTTATGTTTGCTCTACCAAGTTGGATCTCCTAAATCTTAAGTATATGTTTGTCGTACGGTACTGCTCCAAACTTAATTTGTTACTATACCTCTATGTGACATATTTTACACGTTAAGAGACGATTATTCGAACTTGAAAGAACTATTACCTCATTAAGCAAGTTGAAATTACCAATTCGTTATTTCTTGTTTTGACATACAAGTGTCTTGATTAGTGTTATCACACGCACGTTTCCAGACAGGATTGTGAAAATGTAGTTGTATGATGAATGAGTCACCTCGTACTGTTCCCTTCTTACTCTCCGTTTACAATGAGTTAATTGTGTTTTGATATTGCCTTTGTAGGTTTACGTTACTGCTTTGTATTATAACGCATAAACTTTAGAGAGGAAAACGCATATTGAGCACACAGAAACTGGGCAATATTTCTCTCAGTAAAAGTCCAATGAGCAATTGTTTTTCTCTGGTTTTCTTCGATGGAGAGAAGATACGATACAAAGATATTACGATAAGCTGCTTAGTAATTTAGCAACTGTGTCCGCGTGAAATGGCTGCGAGAAGGGAACTGACGGAGTTCGAAAGAGGCGTTGTGATAGGATGTTATGTTGCGGGCCTGTCTAGTCGGCAAATTGTTGCCGACTAGACAGGCCCGCAACATAACATCAGAACTGAGGCTCGCAACAGCATGGATTTCCGTGGTAAAACCGCAACATGCAAGTCCCACAGTACCCAAACTAACGCAGCTTCGTCTTCAGTGGTGCAGTTCCTACTTTTTGGTGTTGCTATGGAACTGACCCCCGTCTCTTTCAACAAGACAATGCACAGTCATCAGGGGATGCTGCTGCTGCTGTAGTGTATGATTTGTGGACATCAACGTCATCACATTTGACTGACCACCCACCACAAAGCCCTGATCTCCACGCTATTGAACATCTTTGGGATGAACTGAAGCCTCGGGTTAGGTCAAGTGACGTCCGCCCTCCAAAAGTCCAGGACCTCATTAAATGCCTACAGAAGGAATCGTCCAAACTTCTCATTGATTGCTATCGTACACTTGTGGAAAGTAAGATTGCTGCAGTCATCGCAGCGAAAGGAGATTCTACATCTTATTAAGATGGCTGTTTGTTCCTCGCATTATGGTGTCCATTGACTTTTTTTCCAAGCTGCATTATATATATACAGGTAACCCTCGTGCAACGCGGTTTCGATATAACGCGGTCTACAAATGAGGATAAAGGGTTACTACAAATTGCAGTAACCCTTTATGTTTTCATATATTTTTCACCGTGCGACTTAAAAATCAAATCTTCGTTAAATTTCAGTTGCCAGTATCGAGCATGTAGTTATAAGTATTGAATTTCTATTAGGGGAAATACCTTTTAGTACGCATGCACGTCAGTTGTTTACGTACAAAGTGTTTTTTATTGTTGAAAATTATCTTCGTTTTCTGTTAGGAAAGCGCATTAAAATAAGTGTGTTATCTCAAGCTGAGCACTTTATTTTCTGCTGAGTTACATACAATATGTAATGCTTTTTTATGTAAAAAATTTATTTTTTTAGTAATGGCCACATAGCGGGCTTTGCGGTATGGTGGAAAACCAACGTAAATAATTAATTGATGGAAAAATGGATTTAAATTAGGAGGAACTGGTACAATTAATAGATGGCGTCGAACCAAATGGCGGGGGGAAAGTTCTGCCGAAGATTCTGATTGTGATGAATCCTTTAAAGAATTCAGTTTAAAGAAATTAGCAGAATTGGACTTGGCAAGCAAGTTAGGAAGTTATTTTATGGATAATGATCCCTCAATGGAGCGCTCCAGAAAATTCACGAGACAATTGGATATTTGTTTAGTTCTATATTATGAATTTAATAAAAATTTGCAGCATAGTAGTAGTAGTAAGCAAGGTCTTATTACTGACTTCTTGATAACTAAACCAGCCGAAGTATGCAAATGATGTACAAGAGATTTCAAGTGATGATGACGTCCGGACACTCGTAAATAAAGAACATCTACGAAATGTTAGTTTTGAAGAGAGTGATGACGATTAAAATATGCCCTTTATTTTATTTTGCCTAAAACATTTATGCTTTATGTGGAAAGAAGTTTACATACAATTAATAATTTTTTATAATTTTATACTATGTATTTGATTCATAGTTTATATGTTTTATTAACTTATGAGGTTGGTCTGAAAAGTTCTCGGCCTGGACCATAGATGGTAACGCAAGATTTTGTTTTCTAAGTTGATACATCTGTCATAAGTATCCATGTGAAATTGCAAGTCATTCTGTCAAGTAGTTTGTTTTATATAGTTGTCCCGTAGGATAAAAATGAATAAAATTGAGTATCATGCGGTTATAAAATTCTTTGTAAAACAAGATTTAACGCCAAAAGAAATTCATTCGAAGTTCATAAAAGTTTATGGGCACGCTTCTCCTTCGTTTTCGACAATTAAGAAATGGGCTAGCCTTGAAGATGATCCATGTGAAGGACGTCCAAAACGTGTAACAACACCAGAAATCATTGATCAAGTGCACGATATGGCAGTGGATGACCGGCGAGCCAAAGTGCGTGAAATTGCTTAGACTATAGGCATTTCAAAAGAACGTGTAGGATATATTTTGTATGAAGAATTGCAAATGAAAAAGCTTTGCGCAAGATGGGTGCCGCACAAATCAAAAATGCACTCGGATGAAAATCTCCGAACAGTGCTTGCAGCGTTTTAATAAGAATAAAACTGATTTTGTGCGTCGATTTATTGCTATGGATGAGACATGGATTCACTATTACACACCAGAATCCAAACAACAGTCTAAACAGCGGACAGAAGCCTGTTGTTTAGCACCAAAGAAGACAAAGTCGGTTCCATCAGCGGGAAAAGGTCATGGCAGTGTTTTGGGATACTATAGGCATTTTGTTTATTAATTATCTTGAAAAGTTTAAACCAATAACTGGGAATATTATTGCGATCTTTTAACCAGACTATACTAAAACATTCGCGAGAAAAGACCCGGTTTGCAGAAGACAAAAAAACATCCTTCATCAGGACAATACACCTGCTTTGTGAAATGTTTTGGCAATGGGGAAATTAAGGGATCTGCACTATGAATTGTTGGAACATCCACCATATTCCCCAGATTTGGCTCCCTCTGACTTCCATCTCTTCCCAAAACTGAAACGCTTCCTCGCTGGTCAGGTTTTTCTTCGAATCAAGAGGTGCTTGTAGCTGTAGAGGGGAATTTTGCAGATCTTATGGAGAACCACTTACAGGGAAGGGATAATGGAGCTGAAGCATCGCTGGAATAAATGCATTAGTGTTAAGGGAAATTATGTTGAAAAATAAAATTAATAAAATTATATATATATTAATTATATTTATTTTATTTTATATTAATATTTTATATATTAATATAAAATATTAATAAATTTTATATATATATATATAATTTATTTGTATGTATATTTCATTTTGTTTTAAGTATATTTATGACATACATAAAATGTTAGAGTATAAATTAAAATTTTTACTTATTGTATAATAAAAATATATAGTTAATGTAACACATTTATTAAAATAACATAATCGCATTTTTATAAAATATTTCAAGTATTAATATGAGTAGGAGGATCATTAGTATTCTGGTCATGAAATAATAATAATAATAATAAAAAAACTGGTTGAACCCCACATCTGCTCGTAGAGCATTAAAGACGTTTTATTCCTAATACTTAGCTGGTTAATCGTACTCACGTGATAAAGTTGCTCACACTGTTTAGAAAATTGGCTCATGTGAATCGGACTATTGGAAACAAAACAACCTGGAAGAGTTAGTATTGGTAGAAATCACTGAACAGCAACGGAGAACGGCTGCGAAGCAGACTCCAGTTGCGGTTATGTGATGACAATCATTCGAAGGCTAACGAAAAAAAAAAACAAAAAAAAAACGAATCATGTGTACCAAATGCGCAAACTTCCCCTTCCATCCAGCATAAAAGCTCCAAGCAACATATAACTAATTATCAACATTGCAATCTGAAAATATTCCTCATTAGCACCTTGAGTTGCAATTAGCGTCCGGATCACATGCTCAGGCAGTGGCTTCGAAGGAAATATATAGTTGGTCCAACAAGGTCTCTACAGTAGATGGCTCCTTGTAGAAATATTTATACGATTCAGCAAACCAAACACCACACTGTAGACCACCAGTAATTCTTTCAATACTTACCGATGTCTAAGAGCACCGTGCATTTAAATCCTTACTGATCGCATAGTGCAATGCAGATGTCATAGCTAACAAAATCGATGAACCGCAAAAATTACTTACCGCTCCGGTATTAATATATTGCTGATCAATGAATCTTAAAGAACGATAGCACTAGAGAATGTGGTATATTTACTTATTTATTTTATTAAGCGTAATAGAAACCTGAAACCACAAACATACAAACGTTATTTGTAGTATAAATTGATATACAAAACAGGAATTAATCAATTCCTGCTTTGTATTTGTATATCAATCAATAAATACTGTAAATATAAATATAAATAAAGCTCTGATCATGGCAGGAGAGTAACAGCTATATCCGAGCCTCAGTTAGAACTTCATTGGCTACAGCATTGCCATCCATTACCCTCCCTGGGTACCCATTTTAGTCGCCTCGTACGACATGCATGAGCTACATTGGTGATACGTAAGTAAAGCCAATCTCTAAAAATTAAGACGATCCCTAGACCACTCAATATTGGCCGAAAGACCGTCCATTTCAGCGTTGGCTCCACTCAGTGATGGCCTTCCACCCACACACTACCACCGAGCAGAACTGCTCAAATTCCGAAGAAAAGCATTCACCGACAAAGCCCCTCAGCGGGCTGTGCCGGAGAACACTTTCCCGGAGACTCAAATTGCTCCCTTAACGCAAAAACCTTAAGAGAGCGAACTCAAACTCTCGAATCTCAGCGTCCAATTAGTCGCCTCTTACGACACGCATGGATTTGCATTGGTGCTATTCTTATCCCGGCGACCACACGGGGAATCAATAAATAGTTCTTAAAAGAACTGGGCGATGAACTGAGTCCTTGACTCTTTATCCCGTCATCTGAATGAAGAAAATCTGTGTGGATGGGGTGTTATTGAGCTAAAAAGCTCTAGTCATGGATGGATAACGGCAATAGCCGAGCCTCAGTTAAAACTTCATTGCCTACAGCATTGCCATTTG
This sequence comes from Typopeltis vanoorti, assembly GCF_054136105.1. Lineage (NCBI taxonomy): Eukaryota > Metazoa > Arthropoda > Arachnida > Uropygi > Thelyphonidae > Typopeltis > Typopeltis vanoorti. Next base: position 91,528,377 of record NC_143562.1, read on the forward strand.
TTACCCTGGAAGTCATCATTGAATCAATAAATATATATAATATATATTTATTGATTCAATGATGACTTCCAGGGTAACAAATGGCAATGAAGTTTTAACTGAGGCTCGGCTAGTCCTTATAAGGACTGGCTTAAAGGGGCGAAGCAAGAATGCTTTTCATCTTCCCCGTTATCTGTAGAGGACAGTGTAGGGATAAGGTGTTATTGAGCTATTAAAGCTCTGATCATGGCAGGAGGGTAACAGCAATAGCCGAGCCTCAGTTAGAACTTCATTAGCTACAGCATTGCCATCCATTACCCTCCAAGGATATTGGATTGAATGAATCAATCATCACCGCATCTCACGGTCGATTGTTCCACCCATCTATATTCCAAATTGAGGCTCGGCTAATCCTTATAATAAGGACTAGCTTAAAGGGGCGAAGCAAGAATGCTTTTCATCTTCCCCGTTATCTGTAGAGGACAGTGTAGGGATAAGGTGTTATTGAGCTATTAAAGCTGTGATCATGGCAGGACGGTAACAGCAATAGCCGAGCCTCAGTTAGAACTTCATTGGCTACAGCATTGCCATCCATTACCCTCCAAGGGTATTGGATTGAATGAATCCATCATTGATAAAATCAATTATTTATATCCTTTATATAATATTATAATAATGGTGTGTTTTTGTTTTACACTTTTATGTTAATATAATGAGAGTATATAGCTAAGTTTAAAGTTGTATTAAAATAATATTATAATTTCATTTCTTATATAGAATATTTAAGATAAAAGTTGCTTATCATAAAATTACAAGGGTAGATAATAATTATTTGCTGTGCTTAGATAATTCATGGGAAACGACTTGAACTTAATATTTCTCTTTTATTTTCAGAATGTGTATATGAAGTTATTCGTTGATAGCTTCGGTGCCACCACAAAACACACGACATTCCATCTCTGTTATCTTCAATGGACATTTTTGAAAGATTTTCCACAGACGTCCAAGAGTGGTCATTTCTGAACTCCATAATGTATATAATCTGGTGTTGAATAGTTCTACATCCTACAGGACTCATATTGATGTGTTTGTCAACAATGCGGCAACAGATGTACAGTAACTGATATTATCCAGTAAAGGACTATGATCTCAACCAAACCGAAGTGCTAATACTGTCAATTTTAAGAAAACATTCCCTTCTCAGTCAACGTAAACTAGGTACAAAATAATTTAAAATAACAGTGCATGGTTTAGCGTATTCGTTCTGTCTCTGCCATTTCAGATGTACTGCATGGCATCAACCCATCTATCAGCCCAAGAAGATGGTTTCATGAAGAGGGGTGCATTTTATATACTGTCATGACCAGGTTACAGTATTATATTACTTATTCTATGAAAGCTCAAACTGTATTATATTCCAAGAAATAAAGAAAACGATTTTTAAGTGGTCTATTTTATTAGAAATAAAATGACAGCAGTGGGTGTTCGTGTGAAACCAACAACAACAACAACAACAACAAAACAACAACTGAGTATGATTAATGTTACGCAAGAATTTTAAACCTCACCACTAGGTGTCGCGATTAGATTTGGTGACAGGCAACATATTACGTCCGAGTTTCAAACCTCGTTACTAGGTGTCGCGATCATATTTCTTTTTTATTTTTTATATCAAATACTTTATGATTATGCTATCTGGAATTAAGCAGATGGCATAATCATAAATAAAACTGTAATATGGTTTTAAAGTCTTAATCTAAATCTTACTGCCTACTTGACATGCTGATAACAAAGATGGCGAACATGACGGAGGACGCTGTTTAAGTTGCTTCATCGAGTGTAATAATTTTTAAATTTCAATATAACTTATATTAACTACTTTATGGTGTGTTTAAAATTTGTCGTCTAGAATAACAAAATTTCATCTTCCAATCTGTTAATTAATTATGAATAATCAATATTTATTTATATACAAACTAACATGATGCGTCAATAAATATAAGATCGTTAGTATCAAAAAACAAAAAGCGAGAAAAGCAAGCAACGGTAAAGAGGCGGCTGCCACTTTGTCTAAATCGTATGTTATTTCCATATTATTTAAATTCAAACATGAATACATAGTGAATCCTAAAACGGTTAGTTGAATAGTATGAGGAATGAATAGCGTGTAATGATACCAGAAACTGAGAAGATAATTGACGGTTTTAATATTCGATGGTTAACTCTAGGTACTACGATATATATTGCTTTATATGCTGTGTTAGCTTGCTCAGGTCAGTGAGCTTGATGCACTGTTTCTGTGCTAGAATTCCGTATAACCAACAATGAAGATTGTTACTGGTTGCTAAGGGATCCCTCTAAGCAACCAGTAGAAGATCAGATAATCCCTCTTAGCAACCAGTAGAAGATCAGATAATCCCTCTTAGCAACCAGTAGAAGATCAGATAATCCCTCTTAGCAACCAGTAGAAGAACAAATAATCTCTCTTAGCAACCCAAGGATAATGGACATCCGAGAACGTCTTTGCAATTGCTCACAATGGAAGAAAAATAAATTGAAGAATTCATCACTAATTCTTGGTAGACTTATAAGACGAAGTCCATATCATTTTGTCATCTTCGCTAATTTAAAGGAGTGAGTTTTTTTGGACCAGATTTGACGTTCAAATATAACACCCCTTTAAATACGCGTGGGATTTAACTAACTAGCAAGATATTCACCCAGCTATTCATTCCATTTCACTTCCTGTCACACATCTTAACTCAAAGGTTAGAAACCCATCACCATGTCTTGAAAGAAGTTCAGTAAAATCTTATGCATATGTTTCGCTATATTACTGCTGTGCACCCAACATGAATAAAGGAATACGTTGGCAATATCATCTTCGTTCTCCGTGTGCCGTTTTTTTCCGTTAGCATAAAAAACGTGTTCAATGATATCTTTGCTGATTCAGTGAACACTTTCTTCATTTTTTTTTTATCGCTGCTTCTAAAGCTTTTATGAAGAGATCTCCTGGTATCATTTTCAGGCAAACGACTGTGACGCAAAGCTTCGGTTACATTGACGCTATTTTGATAGTGAAGTTTCTCAGGTAACGACAGATCTTTTGGAGTTATGACCATTTCGAACACCGGCAGAATGTCAGTAATCTGGAATGGAGTCAACATTTACAGACCATTGAGCAGTTCAAATTATACCACCTAGCAGCGTTATCTTTACGGATTTTTATTTGAAGTTTCTCTACTCTATGCTTCATGCCATGTTCTCTTATAGATGGTTTCTATAAGAACAGCAGATAGACTAATTCGCAACAAGAAATAGTATTTTAAAAATCTGCAATTTTGATTTCATCGTGTGATAATGATACCAATAGTAAAAAAAAAAGAAACAAAGATGAAACACAGTTGGAGTTTTGTATCGCATTTAAAGTAGCTGTTACTTCTATTAAATCACTATTTGAATGAGTGATGTGTTGTTTGGCTGTAAAAGTCACAGTAACTATTCCAACAATATTACAACGTATAAGAGAGGAAAGAACGAATAACTGTAACATTTGAGAGGATATTGTTCTCAAAATAACCACAAATGAACACAAACTGTACACTTGTTACTAATTACAATACGATTTTACGTTTCCATCCTGTGAACTAATAATCCCATGTCTGTGATGGTATATAGTGGTCTTTTTCACCAGCAGAAGGTTGTGCATCTATAGTGGCGTGGATAATCTAGAAAGAGACCAACAAATAGGACAAGCTACTTCGGGTCCCCAGTAATATGAGTGGTAATCCCACCTGGGGGAAATGAAATTCATCCGACATTTACAGATGTTCATAAATATTCATACCCACATTGAGATTTAAACTCATATCCTAATGGTTGAAAGTGTTATTCACTCTGCCAACCAGGCTAACTAGTTTTTACTCCACACAACGTATTGAGGTGTCATACGTTTATCATCTTTGAGTAAGACTGTTTGGACATTGAACTGTTACTATAGCAAGGAATGTCATTTATGTTAAAGAGTCAATCACATGATACTGCGTTAAATTTTTTGAGAAATGTTGGTGCTATCAGATAATTTTAATTATATATTACGTTTCTTCTGAGTCGTTTTAAATAAACGAATGTATACGTTACAGTACGATAGACGGGAAGTGGGATTTCTGTCTTCTGTATTTAGTGTAAGTCACACCATGAAAGGCTGTATAAGGGACAGAATCTCAAACCCTTTGTTTGCTGGATATCGCATGCAAATAGAAGCCGGGTTCAAATCAATGGAGCTACTTCTAGAAAATTTGTGTGCGAGAAACGTCTTCGAGGCTGGTAGAGGGGGATGTGAAAGTTTAATCGAAAAATAAACACCTTAACTTTTCCATATGAGAAAAGGTCAAGCGTTGGAGGGTCCTTGTTGCAGTTGGAATGATTCACGCCAAAGTTTTAGGATGGACCATAAATACTTAAATTTTAAATTATCATTTTATGCCAATAATTTTTTTCTCTCTCACACACACACACCACTCAATAGTGGCCGAAAGACCGTCCAACTCAGCGTTGGCTCCATTCAGTGACGGGCTTCCCAACCACCGCTCATGTTCCAGGGAAAAGCATCCACCGACACAGCCCCTCACCGGGAGCAAACCTAAGAGAGCGAAACTCGGCGTCCCAGTGGGTCACAGCAACAGTCGAGCCTCAGTTGGAACTTCATTGGCAACAGCATTGCCATTTGTTACCCTGGAAGTCCTAAAAAAGGACTATAAGATTTTCCCTCGCCCTCCCTTTATGGAAGACCTTATAAGGACTGGCTTGAAGGGGCGAAGCAAGAATGCTTTTCATCTTCCCCGTTATCTGTAGCGGACAGTGTAGGGATAAGGTATTATTGAGCTATTAAAGCTCTGATCATGGCAGGAGGGTAACAGCAATAGCCAAGCCTCAGTTAGAACTTCATTGGCTACGGCATTGCATCCATTACCCTCCAAGAGTTTCAATCACCGCATTTCACGGTCGATTCAAACCACCAAAACTAGCATCCCTTTATGGAAGTCCTTATAAGGACTGGCTTAAAGGGGCAAAGCAAGAATGTTTTTCATCTGTAGAGGACAGTGTAGAGATAAGGTGTTATTGAGCTATTTATTTAAAGCTCTGATCATGGCAGGAGGGTAACAACAATGTCCCAGCCTCAGAACTTCTTTGGCTACAGCATTACCATCCATTATCCTCTAAGGGTATTGGATTCCCCATCTTTATGGAATAAAAAAAGTTCTTAAAAGAACTGGGCGATGGACTGAGTCCTTGACTCTTTATCCCGTCATCTGAATGAAGTAAATCTGTGTGGATGGAGTGTTGTTGAGCTAAAAAGCTCGAGTCATGTCTGGGTAACGGCAATAGCCGAGCCTCAGTTAAAACTTCATGGGCTACAGCATTGCCATTTGTTACCCTGGAAGTCCTAAAAAGGACTAAACATCTCTCAAATCTCTCCTTTGTCTCTTTATGGAATAAATTTTGCGCATAATATCATTTATAATAATGTGATATGAAATACTTTTATGGTGTTGGTATGTACATTTTGAAACAAAAAGACATATTTTTGTAATACTAGAACTCAGCATATATTTTAAATAAAATATAATTTGCAATATTATTTCTAAAAAGTTCACTATATTTATGGAACCTGATGACGTCACCAAGTTCATCTCAAAACTACGTTTAGAACCTCACTGATCATGTGATAACAATGAACACGTATTCATTTTAGGCATCACATAGGTTCTAGCTATTGTACTGCCTTTAGGCATTATCTTCGGAAATCCCTACAAGTTCTATTTTCAGTATTCTACAGTAAGCTGAAAAAAATTATGTTTGTTTGTTGTCAGAAAAAAATAAGTTTTTAATTAAAGCATGTGTCAAAGCATTTACTTTCATGAAATACCCTTAGATCAAATTAAGAAAGCACCTTAACCAATGTAGATAATAAAATTTCTCTTACTAAACCTAGCATTCATTCATTAAAAGATTTTGAATATCTTTTAAAAAGTTACTTCCAGAGCTGATGTTTTAATCCTTATTTAATTATATGAGAAAGGAAAAAAAAAATTTTTTTTTACCCCTGTGAGTTACGGAGATGACTAAAGTGCATTGTGTAGCCTTATATTAGCACTTCTTTTAAACAGGAAACGTACTTGCCTCCAACATTGAACGTTGTTTGATGGTAGAAGGACAATAGAGTTTTTTGCGATATCATCCGCCTTGAAAGGAAACGAAAATATTCAGTTTTTGGGGTTTAAATCTCATTATGAAGTAAAATGTTTTCATAACAAATTTGAGACATTACCATAATATTAAAAAGATGCATTCTTCTGACGACAGAAAACGTTGTATTAGTTATTCAAAGGCATAAGCTGAAAAAAAGAGAAGCAAAAAAAATGGAAGTCATTTAATCTTGAAAGTTTTCTCATTAATTTTGCTTTCATATATGTTCATTTATGCAGGCTGATGTTCTTCATCTTTTATCTAATCGCAGCCCTATTGTACCTCAATAATTTTCAAATACTTTATCATCTAAATTACTGTAAGATTTTATAAGGTGTAAAAGCTTCAGATATAAGAATCTTATAAATTTTAGAGAAATTTGGTTCATTTTTGATAGTTTCTAATGAAAATATTTTAAAGCCGTAATTTTCAATAAACTAAGTTATTAACAATTAAAATATAAATATTTAATTTCTACAAAGTAATAACTATTTATTTCCGTGTGGGTAATTTTTATTTATTATGAATATTGAAATTTTCGTAATTGTGAAAACCTTCTCAATGCTGAACATTGAAACATTATTCAATTTGTTTAATAATTATAGTTAAATAATAATATTAAACAATGTAAAATATAAAGGCATTTGCACCTTAATGATAGCAAGCTTCTCAAAAGCAATTTTAATCCGTGATCTTTCAGTAAAATACAAAAATAAATGTATAATACTTTTTCCTCACAAATATTAAACATCTAGTGGGCGTGGCTATTATCAGTTACGAAATCGTTAATTATGTCATTGATTGGATATGTCCACGTCAGATGATTCGTCACTGGGAGTGACATATTCTTTCTGGAATGTTGTAATTTTCTAATATTGCAATTGTTTTTGAGCAATTGACACATTTTCCAAGAGTTAAAATACTTTAACAGATTTCATAACTCAAAATGTTACAACCTTGCTAATTTAAAACAAAATTCTTAAAGATCATTGCAAATTATTAATTTATTACTAATTTAAGTGAATTTCTATCATTTCATTGATGTGAAGCTCAGTTGTATAATCCGACAATATGTTATGGATTTAAGACAAAAGCAGGATTCAGTACAGGTACCAGGATGGAAAAACAGAACTGCACGAAAAAAATAAAAAAATAAAGTTATTGTTATTGTTTTCCCAGTTGGCCAACGTGGCCTGTCTTGTTAAAAACATACCTAACATAATCACCTGTCACCACCAAAACACATTATTGCATTCGAGGGAAAAAACAGTAAAATGCATTGCACGCCTCAGAATATAAGATAGAATTTGTCCATTTCCGGGGCCACAGCATCTGGCAAGGCCTCGCTGAACGTGTGTAACATGCAGACCCATGGGATATCAACTATCCCGATAAAAAGAATTCTAGTGGAGACAAAGAAACAAACTGGGAACCATAAAAGTTTAGATCCTTCGAAGATAAAACGTCGGGGGGGGATGCTCTTTTCCTTCCCTTTACGTATGGGGGGGTGCTTCAACGTCAAGCAGTTGCTTTACTGGAAAAGGCAATCTGAGGGCGGAGATAAATGATATATACGAAATGTGGATGTGCGTGCTTCATAACAATAAAAGAAAAGAAGGATTTATTTTCTCTTAATTCATTCTTTAGGTGTATTTTCATGATTAATATTTCATACAAGAGAGAAATGCCCACCAGTCTAGGATCGAATCAATAGTAATAATTGTGCGAATTTCGAGAATTGAATTTTTAGGTTGCACACGTGATAAACGAAGCTTAAAGAAAATCCGTTTATTTCAAGTGTACTTTTCTGGAAATAATGGGCTGATATATAAGAAGTGTTTAAATGCCCGACACATTAAATGGAGTTTTCTCTATGGTCGCAGTTATGAGCTATGCCTATCAGCATGTTCGAATGTAGTAGCGATAAAGCGTGAGTTGGAATAAATGCATTTGGCGAGTGAAATGATACTGTCACATTTCACTACGTTTCATCTTGGGTAACTACAGACTACTGCAATGTGTACTTAGGTTCTCTGAGCCAGAATGGACTCTCATAAAATATGATTACTTTTTTTTGCTTTAAAACGGTATCACATTTGTGTTTTTCATCGCATTACGTTTTCCATAGTTGAACAAAACTTATCACGTGTTTTTTACCGGGTACTATACGCATTTATTTACTTTTATCAAAACAACAAATATGTCACTAAAAATTCGAGTCCAGGTGGGAAAGAAATCCTATCTTCTCAATCGGATAAAAAGTAAATACAGATTCCTCGCAACCTAGACAAGATACATAGAGTTCATATACATCTATATTTTTATAACTAATTTTTTCTATATTTGTATAAATATTTAGTAATGTTAAATTCGAATGAATAAATGAATAATTTAAATCGTTCTTAAATAGCAACATGTAATTCACTAAAAACTACAAAGGTGGTTAAAGATTGTTTGTTTGAGACAACGCTAAGCTAGCGAAGGCTATAAATCGATTGCACTGTTTGAAAATTGCATTCTTTTGTCTATTTTGGAGAAACAACATTTGTATAGGTTCTTTATGTAACTAGTAAACCAAAAGCTGTCTTAAACGGCTTGCGAAATTTATATTTTATAAGGTATTTTCATTTTGAGAAGAATCTTTGGCCCGATTTACAGAACTAAATACCGTACACATTCGCATGTAATGGTGTCATTCTGGTTTGGTTGAAATTATCAAAGCAGTTAAGGATAAGAGAACAGCGTATTATGAAGAATATTAATTAATCTTCGTATTAATTAGTATTATGAAGAACAGCCTATTATACATTACTTGGTGGATCTGTACGTGTTATCCGGTCTTATGTGGAATAAAAAAAACGTGTTTTAAGGAGAAAAAAAGCCCTGCTACTTCCGCATCAGAATGACTAAACTAATATCCAGTTGAAAAGCTCTTACAAAGATTCCGTTCAGATTCGAACCTAGGTCTTTATAAACATAAATATTATTGATATCCACTGATAATGGAAGTTCGCTGTTCGACAAATGAGAAAAAAGTTCACCATATCAATATCAATATCAATTTATGCTATAATAAAATGTATATTCATTAGTGATCAGAAATATTATCAAGTACATAGAATGCTTGATTGATATGACAAACATTTATTGTTTGAACTTTGAACTTAATTGGTTGATGGACTGAGTCCTTGACTCTTTATCCCTTCATCTGGATTTTAGATTGTGGGTGATGAGATTATTGTGGGTAATTTACCCGCTCATTGTGAGCATTGAGGCTGTATCAGCTTTCTCTTGCGATGGAGGATTTCGGTTTTTTATGTTTGAAACGATCTGAGGGCTTATAGTCCGCTGCCTGTCGAACTAGCTGATTTGGGTGATCATCCGTGATTGTGAAGAATTTCTCCGCAATGCTTGTCATGTGTCTTAATATCTGGAAGATTGGCTTCTTGATGCAACTGGATGTTTCTGATGAACCATGGGGCATTAAATGCCATTCTTAGGCATTTATTCTGTATTATCTGAAGTCTGTTGATGTTGCTTTTAGTCGTGTGACCCCAGGTTGGAGAGCCGTAAGTTAGTTGCGGTCTGATTAGCGGTTTAAAAAGGAGGATTTTGTTGCTTATGCTTAGGAAGCTGTTCCTATTCAAAAGTGGATATAGCTGTGCTATAGTCTGACTTGATTTATTGTCCTTATAAGGACTGGCTTAAAGGGGCGAAGCAATAATGCTTTTCATCTTCCCCGTTATCTGTAGAGGACAGTGTAGGGATAAGGTGTTATTGAGCTATTAAAGCTCTGATCATGCCAGGAGGGTAACAGCAATAACCGAGCCTCAGTTAGAACTTCATTGGCTACAGCATTGCCATCCATTACCCTCCAAGGGTATTGGATTGAATGAATCAATCACCGCATCTCACGGTCGATTGATTCACCTTTCACATTTGTTGTTCATAGTACGAGAGAAATTAATAATTTCAGTATCTAGGAAAATATAAGGTCGTTTTACTTTCTTTTCTAAAACTTGACTTTATGATAAAATTGCAAAGAGATTTTCCATTTAAAAAATAGTATATTATTTAGTTCCTTATTTTTCTAACCAATTTATTTTCGGATATATTTCACAAAAAGAATAAAGAGCTATCAAGAGCGAAAAGACATTTCTATGATAAGAAACAATTCTATTTGGAAACGACTCCATTTCAAGCACGAAAATGTAATCTACTTTCTGAATTCAATGAAATTCATTTGAAACAAAAGGAGCCTTCCTTGGGATTAAGGTTTGCCTGTAGCTACCGTGAGTGTTCATGAAAAGAAAGAACGAATCCATTATCATTGATAGGAACAGTAAATATTTATCGTTCGGTCATTTTCTGTGTGGTGATATCGTTTATTGCATCAATATATAAGAATATAATAAAGAGAAGTATCAGATTTTATTTAAGAGAAAGGGGCACAGTCACACAACACACACACACACAATAGTTTCCTCAGAATAATTGCTATTTGTTTATGCAAAAGGATGGGAGAATTACCATATCTCGTTTCGTTGAGGAGGAAGATTAATGGACCCGCTTGCAGCTTACATTGCAGAAGATCGGGTTGATGATTTGATTACGTTGAGATAGATGAGCTCTTTTACGGTGATCCAAACGTAAACCCTATCGAACTTATAGTGCATCTAAACAATAGATGAGCAGTGGTGTGATAAGATAGAAGAAATACATTAACAGTGAACTTGAATATCGATGCGGTGATTTTTTTTTGTTCCAGAAAATGTCCATCTTTTGACAAGAAAGTAATCAATTGACTTGAACAGAACACAGTATGATTATGGACGGTCCAGAGGTTTAGTACGTATGCAGTGTTGATAATTAAATTAACAATTGGATTTGTATTCAATGGACTGCCATTGATATAGAAAAAACAATAAATAGGCCTTTCGTTGGATAACTAGGGATGTTCGGATTCTAAATTCACCCGCTGAGCAACAAGAAAATTTATCACCACCCTAATTTTTGTGTGAATTCAAAATATGATCGTACTTAATGAATTAAGAGTCAAATACTTCTAATTCTCCTGCTCCAAATGGATCCTCTTTCATGTTTTACCCAATTCAGTCTTTTAGTGTGCTAAACGAAAGAAAGTCGTGGTTCAGCCTAAGTGTGTAGTTTCCATTTAACCAGCAAGTTTTAATGAATCTTGTGATTCGGCTGGTTTTATTTAAAAGAACGGATCTACTAATCTGCCTGTTAATAGTGTTAACCAGCTGCTTTGCTTGTTTTTCAGATTGAAAAATTCGAGTTTCTGATAATAAAAAAAAAACTAAAACATACTCTACGAGATTAATTATCTGCATCTTCGGCAAAAAATTAATTACTATAAAGATTCTTCGCTTGTGTGTTACGGAAGCTTTCTTTTTTTATTCATTGCTTTACAAATGTCAAGGACAACAGAGCAAAGATGCAATGGTCAATTTTTTTAAAGTAATAAGCTCTGATATGTACGAAATTCAAATCTATAACTTAGCCGAATTATTGATTGTTAAATGTGTGTGAGAAAAGTTTTAAGAAATTTTATTTTATTAACATTACCATTTATGAAATGAAAAATGGATGTTATCTTTCGATCGTATTGATAGCAAGGAAAATATTAAGATTGTTAATGGAACTGAGTTATTAAATGTCACAGGTCAAAGGTTAATTATATGTAAGTGGGGGATGACAAAGGGATTTAATTGAGTGGGAGTTAATTTTTAGAATACATATATGATAGTTTAACTCCAGCAATTTAAATGCATGAAAGAAAACAAAAATGAGAAAAAAGAACAAAAAAGGTTACGATTTCAATGTTGGAAAACCGTATTAAACGCATGACAAAGGAACAGCCCTTTGCTTACTAGAGGGAATCGAAGCGATCCACGCATAACTAATCTTGGCTTCCGTGATGAACTAATTAATGCAAGGCCACAGCGTGCAAGGGTATCGTTTAATTCATTTAGTTTATTAATAAAACGTGTGAAAGTTGCGTTGAACTATAATACGAAGAACAGGATCCAGACTTTAAAATTGAGAAATTAAATATATATATATATATATATATATATATATATATATATATATATATATATATATATATATATATATATATATATATATATATATATATATATATATATATATAAAAGGTTTGGAATGATTTGTAAAATAGATTTAATAAACCTGATTCAAGAGATTTTGATTTCGGGAAGGCTAAAAAAAATGAGAAAAGAAATATCCCGGGATTTTATTAGTCTGTTCAAGTTGTTTTGGTGCGCACGACAGTGATTAATACAAACAGTAACGATTAAATACGGAACTAAACAAGCAAGGCGCGTGTGAGTACTCGTCAAATTAGCTTTGTCCAAAAGAATATGGCTTATATTACACATTTATTTAATACACAGACCATTTTGAAGAGTATTAACAATTGTCAGCTTCTCTACTTACTAAAATGTTCATACTTCTTTTAAGTAATAAATGAAAAAGAACTTTAATATGGGAAATTTCGGTATTGGCTCAGAATCCTAAATCTATCAGCTACGCTTATCCTCTCCCATTAATAGTTTTATCAGGAAAAAATGAAATTTTCGCCGTAAGAAACGTATGAGCCTAGTCTCACAGTGATTCGGTGTTACACAAAGGATCACATTCTTGTGCCATCTTTTGCACATCCAGTCTTACTAATTATTCAGTGATAAGAAGCAAAATTCAGCAATTGTAATCAGACTCTGGATATACAAGACTCTCTCCCAGCTTCCACTGGAAAATCTGTTAACACTTTTTTGCGAAAGAAATTATAGCACGAATAAAGTATTCTTTTCGGAATCAATCGAACAGCAGGGTTTATTTCGATGCATGATTTATGTACTTGTACTCATTTCTGTCATAATTGACACGCTTTCAAGTAAATTTAAGAGGGAGATGATTTTTACCGCCAGCTGTGATTCTACCATCATTAGGAGAATCCGGACATTGCATGAAATAAACAGTGTTTTGACTCTAGAGTAGCATCATATAACTCTTAGCGGTTTTTAGTGGATGATGTTATAATAATAATAATAAAAAACCGAATATTGTTAGAATTTTTTTTTTTCTTCACATAAACTTAGGTTCATTACTCGTCTACCATTTTACGATCTTTCCTTCTCCTTTCAGATTTTTTTTCAACCAAAATGCAAAGCAAACACAAACATTTTTAACCAGTCAGTTGACTGAACTCAGGCTGGAGTTTAGTTAATGTCTTATATTTCGTTCGTTTAATAACAAATGGATCCAAGTAATACTTCTAAAATATACTTTTCAAATGAAGTACTTCTTGCTTTTTATTGACAAGGTGTTTTTATGAACGTAGATAAGCGTAAGGAAGCAACCCCGCAAGTGAAGCTAAGCTAAAATATTCGCGTATAACATCATCATCTTAAGAGGTCTTCTGCCTGAGAATATATAATAAACACAAAGCTTTTACAAAGCGAATCATGGGATGCATAATCTAAATCCCAAGACACAGGAATTCATAAATATTTCTAAGTACCATTCTAAAATATCTTAATGAACAAATTAATAAGGTATCTACAGTGGATTTATCTATTTAAAAGTATTTTTTGGCAAAGCAGGATGTTCGTGAGTACGATTTTTTTTTCTTTTCATCATTTAAATATCCCATGAAAATAAGAGTATTTTAATTAAATCGAACGTACTTTTCAAATAAAATGGGTTTCCACTTAAAAAAAACTTAGTTATGTTCCTGAATATTGTATTGTAAGCCTTACAAAAATAATAATAATTTTTAAAATGAGCACGTACTAAACTTATGGGTTATTAACTACACATAACAAAAGTGATTTCAACTTTGCCGTGTTAGTTATACATTAACGTAAAAATTAAAGATATGTATATAATATTTATGTAAATAAATAAACAAAGATAGTTTTAAGTTCATTATTGCAATATTAAATTATATTAATATGCAAAATTAGCATAACATAGCACACCTTTTCATGATTTTAAGATGACTTTTTTTAATTTATTTTACTATGGCTAGAATAAAGGTTGCGAATTCACCCTTGGAGGGTAATGGATGGCAATGCTGTAGCTAATGAAGGCTCGGCTATTGCTGTTACCCTCCGGCCATGATCAGAGCTTTAATTGCTCAATAACACCTTATCCCTACACTGTCCTCTACAGATAACGGGGAAGATGAAAAGCATTCTTGCTTCGCTCCTTTAAGCCAGTCCTTATAAGGACTATAATAAAGGTTGCGGAAAAAGAAACAATTTAAGCGAAAAAAAGAATTAATGACATTTGCATAAGCCGATGGTAAATATCGTATATTATGAATTTTAATGTAATAGGTCTCCTAGAACGAAAATTCCATTTTTTCCCCTGATTTTCTCTCAGTAAGCGGCCTCTATATAAATATAAATAAGGACTCCAAAAGCATTTTTTTTCCATTGTAGTACTTCAATGGCGACCAAACTTACATAAAAAAAAAAAAAAATCAAAGAAAACGAAAATCATGGCAAGAATGAGGAATCACGAAAGCAAGTACAAAAACCAAGGCTGGGGGATGTGACGATGGAGTACAAGGAAGGAAGGAAGGAAGCGAGTGGCAGGTTTATTTATATAGATGGTTAAGAGAAAAATCCTTTAGGCGTATTGCAGCTATTGCCAAGTTTGTGTGTCTGTCGTGAATGCTATCTATGGAATAACTTTTAGATGTATGAAACCATTCCTGTCATACACCCATATCGTGCAGTGAAGCTACACATACAGGGGCTTCTAATTGTGAAGATTAGCGCCATATTAATACTCATCTCTACTTTAATATATATATTTCAAAAGTAACACTATACACAATACGTTTATAATTTATTAATTTGTTTATTAATATTTTATTTCTCTCCGAAATAAAACCTTTAATTTATAATTTCTGTATTACTTTTTATTAATGATATTCACATTAATATTACATGTTTTTGTAAAGTTTATTTTTAATTATTAGAATTACTTATACTTTTATGTAGTTTATTATTATTATACTTATATTATTTATGTTATTATTAAAAGACAAACAAAATATATTTTATCTCTAAGAAATAATATAAATCTTATTTTATTTCAAAATTCTATTTTCTTTTTAGAAAAATCACTAAAGTATTTCTTAAATTCTAAAATAATAAAACACACCGTTTATTATTTCAGAACAGAATAATACAATTAAATTTACGAACATATTAATAGTCTAAATCCTGTTTGCGTGTGCCGAAAGAAAATATATTTTATCCTTCAAAGAATAGATAATTATTCAAATATATTGAGAAATTATTAAAATGTATTGAGAAAGAGCCTTCAATTATATCACGCAGTTCGACATAATAAAAAACTAATTAATATTTATTCATCTTAACGGTTGACAGACTCTTACTAAAAATAAATGGGGAAGTAATAAACAGAAAGGAGAAATTGCAAGTACCGTTTTAAAAAGATATGGTAGCATTTTAGAAAGGAAATAACAAAATCTCTCTGGGATGTTAAATAAAGAAAATATTCTCTACAAAAGCACTTTAATGCTACTGTCAGCTAAATGTTAATGTAACCTTAATATTAGGTAGTTAAAAAAAACACAGGAGTGCATCAGAGTGATATGAGGCGTCAAACAACAAATATTAAGAACTGCAGTTTCCATTATAAAAATAGAGTGTGTTGTTATTTTTCTTGGGATCTAGTTGACACCTTCTTCCGTAAACAGCTGAAGACATTCATTTATCCCAAATAAGTGGGACGCGAAAAAACAGATCTTACCTTACAAGGTAATGCGTTTTTTATATAAAACTCGAGATCACTCACTGTGGTCTCCAAGGTAATTAGAATCATTTGTGCCCCGAACCTTCTCTGTTACGACAGAAAGAGAAAGAACGAACGGAACAAAAGTAAGAGTAAAGACTAGATAGGGAAGGATTGTTTCGACACCCGATTACTACATGGCTCATTAAATCTTCTTTCGTTCATTAACTCTTTCTTTGTTTAATTGGTTTCTTCTTAGTTGTAAAGAACTTTCCCGTAAAAAGTGTGATAATCTTCTGCTAGCATTAATCTTTGTCTAACATGCTGCCAGTTGTCTATTAACTCCTTCGGCACTTTTTCCTTCGTTCTTTGCATACAGACGACCTACTTTATTCGGAATGATTCATTTCGCTAAATCTACCAAAGTGCATTTTTATTTTTTTCTCTAAAGGTGTTTTCATTTCTTAGTCGTTAGAAGAATTTTTATAGAACTGGTGGTTATGGTTTTTACAATAACACTTAAAAGTTAATTAAATATTCAATTTTAAGGCGATTTTCAAGAACTCTGGATCGCAATGGGAATATATGCAATTAGTAATATAAATTAAGCTCGTTACTAAGATTTTTTTCCTTCCTGAAATATTCCAAGATCTTGAAAAATCTTGAAACAAAAAATCTTTGGGATTCATTTGGGATTAATAACTCATTCTTTTTAATATTTATTTTACATTTATTTGTAAACGAACACACAAAATTTTCATTTTGTGTCATAGTGCCTATGAATTATTATATGAGGGGGAGGTAAATACATCAAATCTAGTAATAAATAATACCTGCTTCAGTATTATTTATTATCATAGACACATGCTACTTAAATGGACAAATATAGGTTCAAGTCCTATTCATAGGAGCATTTTTCTGCTGAAGATGACTTTCTCCCAAGCAAAACAGATAAATCGACCAATAAATATCCGTAACAAACATATACACTCGTATGTTTTTGCATAATTTAAACCTAAATAATTACATTCAATTGCCTTATTCAAATAAAATAATCAAAATCAGCTAACGCCTTTTATTCCCTTATATGGGATAATCGAGGCCATTTTAGCCCCTGGTAACCAATCAGAGATAGCTGGCCCAAGGCTGTCACTAATTTAAGTAAGCAGTGAAGATATAGTTAACAAGTGCTGCCATCTCGTGGTCCCTAACTTAACACAATATTTTAATGCCAGAAATAGTGCTGGTTCTACGGTCGATTTTCTTGCGTTTGCGGGACGAAAAACTCGAGTTTCCCGGAGGAAAATACCGCTTCCTCTGCAAAAGATAGACTAACTTGTGAACCCGTCGAAAAATGTTTTAGAAATAATTTCTCAAGTCGGCAACTAGAAGCGAACTCACGACGCTCTTTCTTCGAGTCGTCTATCGTTGAGGAGTGCAAACAGCACTTTTACTGAACTACAAAGCCTATTTCGGAAATAATTTATCTATTTTTCAGGTCTTAAAATTTTTCCAAAATGACCAAGACATCACATCATTTCAATTAATAATATGACAAAAGTGTTGCCAATTTTTCTATAATCAGAAAAATTCAGAAGATTCCAAACGGAGTCATACCTTTAAAAGACTAGATCCCTACAATTAGATGGTACCCATTCTGCTTCTAAGGTTTTAAAATGAGATTGATACTGAGAAATAAAAAAAAATTAAAAAAATAGAAACGAGATAAGTGATTTCTGAATTAAGATTTTTTATATCTCTTCTTGTGAGCCCAATTTAATTTAATTATCTTAAATTCAAAGTCCTCTCTTTATGTTAGAAATTGTTTAGTTTATACAAAAAAAATTAGTCTTTTGTTATATAACACTCACAGGTTGTATTATGATGGATGGAAAAAAATATAAGAATTATACAAAAATTGTTCTAACTAGAGTTCAATTACAGTTTAAACTACAAGTGTCAAAATTCCGAATCGCATCAAAATTATTCCAAGCAGTACCTCAATCTTACATTCATATGATCAAAAAAATAAAATAAAATAAATTGAATAGATGAGTATATATTTTACAGAAGGTACTTAAATACTGGTATGATGTCTGAACATCGTATTATGATTGAATCAATGTGTGCCTGTAAAAAAAAAATAGTTGTAGCTTTAAACTGACGCGATATGTACTTAAATAGTTACATATTTTGAGTACAGAAAACGAAATTCGCTTTTTATATATTATCGTAGTTTTATTTCGATATTTCTGAATATCACTTACTTTAAACATTTTTTTTAAAAATATTTATTGGGCAATAAAACACCCTGTGACATTAAAGATGAAATACTAGTCGGATTTAGATATGCCATTCAACCTCAATTAGCACAATTCAGAGAGAAACACGTATCGCATTCCTTACACTGGGATATATATCTAAATATCTTTTTTTTATAAAAGAGATATTGAGTATCTTCCCGCCTGTATGATTGAGAGCTTCTCAAGTATTAAAATACATTGCACGAGCCAATAAATGAAAATAATATTTTATATAGTATTAAAGCTTCATACAATAAACGCAATCCTGAAGAATTCCTGTGAAAAAAAGTATACGAATAACCGCTATATTCATATTAAAATCAATTTTTCACTTTAATTATTCACACCCTTAATTTAATTTTGAAAATCGTGAACTGTTGTAATAGCCATGCATTTTAGATAAGTCAAAGACCACCTTTATCTCATAATTCACGTGTATTGTATTACAAACTAAACAAATAGCGTTTATTAGAATAGCCATGTGACTTTAAATGGCAGTTTCATGAATGAATTTTATTATGAACAACAGGAACTTTTATTTTCATTGCTGTCCTTAAAACATTTGATATATCTAGTTATAATACTTCAATTCTATTTATTTTTATAGGAATTTTTAAAGATCATATTAAATACAATATTTTTATATAAAATAAAAACAGTATAAATGCGTTATTTTCATTTAAATATCATTAGCACAGCATGTTGTACAATGAACTTCTAACCACTTAATTAAGCAAGCATTTCTGCATTATTTTATTTGTAACATCGGCAAATCTGAGATTTGTGTCGAAAATAAGAACGTCTTGTGGCTCCATCTCTTGGCTTAATTACAAACTGTGTATATATATGAACAAATCATGTTTTAATTCTTTTAGCATTTGCAAAAACGATGTAAAAATGATATGCAAGTCTTACTAGTATTTATTGTGGATCAACACCACGTTGATTCATTAGAAAGATATAATCATAAAGTTATTCCGAATGCTATCATAACGATCGTGCCATCCCCAGTTTTGAGTAAACCAAATATGAAGAATTTTCGGAATTTCATTACATTATAATCATTCATTCTCAATTATATTTTGCAATAACCTTGTAATTAGAATTAGTCCTTATAAGGACTGGCTTAAAGGGGCGAACAAGAATGCTTTTCATCTTCCCCGTTATCTGTAGAGGACAGTGTAGGGATAAGGTGTTATTGAGCTATTAAAGCTCTGATCATGGCATGAGGGTAACAGCAATAGCCGAGCCTCAGTTAAAACTTCATTGGCTACAGCATTGCCATCCATTATCCTCCAAGGGTATTATTGATCCATCCTATCTGTAATGTAATAATTAGAATTAATTTCTAAAGACGTAAATTGTAACATTACTATCGCAGATATTTAAAGGTTTATAAGTTAATATTTTTATCATTTTCAGAAAATAATATAATTATTTCAAATATAAATTAAAATATAAATAAAATATAACATAAATTATTATTTCTATGATAAAAAATAAATTTTATTATAAACCTCATAACAATAATAGGAAATAGTTCCTTTTATTACAAACAATAAAAAAAAACGTTAATGTGCTGTACTAGGTATTGTGCAAGTCATTTTGTGCGATGTCTTCTTTAAGTTTGACAAAGGTAAAATTCTGATTTAAGTTCTGAATTTTGAGTTCTGAATCACATAACACAAGGCATTATGTGATTATTCTCACATAATGCCTTGCTAAGTCATTAGCAAGGCATTATGCGAGACGCTTATAAATAGAAAGCAGTTGAATTTAAATATTTGGGTATGTATGTGTAGTTTACAAAACAATTTACTTTTTTCTCTTAGAAATAACATTGACATTTATATTTGAGTATAATTAATTAATAATTTTAAAAAAAATTTCTAATATTCTGAAAAATTCTTAAAATATATTTACACACCTATAATTATTTAGAATCATAGTAGTACAATTATTGGTGGAAGAAATTTTATTTTGTAAGTGATTGGAATCAATCGACCGTGAGATGCGGTGATTGATTCATTCAATCCAATACCCTTGGAGGGAAACGGATGGCAATGCTGTAGCCAATGAAGTTCTAACTGAGGCTCGGCAATTGCTGTTACCCTCCTGCCATGATCAGAGCTTTAATTTAATTTAATTTAATAGCTCAATAACACCTTATCCCTACACTGTCCTCTACAGATAACGGGGAAGATAAAAAGCATTATTGCTTCGCCCCTTTAAGCCAGTCCTTATCCTTATATATATATCCTTATATAAGGACTATTTTGTAAGCTTATAAGAAATTCAAATATAAGGTTGTTTCTGACCTCTTCTTTTTGTAATTTGTGAGCTTACAGTAATTACAGTAATTTTACTGAGGTTGTTTCTGTGCCTCTCCAAATCATGAAATTATCATCTCTATATCTCCACCAAACCACCGGCTTTTGGGTTAAATTTCGAAAGGATGTCAGCTTCTAGTTTTTCTATGAACAGATCAGCGCAGGGAGGTGATAAGGGACTGCCATGGCTAAGCCATCAAGTTGTTCATGAAATGTGTCATTCATTTTGAAATAATTCGTTTTTTTTTGTTTTTTTTAAATGTTGGGCCCATATGCGAGAGGTCGGCTGGTCAACCTATAGTACGTTAGTACCGTATGTGGGTAGTTGGTTGGGGAAGGAGAAACTTGTTTATATTTGATTTAAAAGCCGGTATGTTGTATTCCTTGGGAAATACGTCAGGAGGAAGACTATTCCACAGTAGCGCAGTAGCAAAGATGAAGGAGGAGGAAAAGGAAACTTGTTCTGTGGGTTTCGAGGTGCACTGTGAAAGGATGTTGGGCGGCAGCTGTACGTGTTCCAATGGGCTTAGTACAGAGTGTGGGAATTATTGATGCTGTTTCGCATGAACATTTTCCATGGAAATAGTTATGGAACATAGAAATCGCAGAGACCAAGCGTCTATATGAAAGTGAGGTAGAGCGAGTTGGTGAGAGGTCATTTATCAGTCTAATTGCTCTCCTCTGTATTGAGTCAAGCATTTTGAGGGGAGCTTTTAGGAGCCCCACTCCAAATGTCAGAGCAGTATTCTATAGCTGGGCGGATTTGAGATTTGTATAACGTTAACAGCTGTTTTGAGGTGAAGTAACGTCTTGAGAGAAAGAGAAAACCTGGTTTTTTGGAAGCTGAGGATGCAATGGTTGTGATGTGTTTATGCCAGGAGAGGCTTGGTGTCAGGGTAATTCCGAGAAGAGAGATCTCATCTTGTCTGGGAATTTGAGTGTTATCAAAAACAATGTTGGGGAAAAATGGTTCTTTTTGTGAGAAATAAGACAGAACTGGGTTATACTAGCGTTGAAGTTGAAGAGGTTATCTGAGTCCCATTGGAGGATGGCTTAGAGGTCAGAATTAAGGGCAATGTTGGCTGATGTTCTGTGGGTTGAAGTGAGTTGTGTAGAGTATAGTTTGTAAAATGTGAGGGAGGAGTGTAATGTGCTGTCGTCTGCAAAACTGTGTATTGGGTTAGAGGTCAACTGAAGTAGGTCATTGATATAGAGAAGGAAGAGGGTGGGTGAGAGAACTGAGTCCTGTGGGACCCCAGCATTAGTTGGGTGGTGAGAGGATAGGGAGCCATCTGCCATCACACATAGTGTGCGTCCAGACAGGAAGCTGGCAATCCATCTGCGGAAGTTCTGAGACAGTCCAAATGATGAAAGCTTTCTTAGTAAGCCTTTGTGCCAGACCCGGTGAAAGGCTTTGGAGATATCAAGTGCAACTACTTGGGATTCGCCGAATTTCTACATGGCATTTGTCCAGCGATGGGTAATGTATGACAGTAGATCTACTGTTGATCGGCATCGGCGGAATCTGTAGTGGTGGTCGCTTATTAGTTGGGCACCTTTAAGGTAGAGTAGGAGTTGAGAGTTGATGGTTTTCTCCATCACTTTAGATAGGACTGAAGTGAGTGAGATAGGGCGGTAGTTAGACGGTAGTGATTTTGTCACCCTTTTTAGGAATGGGTTCAATGTGGGCCAGTTTCCAGGCTTTGGGATATATATACCAGTGGAGTAAGAGAGTGTGTACAGACTGCATAGGAGAGGAGTCAGTTCTGTTGTGCAGACTTTCAGAACAATTGCAAGAATTCCATCAGGACCAGGAGACTTTTTTTGTGTCTAATTTAGACAACAGATTTATGATATCTTTTAGGCAAAAGGTTACAGGGAGCATTGCATGTTGGGCAGTTGGAATGACTGAGGACATTTGCCATTGTCAGTTATGTGTGCATTGGAGGAAAAGTGTGATGCCAGAAGGTTAGCTTTTCCTGTGGATGATGTTGCAAATGAGCTATCTGGGTATGATAGAGGTGGGAATAGTGTAGGGCAAAAGTTACGGGCAATCGCTTTGGCAAGAGACCAAAAGGCATGACCGCCATTTGGATAGGCCGCAAGCTTCCTGTTTTTTGCCTGTTCAAATTCTGTTTTGGAAGCATTGATAATTTTCTTGCAACTGTTTCGGGCTTCAGTATAGGCAATGAGGGAGGATGGGGGGTTCTTGATTTGAGACAGTTGTGGTATGCCTGATTTTTCATTTGTACCGCCTTGGCATATATTTTGAAGAACCGGAGTTTAGTTAGGGGACGGCAGTTCAGAGTAGTTTGGGGAATGTATGTTTTCATGCCAGTGAAGATTACTTTGGTGATACCTTTGGTGCATATGTTTGGACTGGAAGACCGGAAACAATAATCCAACCAAACCAGGGGAATGAAGCATAATAGTCTCGGAGACTCTCCCATTTGGCACCATTATAATGCCAAACTATTGTGTGGGAGTGACTGTGTAACCGTTGTTGCATTGGGGAGGAGATGAGCACTAGGTTGTTGTCAGAATTACCCAGGGGATGACTACATTCACTACATATTTGGAAGGATCATTAGTAAGGAAGAGATCTAGGGTATTTTTGGAGTGGGTCGGGTTATCTGGTATTCTGCTCGGCTTTTGAACAATTTGTGTAAGGTCATTAGTGACTGCAAATGTTTCAGCATCTCTCCCTGCGGGATCTGTACAACTGGAAGAGGAAATCCAGTTTGTGTTGTGGACATTAAAATCCAGGAGGATGATTTTGCTGATGGGGGAGTGGGAGTGGAAAAAATCGACTTTTATGGAGAGGAAATGAAGGAGCTCAGAATGATTGGGGGTATTAGGAGAGCGATAGAGACAGCAAATGAATTTGACTGAGCGAGGGAGGGATAGCTTTAGCCAAAGAAGGTCGAAGTTGGGAAATTCTAGGTTAAGTCTCTCTCTGGCAGGGGGTGTCAGAGCGGATACCAACCTTGGTTCGAAAGGAGTTAAATGGTGTTTAGTTTGGATGGTTGATATGGATAGTGCTGGGGGAAGGTGAGATTTGAGTTTCTGTTAAAAAGAGTGCTTGGGGTTTGGCAGACTGCAGATGGTAGTGGACGATATTAAGGTTGGAATTGAGGCCACGAAAGTTGGTGAAGTGGATATGCGAGGTTCTGTGAGGCATGGATTTGACCGTAAGGGTCTTGCACGTTTCCTATGTACCAGTGCCTGCGTACTGGTCTCCTTGGTGGCTACCAGTGGAGTCATCACATGGTTTTTGCACTAGTTTGGTTTGTTTGTAGTCTATCATCCAACTGTTGTCTCCATTTTGGCATTTGTCTTCTAGTTGTCTTCGGAGTTCTTCGTATGCACGACTGGGGAAAATTGTGTCCTTTAGCTTGTTGTTTGTCGCCGTTATAAATGTGGATGTGTTTGTTAGTGTGTCGCAAGTCACTTTCACGAGACGGGGAGAGTTCGTTCCGTCCTTTCTTTTGTTTATGGATCCGAAACATTTAATGATTTTTTTTTTGGGATCGAAATTGCATTCTCCTGCTAGTTTGTTGACTTCTTTTAAGGATTCATCGTTTTTCTTAGGAAAGTTCAGGATAACGGTGTTGAGTTTCCTATTTTAGACCTCGAGCGACTCGTGTATCGTAGATGCAATTAGTTCACGAAGTTTGTTAGCTGGTACGGGTGCACTTGCGAATCTGGCGCTGGTCGACGAGTATCTCGAACTTTGTTTCCAACTTTCTGATTTTGGGGAGAAAGTATCTATCATAGTATTAAGCTGTTGTTGGAGGTTTTTAACTCTCTTGCCTAGGTTTAGTAGCTGTTTTACGGAAGGGAGGCACATCGTACAGAAGCAGGGCTGGTTGAGATCGGTGAAAAGCTTTTTTGCCGATTCATCTATTTTCGCGCAGGAAGTATGCAGCCAGTTGCAACAGAAATCGCAGAATATAGCTTTTTTTCTTTCTTTAATTTCGATTTCACGGCTGTGGCACTTCTTGATGTCATTTGGTTTGTCGGCGACGCTGACGGGACTAGAGGTAATCTTCTGTTGTTGGTCTTTGTTGTCGCCATCTTTGCTTCGCACGGTAGGCATAGCGCTTTCACGTGACTGTTTTTGTAATTGAAAAAATAGCTGATTTAATGAACTGAGGGTACTTACGAGTTTTACTGAAATAATCGGCTCCTTAGTACCTTCTGTGAGTTTTCCGTTTGCTGCTTATTTTCCATAAAAAACACTTGTAATTACGATGAAATGCGGGAGCACAAGTTTAACGTAACTTATTCACAGGCGCCACCTGATTTGAGGCAACAACGAAAAAGCTAAGCTGTGTCATGTGGATAGAGATTGCCTAGGATATTGATAACTTCTTGAACTGGTAAGTTGGTAAATAAAGAAACCACGTCTAAGCTTGCGAGGATGCCTGTTTTTAATTTTTCAGTGAAAAATTTAAAAGGCATCTCCATCTTAAAAACAGACATCCTCGCAAGCTTAGACGTGGTTTCTTTATCATTTTTATCGAGGAAAAAAAAACGGAAAAATTACTTATAAATCACAGTCAAGATATTCTTGGTAGCCACGTCGTGGCTTCTTTAACTGAAAATCCAGTAGGACAAATCTGCTTACTTTATGGAAATATCACGAGAGAAATACGCGTAATGGTTACAGTGTGACGTAATTGAATTTCAACCAATCCTTTGAAAGTGTTCCACACAAGAACTTGCCCACTGAAATGCGCCAAATTAGAGTTGATAAATTAGCGATTGGGAGGATGTGAATGAGAGAACGTAGGAAGTACTCTTAGAGGCGAGTCTTTTAAGAGCTAGGTGGTTAAGAGCAGGCAACCGACGGGGCGCATGCGGCCCAAACGTGCGTTTTTTTTTTACCATACTTAACATGGCGTACAATACAAAGGGTGACCATACTTACATGGTGTGTGGTCCGCATGTTGAATTATTTAAATAATACATTTTATAATTTGGATAATAAATTAAAAACAATTAAAAACTAATCGTGAACTTAGAAAAACTCAAATTAACAAATTACAAGTTTCTTTGACTGCTCAGCAAAACATATTTAAGAAGTAAAGCATTCATAATGAATCGGGTGTTCGTACTGGTCATGTCGTAGCGGAACAATTTGGGAAAGAAGGAAGGCCGTATACAGATTAAGAATTTATTAAACGCTGTTTATTGAACAAATAGGCATAGAAAAGAGCAGCTTAAATTTAAAGCAAAATCATTCGAATGTTAGGATCTGGCATTGGATCAAAGTACTGATATAACAGACATTGTGAAGTTAATGATATTAATTCGGGGCATCGATAGTGACTATTGGCCAGTTTGTGCGGTTTAAAAGGTACTACAACCGGCCATGATTTGATCATAAAAGTAAAAGAGACCATTGATTCTTTGGAATTGGACTGGAAAAAATTAAAAGGTATGACAACCGATGGTGGAAGAAATATGTGTGGCTCTAACACCGGTCTAGTAGGTCGAATTTGTGCAGAATCACAGAATCTAGGTTGTGATAATCCAATTGTGTTCTATTGCATCACTCATCAGGATGCACTTTGTTGCAAAATTTTATCATCAATGAAAGATGTTATGGGCATCAACTGAAATTACATATAAAGAAATAACGCAACGGTCAAAAACCAATTTCAGAACCAATTTGAAGAATTCTTGATAGAAATAGAATCGGAGTATAAGGACGTTATTTACTACTCAGCTATTAGATGGTTAGGTAGAAGTGCTTTGCTAAAAAGATTTTTTAATTTACCTGGAGAAGTAGATATTTTCATGACAGAACACAAAAATACTGTTCCACAACTATTGGATAAAAAATGGATTACGTTTCTTGCATTTATTGTAGATATTTGAACCTGCAAGGTAAATTACTAGAGAACAGAACTGTTTTTGACATAAAACTTTTGGAGGGCAAACTATGTCTGTTGAAGAAACATATGATGAAAGAAAATCTACATCATTACATATGTTGCAAATCTGCATCTACAGTTGGATGACAAACACAAAAGGAAACGTTTGTTGGTATTATTGAAGATTTACAAACGGAATGTTCAACAAGATTTGTGGATTTCATAAAAATAGCATCGAAATGCGATTATTTTTGAACTCTTTTAATGTCGACATTGATGACGTACCAAACCGACTGCGGATGGAAGTTTCGGAATCACAACGCTATGAAACATTAAAGCACGCATTTTCGTTCGAAAATATCCAAAGATTTTATCGATGCTTACCTAAAAAAATTGAAGGATTAATTAGTTTCACAAAGAATATAATAGTCGTATTTGGAGGCACATACATTTGCATGCTTCAATTCAAATTTGCACCTCAGATTATAAAGTGGATCTACATAATTTCGCTAAGGGAAAACAATCACAAAAGTCACATTAAGCAGAGAGACACACATATAACAAATTGTGATGGATAAACTCTATTACTTTGTTTTTACGTGATAATAATTTTTCATTGGATTTCATTTTCATGCTTGTTTCATATCTCGCACTTTAAATATTTTTGTGTTTTTCAAGATTGATATCATAAAAATTGATAACTTAAGTATTTTTTTCACTCACAATTTTCGCTTAATTAAACGCTTGTGGTCCGATTATTAAAAATAAAAGATGAATGTGGTCCGCGAGTCTGAAAAGGTTGCCGATCTCTGGTTTAACGTATTCAGACTGAAAACTATGGTTAAGTGGGTTCCACCGTAGGCATAATTGTTTTGTGAATGCCTTCCTTCAGATGGGAGATGAATTTATTGTGTAGTGCGAGACTTCCAACCATCCTAAAGATCTGGAATGAGTTTAGTCTCAACAACACGATTTCGGGACTGTCCAAACTTGTTTTGCGCACAGTCCTAAGAGTAATGTATTAGTGAATGAGGCCAAGAGACTTCAGTGGCTGGACTTTACTTTCAGCATTAAATTGATAGCTTTGTTTATTATACAAAGTTGGGCAGAGGAGTCTGCTCTTTCCGATGACCGAAATTCTTTACTTACAATGATCTGAAAACATTCAATGAGCGGACAGAGAAGTAGACATTAAAACTGAATATCAACATACGCAAGTAAGTGTGATTCGTTAAGATAATATTATAAACGTATGTTGCATGCAGATGCTTGAGAAAAAGTTAAGACAGAGATTTAAGTATTTTGATTGATAGATAATGTAAGCTGAGTTCTCGGTATCCCTATTAAAAGAGAACTAATAAACTACAGAAAATGACAGCTCAATTAAAAGAAGAAACTAAAAGAATTGAAACGGAGGGACTTCCGCGCGAGGTATTTGAGGGCATTGCGGGGGGGTGAAAGACCAAGATTAACATCCCATCAAGTCCTTAGAACTGGATTCGAATTTCAAATGCTGTTGGTATGTGAAAGAGTTCTTCGGACAGAGAAAGGCTCCCATCCCCATGGGACTCAACCCGTCTTCAGGACAGAACAGAAGAAGATATGTGTCAAGCGATATTTTAAAGTATTTACATTGCTCTAATGTGGCGAACGTACTTGCTTTGATTTCATCTTTGGTTTAAAGTTATCAATATTATTCAACGTGCTTTCCTTTGCATTACTGTTAATTTATAAAGCATCTAATAACATCAGAAAAATATTAACACTGTAACACAAAATTGAATTTTTTCTATAGACTCTTATTGTTCTATGCAATAGATTAAAAAAATGCAAAACCCCATCAAAGAATATCACTGAAGAAGGCCATACATCTCTGATCATGCTCATCCTTTTTACTAACGTTAGGAAACAAAACGTTTATGGTGTATCGATAAGTGCTTGAATAAAACACGAAAGTGGATAGTTTCAGTGGAAAGTAGATGTATTCAGATGATTAGTCAAATAGTGAAACAATTTATATTGAATTCATTTGGACCATTTTCCTTTCAGATAATTTTTCACGAATAGAATGATAATTTACCTCGTTGTACTGACAATGATGATGTAAATGTAACAATACATCAAAGCTTTGTTGCAAAACTAACAAAACCAACAGTTAAATTGGACAGATAATAAAGGAAAGAGGACCATTGTGACGTTACTAGCAACGTTTCTGTTATCTGTTCACCACCAATTTACAGGAAAACCATCAGCTATTGTATGACGTACTTTCCCAAAGATGAAAACACTGTCACCGGCAATGTAGCAGGCCCTCGACTAACCTCAGAATGGTGGCCTACGCTTTATTAAGAAGCATTATGTTGTTAGCCACGCTTTTATGTAAGTTATCGAATTTTTTCTTCATAGTTTATACGTTTATTAAAAAATGCATTTCAATTGTTACCTTCAAATTGCACAAATAAATTATTGCGCTTATTAAATAAAATTATTTCAGATTTTTATTTTTATTTTTTTTTGCAACTTTATACCAAAAAACACACTCTTAATATATTTTTAAACTTTGTGAACGACAAATATTAAGTATTAACAAATAAAATCTGTATTTGAAATAAAATCTGTATTATAAAAATTATGCGGAAATTAATTCATAAAAGGAAAGGAAGCTATGAAATGTTTCTACCGGGGGGGGGGATGTCATGCAACGCTACTACATAACGATTCGAAACTATTCATATTACTTGCAGTTAACCAGGAATTTTTTTATTCTTTCTCTAGTGGACCAGTCGCATAGTAAGCAGTGGGCCTTCTATAAAATGCCGTGGAATAAGGCAGTCCTTGGACCTCATTATAAATTTGCAAGGAAAACATTACTGTCCCTTACGAAAATGGACGAGAAATACGATATATGCGTATTGCTTACACCTTTAGGGTAAGTGAGCGCATTTTCTGAATTGGTGTCGTAACTTTACCGAATTATAATTAATAATTTTAATTCCTAATTGGGATTAACCATCTGCACACTGCTCAATTCCCTTGTAAATCGAACACAACAAAATACAGTTAAGAAGTCCTCGTTATAATTTTCGTTCTATTCTATCGTTTGAGCAAGTCTTGGATTCCTATTTGTTGGTCACCTTTAGTAGTCAATGGTAGAGAAGTGTTTCTCGCGTGGGAAATTGGGGAGATTTTGAGGTTCGGTTTAACGTTCACAATGGCACAACGTATAAGAATCTAAGATGTTCAAGGCTAAATGGAAAGGAAAAACGTAAAGATGGAATTATTTTATTGTACGTTGGGGAAGACGACAGAGAAAGCTTTTCCAGGGGATGAGGATCGAGAAGACACCGAAAAGGAATTGATGACGTTTATAATGGAGGCGTCTCCACATTTCTGGGCAACTAATTATTAGCTTATTAGAGGATTACGAAAAACAAAGACGTCGAATTTTTTTTCCCGATGAGTTTGTGGATTCGTTGGAATTTTATTCCAACGAAAGACCTCGATTTTACTAGCCGTTGCTAGTAAAATCGGAGGTCAGCACTATTCTGTGGGTGATTGTTCTCGTTAGTCAGAGGTCAATTACAAGCAACTGACGAATCCAATGTTTGCGATAAGAAGTTGTTTGGATCGAGAGCTTCAACATTTTAGTAGATTTTTATAAACAAACAGACGGGGGGGGATATAAAGAAGAGAAAACGAATATCTGGTCAACTGTTGGATAATAAGACAGCAAAATAAAACCGATGACGGAGGTATAGCTGACAAAGAAAGTATTAGCACTGTTTAGAAACAAACGGGATTCTCGAAGAAGATATTCAGCACATGAGCTGAAGGGATTATTGGCTCAGGCGATTTCGAACTGAATTCATCACAATGCGGTTTAATGGGATCACTTCGTGCACAGAAATTTACTTCCGAAAATGAACGTGGCAAATGACAGAAACAAATACGGAAATGAAAGAACAGAAAATATCTGAATCTCCCGTAACACTTGGAGATCAGCAAACGTATTTTATAACACTGCAGTAAACGGATTCAAATGTTTATAATATTTGCATTCATTGAAATTTATATTTTAATCAGAATGTGAAAAAACGTAACAGAATATAAGTGAAGGTAGTTTAAAGAAAACGTTTTAAAAATCTTTCTTCTCAAGGGTGCATCAGATCTACACACCAGTGGAGATCTGACAAAGTTACGTTTTTCTTTTACACAAAAGCACTGTCGTACGGGGGGGGGCTGCAAATATTTTTAAAGCAACTTTCTTTGCCATTCATGACTTAAGTTATTCGCGTTAGAAATTCTAAATTTATTTTATGAGAACGCAACATTCTCCATACGGAAACTTGAACCTCCCGCCCCCTCAAAGTGGCCGGAGAAAAACAAAACACGCGTAACATCGACTACCCAATCTTACTTACGTCAACAGTAAACTGGAAACGATCCATTTAGAGTCTGAGTGATTTTACAGGGAGAACAGCGTGCATTTAAACATCCCCATCGAAGTAGAATATCTTCGACATGTGTTATTATTTTGACAAATCATAATAATAACTTTGTCAGTTATTATTATGATTTAATTTTTCTTCAATCAACTCGAGTGATTAATTTTACTTTTTATGTGTTTCAGTCCCGAGGGCGAATCGCCGAACCTTTTGGCCGTTGATCGCTATACAGATGGCCTCACCTATTGTTTCTGGGTTGCTCTACGAAAAGAAGCTATAAGAAGGACTTACTATTATTACATCATTCACGGTTATTTCCGAGCTAAAAACGGAGAGCGTATCATCCATTCTGTACTGTAAGTATACCCTTAGTATAGTGTTTCTTAAAACTGAATTAAAAATATTAAAAATAAATAAATGTCATTGAAATAATTAAGTGACAAGATATATTCTTTTGGTACACGCACAAACTGAGCTTTGGATCCCGATGGAAAATTCTAATCCCAGTGGCGCAAAACACCCCTTTTTATCAACGAACGTACAGGCTGGCTCACAAGTCAGGAAACTTTGAATATTTAATAACTTTTTTATTTATTAATTATTTTAATTATATTTGTCCTAATGAAACGCAGAACGCGGAGTGTTTTTAATAGTTATCAATAAACCACATCCCTTCAATGCCTTCCGTTTTTGGCTTCACAACGACAGGCCCTTTCTACGGCGCGTTTCGTTACAGCTGTTTATGGTTGCAGCGCCCTCATTTCTGTACGAATGTTCTCCCTCAGCTGTTGGATTGCTGGGGGGGGGGGGTGCTTTTTTCCTATACACCTTTTTCCTTCAGGTAATCCCATGGGAAGAAGTCGAGAACGTCAGATGTGAAGAACGCGATGGCCAATTAAGTGCAGATCGTCGCAAAATTATTCGCTTGCCAAAAATGGGCTGATTTTCAAAATAAAATCATATTTTGGTTCGTTGTTGAGTTCTGAACTTGCTCATGATTAATTTCCCAAATGTTCTTTAGAATAACTGAAAAAAAAAAATGAAAAAATTAATAATAAAAAAATTAATTTTAATCCACTTCCTTGCTTTAGGTCTTACAGAGGAGATAGGCTGATTAGCAGGCAAGAAGAATTTAGAACTACGAACACTAAAACTTTCGTACATTTCGAAGGGGATTCAATTAAGACTGATGTAATTGTGTTTATCCACAGTTAGTTTTTATCACAAATTCCATTTCATGTTACTCGCCAGAATAAATGTTGGAATTCAAATATAATAGCACCGTGCTGCCATCCGGCGAGCAAATTAATAAGTATTTTCCATCTTGTTTCATTTATAAACAAACAGGACAAATGAAACTTCTGCGATTGCTATTAATGAGAACATTATTTCAATTTTTTTTCGTACTGGATCATGAATATGTTTTCATTACTTTTGTAAATAAGTCATCAGTGTTTTAAAACAAAAACACAGAGAAAAAATATCCGTTTGCAAAAATACCAAAACAGAGCCTGGAAATGAAAAATAAACTTCGATATCGTCTGGAAGATAATCCGGTTTCTAAATTCACTGAAGCCTCTCTTTTCTCAGCACATCAAAGAAAGAATAGAATATGATAAAAGCGTGAATAACCTATAAATTTGTTTTTTTTGTGTGTGTGTGCGAGGAAGTCCCTCTATAGAAACAGATAGTAGCACGTAGTCTTCAGTGTTCGCTCGTTGGATACGATGAAAATAAAAAGAGAAAAAAGCGAATAGAAAAATAAAAAAATTATCTTTTGAAAAGCGAATCTTTTTCGCTTTTTCGAATTATTTTTTGTGGTCCTGAGAGGTATCCCCATTTGATGAAATTTTGTTTGCAGCGTCCTGTCGTTCGAAGACTGTTAAGGTTTTTCCAAGTATTCCAGTCCGAGTGGACCTCATGTGAAAGATGTTCGGCTGTTGGAATACCAGTATTATTCTCAGGGTATCGTGCAAGCCATTGTTGAAGTCTTTTCACTGGGTTTTTAGGTGGTTCAACAGTTGCTAGGAAGCTATGTCGGGATCTTAGTCTTTGGGGCACTGTGGTCTGGCCAAATAGTGAGTGGCGTTCATCATTCACTTGTCTGCTTCTTTCGTCAGCTGAGAATGCAGATCTTCGAAATCAAGGGGGGTGCAATACCAGCCAAAGTATACAGGTCTCTTAGTGGTGTTGGTTTCAGGCATCCCGTAATTAAGCGGCAGCTTTCATTCAATGCCGGATCAAGTTTTTCAGCATGGCAGGATCTGGACCATACTGGGCAGGCATATTCAGCAGAAGAATAGAAAAGGACCAAGGCAGAAGTGTGCTAGGGTCTGCACCCCATTTGAAAGAGGTAAGATTACTTAGTATGTTGTTTCTTGCATTCGCTTTTGCCTTTGGTTTTTCTGTGTGTTTTATACGAAAGGGTGCGATCGAGAGTCACACCGAGGTAGATTGGGTTCCAGGAATGTTCTGAATTAGAACCTTCCCAAGAAATCTGTAGCTTCCTGTCTGCTTCCTTATTGTTAAGGTGGAAAAGGCCAGTTTGGGTTTTCAAGGGTTTGGGTTTTAATTGATTGCTGGTATAGTATGTGGTTAGACTATTTAAGGCAAGTGATAGAGTAGTTTCAATGGGCTCGAAATGTTTTGAGTGAGTAGCTATGGAAAGGTCATCAGCATAGGTAAAATTTCTAGTTCCTGAAAAGATGGGGAAAATCATTTACGTAAATGTTGAAGAGTAATGGTGATAATACACTTCCCTGGGGGAGGGCCATTTTTGGGGGATGCCAGCGACTCTTCCTATCCCCACAGATATACAAGATAAGCGTCTGTTTTTTAAGAGTGATTGGATTAGGAGAACAAGCCGATAATCTCTAGTGATTCTGTATGTTTTATTTCGGAGTGTGAGATGGTTTATGGTATCATATGCTTCAGTTACAAAGACTGCTCCTGTGGCTAGGTTTTGCTCATAACCATTTTCTATATATTGAGTGAGGTTAAGAATTTGTGATGTACAGGATTTGCCTGGTCGAAAACCAGCCTGATCAGCAATAAGATATGGTTAGATTAGGAATTGTAGCCTATTCAAAATTAATCGTTCATAGAGTTTGAAGAGGTTGCTGAGTAGTGATAGAGGTCTGTAATTTTTTGCTTCTGTTGGAGTTTACCAGGGTAAACTCCAACAGATAGGCCACAACTAAATAGTATGCTTCCAGGTAGTTGGTATCCTTAGGGTTCTGAGGCAAGTGTTGTATAGTTTTAATAACTACTCTTTAGTTCTGAGTCCAAATTGTTTAATTTGTTCATTTGTACAGATATCATCAAGGTCTGCAGATTTTCTGGGTTTTAATAGGTTTATGGCAGCATTGAGTTCGGTGATGGTGTAATCTGGGTTAATCATATTTTGTTCCTCACTTGGGGTTCTAAGTATCTTATTTTTTGGGTGCTTTTTAGGGAATTTTCCATTCAGAAGCAGTTAGTGAGTAATTTGATTAGCTGTTACCTGTGGATGCTCAAATGGCTTAGTTAAATCCCTCCTAATTCTGTTGATAAAGTTCCATGCCTGTCTGCTACTATGGGTCATATCAAGAGCTTCTATTTCTTTTTTTTTCCATGAGGAACACCTTTCCTCTGACATCTTGGAGCATATTTTTCTATTGCTTGGATAGTCTCCTCTGAGAAGGGGTTGGTGTTGTCAAGCTGTTAGTAATTAGCATACTGGGCTTGTATGTCACTGGAAGGTAATTTGTGCGGAATCCTCGGAGGATGTGTTTGGTGGATTTTCCTCGATATTTTTATGAATTCGGGATACTCTTGAGGGTTTGGAGCGACTGGTTGTATGGAACGATCAAGATCTTCCACGAAACTCTTCTAATTAACTTTTTTGAAATTAAATCATCGTCTGTAAGGGACTGTGTTAGGCATAATGGATGGGTTGAATTGAAGCATTATAAGGTTTTTGTTGAGCATGTGGAATGATTTAAAACCTTTTTTTAACTCAAATGTTAGATGTTTTGGAGCTAACAGATATGATGCCAGGGTCATAGTCCCACTTCCATCTGCCACTGTTGAAAGATGCAGAGGGTTTCGGATTATGTATCAGGTTACGAGAAAGGTTTTCAGCCCATTTTTCAGCATTTTTCGAATAAAATACAAGCGTTAATCAATATAAGGTACATATTTTGAACAGAAATTCAGAAATAGGCATCTTACAAAAAATAATCACCTCCATCGGTGATCCGTTTTGCCATTTTAGGTGAAATGATAATATATAAGGAAAGAAAAGAAGAAAAAATCACTTTCGATTAACTCCGTCTGAGATTTAAAGGTCCTTTTTAAAACAGATATTGATTTATGTGTTGAATTACTGTCGTAATGTTCGAATCAATACCTCTTTCTAAGTAAAGTTTCTATATCATTTCTCTCAATTTAGCTATACAGTTTTCATTACCAGTATGCTTATTATCTCGAGGCATAGTATATTAATAGGAATATCTTGTTGCAACTTCCTATTACAAACCCATTTTCCTTTATAAGTACATTACAGATGTAAATAAGCATAACCTCCTGTTGCCATGGAAACATCAAGGCATTACTTCATAACAGTCTTAAATAAACGAAAGTATATTATACAGACATATAATTAATGAAAAAAAGATGAGGGATTCCCAGTTTTCGAATTAAACTTTGAATATTCCTGTCGATAAAGTGACCTATAATCGCTCTATCTACGGGGCACAGATATAACCCTTGAGCCTGTGTGTACTTTGGTATATACACGCCTAGGAGAATTATGGACTTCCTGGCTGGGTAGTATCGCAGGATCGATGAGAATACGGCCAGCCTTCAAATGCACATGAAAATATAGATAATATGAAAGTAGGAAAAAGTGGTTGAAGATGACACGTAATCTTGGCATATATACTATGTGGAAACTCTCAGGAATTCAAAGATTACAATGGAATGTTCAACAATATTATGAACTGTTGATCATGGTGAAGAAAAAATAATCAAAAATATCTTCTACATCAGGTATCAGTGCTATGGCCAGAAGGATGAAAGGTGCATGATTGGGACCAAAGAGGGGACCCTTCATGCCTTTTTTTAGGTTTCTCTGAAATGTAGTGCTATCTTAATATTTATTCCAACTACTCTTTTTATTTATATTTCAGAATAGGATCCCAAGGAGATATGAAAGTTGTCTTCAGTAATGAAACCACTAGCTTTGTGATTGCGGCTGTGGACTTCATCGCCAAGACGGACCGCAGTTATCAGTATATATGCTACAGCATAAAGGTCACCCAGACATCTCTGTTTGATAAAAAGAATGAGTTCACGCTATACGAAGGTGGTAAGAAGTTAAATTTAGAGGTCTACTTCAGTGATACACTAAAGGTATTTCCGGACCCACCAAATGATTTGGTTTTGGGAGTTAATTCTCGTGAACAGCTCTTGTGGAGGACTACTTTGTTTCGAGTCTGGGACTCCGTTTTCGATAATTGTAAGTATACTTTAAGGGCTAAATATATTTGCATTAGCAGTTGATATTTATAACACGGTTTTTGGGAATAAAAAAAAAACATTTACAAGCAACGAATATATATTTACAAGTTTTGCTACAAACGTATCTAACAGTGGAATTACTGGTCCACTGCCAGCTGTTTGATTCTCCAACGATATTGAATCCTTACTGGATAAAGCAACATTGAATCCTTCATTCAACTTGGATAAATTTATTTCAATATTTGGTACTATTGAAAATATTAAATTTATAATAATTTTAACATTAAAACGACATAACATAAATTTCCTTGAAGGTATCCTATCCTTTTATTTTGATATGAATATGTTTCCGAATTTATGTCTATGGAGCCGAAAAACCGGAGATAGCTTCGTAGTCCAAATTGCACTTCTGTTTTCGTTCCCGCGCTAAACGAACAATAAGATAATGCCTCCACCCCAACCCCAAGTGGTCTTCTTCAGTCATTAGGAACGATTAACCTAAGAACATCGCCTGCATCCGCACCAAAGAATTACGTTTTGTACTTGAGTGTTTCTTCTGTTTTAAACGACCACAAATAGCCGTTTGAAGCCTACGCGTTTAGAAGTACTTCACTTGCAATCATTAATTTGAGTAGAACCTGCTTGTACCGTATGTACATTAACGGTTTTTACAATTCATTTCTCACATTGAACTTTGCACTGCTATTCATGCTAAGTAGATTTCTTTGTTAGTAACCCCTTAAGAATATCGTAACATTCTTAATTTCATTGTCTTTATTAATCTATAGTTATACGAAAACTTCCCTCGCCTATGAATCCTGTATTTTCCGCCGATTCACCTCATACAAACCCATGCGAATCCACCTTTTATCCTTCAGTTAAATTTACGCTATAGAAATGCCATATTGGGTCAACGACTTCGACGTTCGTTCCATTTGAAGGAGTGAATTGGTGGTGACGTGAGAAGCATTATATTGTCGACTACACTATTTGTTCGGCACATCCACCATCTAAAGTGTGCCGCCGATTTTTTTTTTTTTTCCATTTCTTCAGAAGGTAGGTTATTCTATTCACCTTTTCAATATCTCCACAGCTTGACCCTTCCTTCGTCTCGAGTTTCATCATCTAGATTCGCACCGGCATCTATTACATTCCAAATAAAATGACCTTTCGGTAGAGTATCGCTTGGTGCCGTGAAACGGGGTCATGACGGAACAGGATTAGAATAAACTATTATAATAAAATATACGAAAGGGTTTGCTTTGCTCCAAAGCAAATAAACATTGACTCCTATCTTCTGATGATATTTCACTGAGAAAAATATTCACCTATTCAATTCTGACAAATCTATTGCAGTAAAAAGATACATATGAATAAATAATAGAATATAAAACTACGTAGTGAATGTGTTATGTATTTTGCTGTCTTACATTAGTTATATAAATAAATACAGTCTAAAGAAGAAATGAACAGAATAAAACTATATAAAATAAAATATACATAACATAGAAATACGTAAATAAAATGAAACCTTCCGCTCAAATAAAATAAAACACGCCAGCAATGTTAGGCTCTCATTTATTAATTACATGCCTTTTAACAATAGGGTGTGTGATTTATCTCAATAAATAATTTAAATACTTTTTAACATTTATTTACTATTTAAACTAAAATACAAACTTATTTATTACTGACCATTTACAAAACAAACTTACATGAGAGCCTACCAGTTTCGCCAGCAAACTGTCTGGCTTTTTCAAGACGTTTACGGAGACATAAAAACCAGTAAATGAAAATTGAAAGGAACATAAAAAACGTTGTAAACCAACTAGTAGCTAAGGTTACACGTTCGCGTGACAGAGAGGACTTATTGTTCTTATTCATTATCACGCATGCGTGTTTGTTGTAAACATGTAATGTGATTCTGACTAGCTGTAGTTCAGATTGATTTAGAGTGAGAGGATCAGGTTTTTCCACGAACTGTTTAGAATTACACCCTGGTTTCTGTTGAGGTTTCCACCGAATAATGACACTATTGTGGCTTCCTTGAATAAACGATGTCTGCAGTCGTCATCCAAATATGACATGGAGCTGTTTTGCCACTCTATCGTGTGGTTAGACGTACAGAAATGATGTGCTAAGCCGGAAGAGATACTTCTGTTGTGGTGTACATCACCAACATGTTCTTTTTGTCTGATTTCTAAACTTCCGATGTAGGCAAGACCATAGGATTCTTTCTACAAATATCCAGGAGTATTCCTGGATATTTGTAGAAAGAATCCTATATCAAGAATAGTCAACATTTTGTAAATAAACTCCAAGCCATTAAGATTGCACCAACAGACATGCTAGCCAGTCTAGACGTTGTATCCCTTTTCACCAATGTTCCAGTAGAAGAGGTAATTAAACATCATCCAAGATCTCTTTCCTCCAGACATCACACAGATGTTTAGACACTGCCTTCAATCTAATTTCTTCCAGGTTAACAACACCGTATACCAACAATTAGAAGGCCTAGCAATGGGAAGCCCACTATCACCATCTTGTGCAGACCTTTTCATGGAAAAACTTGAAAAAGCAATTCTCTCTACAATCTCCCCCAGACCATCTACATGGTGGAGATCTGTTGACGATATCTTCATTATATGGCAAGACAGCTTAGAAAACCTAAACTCGTTTGTGGATAAAATCAACTCAATACATAGCAGTTGGTTGTTGTTTTCCACTCTGGAAGTGGAAAACAACAACCAACTGCATTTTTTAGACATCTTGATAAATAAACAATAAAATATTGTCACATTATCTATTTACAGAAAGCTCACATATACTGGAAGATATCTTCGTTATATTCATTCAAACCATCACAAGACATACAAACTGAGCATTATCCACGTGTTGAAATATAGGGCCAGAAAGTTTATATCAGAAGAGGAGGATGCATAGACTGAATTCTCACTAATAGCTAACACATTATCAGAAAATGGATATCCTCAAAACATCATCAAAAAATGTCTATACGATGACAACCCCAGACAAGAAGAATCACGCTCTACTGTACTGATCAAGTCAATTTCTTGAAGTCAATTTCTTATCAAATAGGCAGAATACTAAGAGTCTACAACATCAGAGTGGTCTTCAAACCAACCACCAGCATCAGACAAGGTTTAGGATCCCCAAAAGATAAGGTGCCTTTCTACAAATATCCAGGAGTATATTACATTGCTCCTGTGGTCTTACCTACATCGAACAAACTTCACGGAGTTTAGAAATCAGACAAAAAGAACATGTTGGTGATGTACACCACAACAGAAGTATCTCTTCCGGCTTGGCACATCATTTCTGTACATCTAACCACACGATAGATTGGCAAAACAGCTCCATGCCATATTTGGATGACGACTGCAGACATCGTTTATTCAAGGAGCCACAATAGTGTCATTATTCGGTGGAAACCTCAACAGAAATCAGGGCAATCCTAAACAGTTCGTGGAAAAACCTGATCCTCTCTCTAGATCAATCTGAACTACAGCTAGCCAGAATCACATTACATGTTTACAACAAACACGCATGCGTGATAATGAATAAGAACAATAAGTCCACTCTGTCACGCGAACGTTGTAAACGTGCTAGATGGTTTACAACGTTTTTAATGTTCCTTTCAATTTTCATTTACTGGTTTTTATGTCTCCCGTAAACGTCTTGAAAAAGCCAGACAGTTTGCTGGCGAAACTGGTAAGCTC
This sequence comes from Typopeltis vanoorti, assembly GCF_054136105.1. Classification (NCBI taxonomy): domain Eukaryota; kingdom Metazoa; phylum Arthropoda; class Arachnida; order Uropygi; family Thelyphonidae; genus Typopeltis; species Typopeltis vanoorti. Next base: position 91,568,626 of record NC_143562.1, read on the forward strand.
TAATGTAAGTTTGTTTTGTAAATGATCAGTAATAAATAAGTTTGTATTTTAATTATTAAACGACCAAACATGGTTAGTTTAAATATTATTTAAACTATTTTATTTCGCATATATTTTGCTATAATATTTATTATTCAGTAATCGATGTTATATATTTTTTTCTTAGATATAGCTATTTCGTTTTAGAATGCGTAGCCAATTTTTCTATTTCTAAACAGTGGCTGATAGATGAGTGAATTGTGGTATTTGTTTCGTGAAGGGAAACACTTCAGTTTCACAATGCACTCTTGTATTTACTCTTTTATGTCTGCATGAAGTTGGGGGGGGGGGGGAGTTTCACCATCTCCATATTCGTATTTAATGTTTTAACCGAATATAAGTGGTTCTTACCCGCTGTAGATGACCAAAATTCTAAATGAGACACAAAGAGTCAAATTAAGCTTCAATAAACAACTTAGAAAAACGTTTTTCCGTCTAGGTGGTGAACCTCCAGGATGTTTAAAAGATGTCTGTAAGAACGGAGGCACGTGCATTCCCGCTGCAAACGAAAGTCAACCTTACACGTGTGCTTGTACTCCTGGATACTTTGGTACTTCCTGTAAAGAAAGTATATGCACGTAAGTTTATTTTGAGGTGCCTTAAAACATTGCTACATCTTCTCATTAGCTTTTAAATAATACTCGCCTTAAGACTTCCATTACAAAGCCATCTGCGCCGTTTCTTAATTACATGAGAAGTGTTTCACGAGATTGTAATCTTGTCACAGCGGAGTTATGTTCTTTGGTTCGCTTTCGGAAACTCAGCACAAATTAGATTCTTAGTGCAAAGAGAAAGAGAAAAGTAGGTTCGGGTTATTGCAGAAAATAGTACACTGTTCTTTATGCTCTGCTTTCTTATTCACTCCGCTGTTTCTCACCTAATTGATGACTCGGTCTTTTCTATTTAAACCAATAAAGTTTTTTTAAATGAGAGTGATGGTAAAACTGGCGAATTGTTTATTTTAAAAATGAGATAACTCAGCACAATCGACACAGTGAGTGTAATTTGATGTACTAGGAATGAAAATTTCACCAGTCGCGCGCACACACACACACACGCACATGGATTTCGGAGTAATGAAAACCATTCGACCGCACTGAATGCAACAATATTTGGATCGCAAAAGCAAGTAAATCTCTTTCTTATTTAACAACTTGATTCAATGTCAAAATTGACAACAGAACTCTGTTAGCGTATGATTATGATCTCCGTTTTTCTTGCCTTATAGTACCATTATTTTGGCCAAGTTGAAACTAAAATCGAAATGATTTCACCAAAATGTTAGTGCAGGGATTTTATATTCCATAATTCGCAAAACCCAATCAAGTCGGAGGGTAATTCGTAATGTATAATTTCGTCACATTTTTATCTCTGTGTTGACCGGACAATGTCTGTCAGCTTTGCAAATTAAATATCATCAACAGAGTGTAGTTTGAGTAGAGAAATAACAAGTTTCTGCCTTGGGCAGAAATACGTGGATTCCATAATAGTAGAAATTCTTGTTCTCTGCACAGTATACAAGCCAACCAGTCCTTTGTTTTTGAAACACATTTTTTGCTATCTCATTTTCCTTCTTTCAAGACATGATATTTTTTCTTTTCTCTATGTTCCTTTATAGTTGTATTTGAATATCCTTCATCTCCGAATCTTCCTCTTCTTTTGGATCCATGATATCTTCAATGCTCTTCTGTACGTCCGCATCTCGAAGGCATCGATTTACTTTCTTCTTTTCAAATTAAAGCGGCGGTTTTATATTTTCCTAGGATGCTGACGAGAACTTAAGGAAAAACAAAATCTTGGGACAAAACAATTTCGTCCAAGCGAACTTCCGAAATCGATAACAGCAGCTAGGCTTTTGCAAGAATGAAATCACTCAAACAAACAAAAAAAAAGTCCTTAAAAGGGGCGAAGCAAGAATGTTTTTCATTTTCCCCATTATCTGTAGAGGACAATGCAGGGAGTTATTGAGCTATTAAAGCTCTGATCATGGCAATAGGGTAACAGAGAGCCTCAGTTAGAACTTCATTGGCTACAGCATTACCATATGTAAAGGTAAAGCCGTCTCTAAAAATTCGGACGATCCCTAGGCCACTCAGTCGTGAACGAAAGACCGTCCATCTCAGCGTTGGCCTTTCACCCACACTGAGCACAACCGCTCATATTCCGAAGAAAAGCATTCACCGACGAAGCCCCTCAGCGGGCCGTGCCGGAAAACACTTTCCCCAGAGACTCAAATTGCTCTCTTAAGGCAAAAACCTTAAGAGAGCGGACTCATAACTCTCGAATCTCAGCGCCCCAGAGGGGGTAACAGCAACAGCCGAACCTAAGTTAAACTTCATTGGTACAGCATTGCCATCCGTTACCCTCCAAGGGTATTAATCACCCTGACTATAATTCAATCTGCTGAGCTCACTATAAATATGATGACAACATCGCGAATACCAAAAGGTGTACTTTACATAATTACGATATGGCAGGTTATTGTTAATATTACGAGGAATTACTATTTAACTCCGTTTTTTTTTGTTTCATTTCCTTTTGTTTTCTATACCAATTATTCTCTAATTTGTCTACCCTAGAGAAACTTCCAATTCCAGCTATTCATGAAAAAAAAAAAAAAAGATTAATTCTTGCTGAATACTTTCTCGCAAATGACCATAATGTACGAGAGATTTGTAACCAATTATTTATGTCTTTAAAGAATAAAAACGATTCTACTGTCAGCTGTACATTTCTACTAAAATTTTCTCCTTTATTGTAGACCGGAATCGTGCCTTAATGGAGGAACTTGTGTGGCCCGTTCTGCTACTGACTTCAGATGCGAATGTCCCAAAGAAATAACAGGAGATCGATGTGAAACCATTCGTAAGTATTTTTTTAATAAAAAAGTGTTGCTATTCTACATATTTCATGAACATCAGCTTTTGAGTACAATCTACTGATTGCTATTTTTCCTTCTTCTTTCCTGAGCAGGGACGATGACAGAGTTCTACGTCATAATGCCATCAGTTAGCATCCTTGGAAACGTTAAAATGCATCTCGTATTAGCATACCTGGGTAAAGATGTTCGCTTTCTATGGGAAATCTCGAAAGAAAACAAGACAGTCAAGTCATTTGATTCCGATCTACCAACCCATCAAACGACGTTTGAGGTTATAAAAAATGTGGTCGACCCGAAAGAACTGAACTTGGTGATACCTGACCCGGGCTACTATTACGGCATGGTGACAGAAAACTTGACCGAAATAGGGAATTATACGGTCAAGGTCACTGGATATGTAAAGGTAACCATTCCATCTTCTCGATATTTAACTCTGTAATCAATTTAAGTAGGAATAAATGAAAATAAAATTTTCATTTAATGACGTGAGCGTAAAAGAACTGCAAATGCTAAACTAATGCAAATGTGCCGAAGGCCTCTAGTTCAAATAAGAAGCTATTTTTTTTTAAAGAAAATAAATAGTAAAGAAAAGTAGAACAGGGGCCCCCCAGACAACAGACTCGGAATTGAACGCAGTTTGATCACTGACGAATATCTCTGCCGTGAGATAACTTGCCCGAAAAATGAAATCCGCATTGCTGACCCCTTCTCTTTATAAACAAATCAGGTTTTTAATGAATCAAATAAACTGATTTCCAACAGGTGTAAAACATTTACCATTAAAATAACATGTAACCTAAATCAAAATAAGTAATTGTTTTCCTGTTGTTATTAAAGTCTGCAATAGTTGCATAAGTTTATTAATAAATGAAATATGAATTAAAGATGACAACGTTTAAACATTGTCTCTGTTAAATAGACGGAGTTTATTTAAGAGGCAGACAAGAATAAAATTGATGTTAGTAAGAAATCTGCTATTTGCTCAATCGAACTGAAAATTTGTTTATGAATATTGTTAACAATGCTGATTTGGAAAGACAAAGTTCTTTAATTTTACTTCCGTAAGCTTTTAGATTCTCTTCGTCAATACATTCACAGCCTCGCCAAACATCATTTCCATAACCGAGAATCAAAAAGATAGAGGTCCATAGCATCACACCGCCACCTACTGAATTTCACAGTTCGGCTTATCCACTCTGGAGAGAGACGTTCAAAAGGCATCCGTCATGCCCATCCATCTGCGAATTAGAGGGTGTGAATGTTTTTGTGCAGATGCGTGTTCCAATCGATGATCGGAACTCCGCATTCAACTTGTCGGTCGACGAGTGGTTGTTTTTACATATTACCTTTTGTAGGACCCCACGGTCACGTTCGGAGAGCGTGGTGGTAGTATTTGTAACACCCTACGCTTCCGTCTCAGTATTGTGTCACTGATTGTTGACCGGAGTTGGTCCAATTTGTCAACAATTTGCGGAACAGATAGTCCTGCAACATGACATCCTATCACAACACTTCTTTCAGATTCCGTCAATTCTCTTCTCGCATCCATTTAACTCTGACACCAATTGACTTTGGGGATTCATAATCCTCCAATTTATACCGAATACAAACACGTCACTCGTTATATGGTAAGATACATCTTGCCTTTCCGGGTGTCCATTGACTTTTTACAAAGCAGTGTATATTATGTCTGTTAATTGGGTACGTTCTTAAGACCGGTTCTATGGGTCTCGCGGGATAAAAAAACCCGAGTTTCTGGAAGGAAAAACCAATTAACGCAGTATGAGACTGGCCACTCAAATTCTTCCTCTGAGTCATCATAATAAGAAAGAGGAATTTATTAATTTTAATATTTAAATATCAATTACATTTAAATGGTTATTTTGCAATATTTATATATCTCAATATATTTTTTTATTTCAACAGGAGGGAGAAAAGGAAAGAGAAGTCCATTCAGTTACTAATGAGATTGAAATTCGAAGTAAGTATCATTCACTTTAAGAAAGTATTAGATAGATTACGTTTATCAATTTCTATTCAGTAAAATCAAAACAATTCCAATGGAATAAATATGAAATTTTATACCAAACGTTTAAGCATCTTCTTACCATTCGTCAGCAAGTCTTGCATGTCGTGATAAAAGAACGATTAACAAAAACTAATATGCAAATACACGCATAACTGGCCAACAACAGGCTACGAGTTCGAATCCAACCGAAGGCATGGTTGTTTGTGAACGTGTTTAAGGTTTGTCTTCGACCAATGTGAGTCTACTGCCTTGCTTATTGGTGTGAATTGACTTAAAAAGATCTATGCTTAGCGAGATGAAAATTCTCGTTTCAAAGAGGTGAAACCCCTTCCACCTGTGTGTAAGATAATGGCAGTTTTCATTAGAATGACTATTAGCCTTGCTATTTGCTTAATAAAAACGTAATCGAGAGGTGAAGGGTCTTAACTCGTTAGCCTAACAGTTGTGTTTAGTCAGGTGACCAAGATTCATTATTTTCAATATTTTATTGAAATCCAAAAATAATTTATCGATTCAACAGTCGCAAATTGAATACAGACGTTTTATCTTTCCAGGAGATGTTACTTCGAAATAATAATAATTAAAGAAAAATCTGTTGGATATTCTTAGATAATTCAACTTGAACTATGGTGATATAGACTGTAAGGTAGAAAAGGGCGCATGCCAACATGCAAATTGAAATTATACAGTTTCCACGGGACCAGGGGTTTTGGATCTGGTAATAGCATCAGAAGATCTCTCTATAACTGCAGTGGCAACTCTACCTCCGATCGGGGAAAGTGACCATGCACCCTTGTCCTGGAAGGTTGCTCAACACGTGGAAATTTCAGTCAAGAAAGGATTTATGTGGAACTACAAAGCTGGCGATTATGACAAACTGGGCTGGCACATGCAACAGTAACAAATCATAAGAAACTATAGGATGACTAGCAATATGAAGCAGGAGCTGAAAATTAAAGAAAGCATCGTGAAGGAATATAAACAACAACGTGATCAGCATGCATATTGGGGGGGGGGCAGTATAAATTGTCACAAGCAAGATGGGTAAGTAGTGCGATAAGGAAGGCTAAATCAGATTTCGAGAGAAAATTAGCTAAGCAAGCCAAAGTAAATCCAAAAGAGTTTTCTCGCTACTTATTAGCAAGTAAGAGAAAGAATGATAATGGAAAGATAACTTTATTCAATGCTGATGGTAGGAAAGTGACAGAAGCAAAAGAAATAGTTCAGTTACAAAGTAATCACTTTGCAAGGGGTATACATCCCGGTGGTGACTTTACAGACACTGATGCGACAAAGACTGATGTGGGAATTGAGGTAGATGAACCGGAGGTGCTCAGCATATTGAAAAATATCGAAGTGAATTCAGCAGTGGGCGTGGACCGTATGTCAGTCTGTGTGATACGGGAATGTGCAAGCGAACTGACAATACTTCTAAGTTACTTAATCAAAGTCTTTGCTTGAGAAATGTTCCAAGGGAGTGGAAAGAAGGAAAGATAGTTTCATTACATAAAGACGGCTCCGAAAAGGAAGTGGCAAATTAAAGACCAATTCGTAACTTTGAAGTGGTGATAAAATTATTGGAAACGTTGGTTAAAAGTAAGTTTAAAGAATGGGTGGATAAGAATAGGATGCTCTATAAGAACAGCATGGCTTTGTAAAAGGTAGGTCCTGGGATCTGTGGGTGATGGTGGATAGAAATTTGAAATTCAGAGGACATATTGCAAGAGTTGGCAAAAACTGAGAGGATTACTTGGATGCTGAACAGCACACTGGCAAGTAAAGATAGGGAGGTTATTATTCCTCTTTTTAAGACTATGATTCGGACACATGTTGACTGTGCACAGATTTGGTCACCTGTTTCTTGCTTATCGGGAGGTGATGAAGAAGAGGGTGGAATAGATTGAGGGTGTGTGGGTTGCTGAGTTTAGCTAACAGACGGAGGTGATGATTTCATAAAGTGATACTATAAGATTGACACAAAAAATGTTGAAGAATTTTTCGGTACATGGGGAGTAAGGTGACAACAAGGGGGTCACACTTGGAAGCTGTCTAGGAATATGGTTAGTAAGGGTGTAGGGACTAGATTCCTTTCTTGGAGAGTGACGAATGTGGAACGGATTGCAGAAGTGGTTGTGAGGGTTTCAACAGTGAATAGGTTTAAGGAGATGTGCGATAGGTATTGTGTTAAATGGATACAGTGAGTCTCCGTCGATGAATCTTTTGACTCCACGAGGTGCTCATATAAATAATAACAACAATAATTCAAATAATCGATTATTTGAAAGTTATTCCTGTGTTTATTGCAGTGGGAGATGAAAAAAGCCGAAATTTGATACGAAGAGAAGCAAATTCGATTTCTTCCTATAAATCTCAAGAAAGTAATGGGACTATGACCACTGAGCTTGGACTGGTAAGTAGCCTTGGACTAATACATTTCAAGTTGTGATTGTAACATTTTTTGATCCATGTTAAGACGGAGTTTCTTAAACACATAAAATCAATTAGATAAAATCGTATCTCTCGTCGCTAAATAACACAGGCCTGCAAAATTCGAGTCATGAAAAGATGTCTGGAAATTATTAACTGTTTCGTATTTATGTTTGACCGCTGATTTCAAATATCTCTTCCATTTTTCTCTATCACATGAGGATTTTTCACCAAATGAATCTAGCTTTAAAACGCATTATATTAAGTAAAATAACAGTATTTAAACTTTTCCGTAAACATTTTTGGGATGAAAGTATTGGAACAACAATTATACTTCGTTGTGGTGTCCTTTTCTTTTTCCTTCAAAGCTTCTTTTTGAACTTTTTCTGTGAAATTCTTTTCACGGGTCGTCTCTATGCAACATCCAGCAATAGTCCGCCATGTTGACATTCCACCTGACCCGATACTTTCTTTTCATCTCCTTGATGTCTTGGTGGAATCGCTCTCCTTGCTCTTCGCTGCCAGTTTCCATTCTCAGGAAAGTGGTCTAAATGAGAGTTGCGAAATTGCAATTTTAAGCTCATGGAGTATCCCAAATCCTTGAATTTCTGTAGCATGTCTTCAACAATCATTTTATAGTTGGGGTCCCTGTGGTTTCCTAAAAATTTGATCACCACCTCTTTCAAAGCTTTCCACACTTCTTTTTCAACAGTTGCCATTTTTTCTTCAAACAGTTTATCCTTCATAAGTTTCCTGATGTTCTTTCAATTTTGCTGTAGATAATCCAGGAAATTTTGCACAGATGTATTTAAAACACTCTCCTTCTTTCGACAAAGCCTTGCAAAATTGCTTCATCAATCCCAGCTTTATGTAAAGCGGGGATAAAAGGATTTTTTCCCGAGCAACCAAAGTTTCGTGTAACACATTTTTACTTCCAGGTTCTAATGTGACTCTTTCTGGTCATTCCTTCTTGATCCAATGTTGCTCTCGATCTCGGCTGTCCCACTCGCACAAAAAAACAGGGTATTTGGTGTATCCTCGTTGTTAGGTGAATTTTTGCAACCTTTGAAGCAATTATAAACACCACTTAAAACATATTTAAATGAGTTTTAACGAATGACATCAACACGACATTAGACGACACTATGTAAAAACATTAAAAAACCGCAAACACATTAAATTAAATCTTCACATTTAGAAAATATGCCACCTTTCAGAAATATGATAACCTTAGTAATCAACGACTAAAGTTCAACTAAAGAATCAAACAAGAAAATGTAAGTGTCTGTGACAACAGGAACGTGATCTATAATCTTCGGCGAATCAGATTCATAGTAGCCACCTGCACTTTTGTCTGTATTCCTCCCTCCCTCTTCTATCTTAAGAACGAGAAGTTTTGTGGAAATTTCTTTATTTACCATAAAAAGTCACTTCAAAAAAGCACTTATACAACTAATTAGCTGTAAATAAAAGAGAATGAAAATAAATACCAATAAGCTGAATTTACATCCAAATACTACTACTTAAAACGATAAAAGTAGACATTGGGTAAAATTGGTGGGTGATGGAATTTTTTTACTATTGTTTCTGAAGTCAGCACCTAAAAATCTATAAGAATCAATTATTACTTCTCAGAGAACTTTTCCATCGTGTGTAATCAGACAATTTATGTAAGTCCGCGAGGTTAGCCTAGTGACTGTGCGCTTCGCAACCATATGCCAGGGGAAGGAGTGTCCTAGGTTCGATTCCCGTCGGTGACGTGAGGAGCTTAAGGATCTTTTTCAGCCATAGCCAAGTTAGCCGGTCTTGGGCGTGGACAGTGATTTTTATTCCCCAGTTTATCTGGGGTTTTTCATCCCGCAAAGCAGGCAAACCGTCCTTGAGAACTCAACACTACGGACATAGGATACACCGGGACGTAGGACTGACCACCTAATCTTGTGAACGGTTTGAGGTCCGATGATTAACTAACCCTCGACACCGCAAGATAAAAGAGGGTAAAAGAAAATGAGATGAGATCATTCATGTAAAGTAATGACTGTCAAAAAGTATCAATCCAGGCTGTCGTTTTGGTAGGAAGTTTGTTGAAGAAATTTCCTTGCATACCGATTAAAGATATTTCATAAATTATACAAACCCAAGCCTTGCGTTTTCATACTTTATGAAATCTTGGTGGTTTCCATGAAAATAGAAACCACCAAGCTGGATTTTATTCCTTTGTTGAACCCTAACGTTTAAAGAATCTCAGGCATTTGGGAAAAAAAAAAACACATTACTCACTTGAAGAGTATTTATCGTGAAAAATCGTACAAGAAATAAGAAAAACATTACGAATGGAAGAATCCTAAGCCGACCTCACAAAACCCTTCCATAGGGATACAAAAATAGATGAGTTACAAGTGTGTCCTCTTTGAAATCACGTGTATTGTGTTTGTGTAAGTTTGGAAACATCTCACGTTACTTCCTCCATGCGGGCCATTTAATACGTTTTTTTTTTCTAAGGAAAAATTACTATTCTATCATACTGTCAAGGGGCCTAAGGACTCCAGGAAGGACATTCGTAGATTACTACGATTTATTCTATCCACCACTTACACACAACGCCATCTACCATCCATTAAAACAATGACAAAAATCATCTAAAACATATCGCTATTCATTAAAATAGAAAGGTTTTCTTTCTAAATCAATTCTTATAAATAAAGAACAGAAAATTCCCAATAAGTATACAAATCTGCCAACCAAATGAATATATATTGAATGCATATCAGAAGATTTATTGAATTTATTTCTATATTTTATAAAATGTATCCGGTATGCCTTCCTAGATTTTCAGTAATGTCCTTGCCACAATGAGGTCCGTTTCTCATTGTTCTTCTTTCTCTCCGGTTTCTTGCTGAATATCAAGGTCACGTTTAAAAGTCGAGAATGAAATAGTTGAACTCACGAAATATCTCAAACACGTTTTTTTTTTCTTCTTACAGCTGGATGTGTTGAATACAACACTGTTATCCGCTAATGTGGCTAATTCAGAATGTACAGCAGTGGTTACAATGAACGGGGCAGGAACCATGGAAGATAATCCAGAAATATACGAGTTCAGTCAAAAGATACAATTTACTACCGCGGTTCAAATGGATTGTCCTGGTCTTCTTGGAACAACTTGGAAGTGGACTGTAACGAAAGACGGTAAAGTAGTGGATCTGCAATTCATTAAATTAACTTTACCCATGCTGCCTATACCAAGACGATTTCTACCTGGTTTGGGACTATACAAAATTGTCGTGGACTACAAAATGAAACATAAAGGTGGAGAACTAACGAAAACTACTGAGGTAAGTATAGGTAGTTCATAATGTAATATTATGTGTCATTTCCATTAATATTTTATTTTTGTACTATTTTTATTTTACTTTATTTTTTTGCTGCATTTAATGTTTGACAATATGAGATTTATAAAGAGAAGAATGCCGGAACTTTAAAAAACCCAAAATATTAATATTGGTATACAGTACTTTAGAATGTCAAACACACTGTGGCCGTTAATTAATAAGTTTATAAGTTAATTAATACTAAATTAATTAATAAGTAATTAGATTGATTTTTACTGGACAGATATTTGAATAAAAGTAACAAACCAGTTTATAGTTTTGGCCACTAGAGCATGTTGTAGTTGTAGGTGCAACAGTTTTAATGTGGCAACCGTTGAAGTAAGGGCGTGTGAGTGGAGAGTGTCAGAATATGTTTCCTGGAGGATGTGCGATACAGTTTTACTCTATATTAGGCAAAACTGCTACAGACGTGTACCAAAACCCAATGAAAGTTTACGGAGATGAGTGTCTCAGCCATGCCCAGATGTCTCGTTGGTTTTTAAAGGAAAAGAGGAAGTCCCTGAAGTATGATCCACGCTGTAGAGCCAGTTTCTACACGGAAAAATGAAAGTGTGGCGAAAGCTAGGGAATTTTTTGTCCATGACAGGCTTGTTAGGTTACTCACTTTACAGCTTGGTGTCGGTAAGGAAACGACCACATTAATCTTAGAAAGAGATTTGCAAACGAAGAAGATTAGTTCGAGGTTTTTGCCGCACTGGGTTGAACGTTGACAAAATTTCATCGATGCAGCTAATCAGGATCGATAGGTGTTGCAAAGAATTGTCACCGGTGAAAAGTTGGTGTTTTCAGTTTGATCCGGAAACAAAACACCAAAGCATGGAATGGGTGGAACATCTCCCCTGCAGAAGAAGGTAATGTTGCAAATATCACGTGTCAAGACAATGGCCGTTGTCTTTTTTTCGAAGCAGCTGGAACTATAGACCTCGGATTTGTTCCTTAGGGTACCAAAGTGAACAGGCAGTATTATTTAGGAGTAATATGTCTCCACTCCATTTCGATCATTTCTTTATTCAAAAGGAGATTTAACGCCATGTTTTTGAAAATTACAATTTCGAAACGATTTCTGAGGAAAGACCTATTTCGGAATTCCATCTGGTCCATGAAGGTGATAACACATTTATCATCATCTAACATCCTTAAGGATATTGACAGAAGAAAGTTAAAATATTTTGGACACATAGAAAGGATGGAAGGAGGACCTCTCAGAACAGTAATAGAAGGTAAAGTTCCTGGAAAAAGAGGCAGGAGTTGAGAGTTGAGGCTGCCAGAAAAGCAAACATGAGGACTACATGGCGAGGCCTGGTATGGAACATCATCGAGCATCGGAGTGACCATACGGCATCTGTAGATGCCCAGTGAACATAGAGAGAGAACATAAGAGAGTCACGTCATTCATCATGAAGCTCTAAATAGATTCAACATACATTGGAGAAAGTTCGCGTTTTTTTCTTCTAAAGTAAAGCAACACAAAAGGTAAGTGCCATAAGATATCACTAAGCCATCACATTCAAATTTAAAGATTTATTTTTGTAAAGTGTGTTAGCAAAGCACACTTTTCCTTTTAAACAGTTTAATTAATAAGGTGTGTTTTTCAATACTTCCTTTTAAGTATAAAAGAATATTGTTCAAAAACTTTCTTAGTCATTAGCTAAGCATGCAGGAGTTTATGTACCTACAGGAGCCATTACTGAATCAACGGCCTCTCTGAAACGGAAACTGTTTTCTTTAACAGGGATTCATTTTCATAAAGGGATCAAAAATGGAAGCTGTAATTAGTGGAGGAGCCAAAAGAACTGTTGAAGCAGATTCTGTAGTTACTTTTGATGGCAGTGAATCTCGAAATCCTGAGGGAACCCCGATAAAGTAAGTACATTGAATACACGGCAATTAATCTCTCCAAAAATCTTTAGTATATAAATAACACTTCGCAATTTACATCACAATGAGTAACGTATTTTGTATATCTACTTTAATGATCAGCTTCCTTGAAGCTATAACATTCTGAAATCCTAGTTCTGCTCTATTGGCTGTCTGCTCTGATATTCTCAGATGCCCAGTGAACCAGTGAGATCGGATTCATTAGTCAGTCTGTTTGCTCTCAGATTGAAATAAAAAACTTAACACGGGGAATATTTCACCAAAATGGAGAAACTCTGCCTCACCTGGAATTTAAAAACAGCAAGCATTTCAGCATAAAGGAATACGAACTTCAATTTTAAGATATTTGCTTATAATTAATCATCTAGCAATAGACATGACGGAGACTTTTCTGAAGATATTCTCGAGTTCTTTATGAAGTGAGACACAGAACAAAGTGAGTTGGCTAACCGGAAACGCATTGAGGGATCTCCTTAGGTTGTTCTGATGAGAATGATGAGAAATTGCACGTGCCCTTCAGCCGAATTGTATTTTGTGGCAGAATAAAACCACCAAGAGTTTCCTTCAATAAAATCCTCGCTGCTGGCTAACTCACCTTCTAGAAAAACCCTTAGGAAGTTTCCTTGCGTCCGATATAAGATGCGAACTCCAGTCTTAGCAATCGAAGAAATTACGCCAAAGGAAGATTTTTCCCATAATCGAAATTCTCTTAAACAGGAATGGATGTTTGCACTTCGAGATTGACGATTAAATCCTTGACGGAAATGTGTGTTTACGTCTAAGTTGTCTTGATTAAAAAAAATCGAATTCGTTTTAACTCCAAATTCAAACAAGGTGGGAAAAATATATCTTCGCAGTTAGTTATTCATGAAGTTCATTTTTTTAAAGAAAGTTAATTTAAAATCATTGTGAATTACGTGGCTTCTAATGTTATGTGTGTTGTTTAGGTACACGTGGTTTTGCTGGGAAAAACACAAACCAAACGATGTAATAGGAAAATGTAGAGGCCACAAAAAAGACATGGGTTTACAAGGTAAGGCCCATTTCTTTAGTAAACATTGATTGAAACGTTGACGTATTCCCTCGTGGCCAAGGTTTGGTTATTTGGGAATTATATTACCGATCAGAGAGGCTTTATATCACATCTCTAATTAAACTTGAAATACTTCATATATTAATCATATTCAGACAATATCTAAATTACTGTATTTATGTGACAATAAAAGTTCCATTGAATTTTAATGATTCGATAATGCGAAGTAACTCGGCTTTTGATAAACTTAATTTAAACAATAACAAGGCTGAAATTCGTTTCTCGCAGTTTGTAGACTACGATTTTCCCTGATGTCAATGTTTTTTGGGGGAAGTAAAAAGTGTTGTTTTTTTAGAAAGAAAAAAATCGAACCATTTTCTTAGGAAACCAGCTAACTCCCCTTCAGCTGAGTACAATTTCAACATTCTTCGCCTCTAAATTTGTGACCTTAAATCTATCGACCCATAGGCATCTTTCGTTTCGATGAGTTTACGGAGATTTCCCATTGCAGTGACATTCATTGTACAAATAATGAACCTTTTTTTTTTCTCAATTGCAAAACACTATTCATTCAGGACTCATTGAGTTGAGGTACAAAAAACTTCAAAGAAAAATTATCATTTACTGAAGTAATTTTAATTATTATTTAACGTCCAAGTTTTGAAGTGTCCATGATATCCCATTTTAATTAAGCCAAATAAAAATAATTGAATTTATTGCATTTCTGCAACAGACGGGAATCTTAGCTTTGGTCACACATTTTGTTTTTTAACTGTGCATATTAACGTTGATTTTTCCCCTTGACACCCGTCATCGCTCAGCTATTTCACTTTTGGCAGATCCAGTTCACAAGTAAATATCCCAACTCTAACCTCAATCTCAACCATTTCCATGGAGGATCTCCAAGTTCACACTTTACCACCTAACTCGGAACACTTTTCACACTTACGCATGTTACGTTTTTCAAATTTAATTCTAACATTCCCTGTTATCCTTTCTTCAAAATTGTTCTCCTAACTCAACCAACCATTCACAATTATTCGAAGTTTAATGTTGAACGTTTTACTTCATGTCGTTAAATTTTCCATCGGGGATTTGATCGTTTGGCACCTTCAACGGATTTCTCTTTTTTTCCCTTCGTACCAACCCAACTACGAAATATTCTAAAGAATCTGACAACAGTTTTATACAAAGTTTTCATCTTCCTGCATCCTAGATTAAAGAGAATTTAAAGAAACTCTCAATGGTTGGCTTCATCAATTTGGTTTGGTTGCCATTACTGCCTAGGAAGACAGCATGAAGACGTCCATGATGTTCTGGTTTAGTTTCTTTGGATTAATAAAATCCTATCTTCTCTCATATGAGACCAGCTAACTCTTCAATGACTTTGCCTCATATAGCAGCATCCTCACTTACAATCCCCTTTAACAGTACGACACATGTTGGCTATTCCTCTCAGAAATTATGATCACGGCTTTCTGCTGATTTGTTCCCATGTGGGATTATCACTCGCTCAGTCGTCTATGCCCCTTTTACTTATTGTCAACAATCCCTTTGAAAATATAATTAAAATCTCTTAAACCTTTTTTTATTTCTGACTACCTTTTTTATTCATTGTCAACAATTCCCGACTAAAATGGGATCAGAACAGTTATCAAAAAAAAGTGAATGTATAAATAATTATAAATAAATAGGTTTTCGGTTACTTCGGTACTGTAATTAGATTACTAATGGTATTATGCAGAAAATCGACAACACAAATAAACATTAAGAAATTATAAACTTGATTTCATTGATAGTAAAAACAGAGAATGTTTTCGTACTGTATCAGTTATTTCAATATAGTTACTAATATATATAATTTCAAACGCTTCTAATATTAATTAAAGAGATTATCACAAAATGTGTGTTAGTTGATAATATTCAGTTCTGAAAGCAAGCGCTAAATGGTTTCCATTTTGCTTTTTTAGTGAAAAAGATAACATTCAGTAGCAGAGGAACTTTTGAACCAGGAAAAACGTTCATCTTTCGTCTTAATGTGTCAAGCAAAGAGGCTGAACCAGATTCAGCAATCCAGGAGGTTTATGTCTTAAGTAAAGATGGCCTGGTTGTCTCAGTAAAGTAAGATGGAATTATTACTTAAGAGGATTGAGTCTCAGAACAATAATTTTGATTATTGCTTTTTGGTGTTTCCTCTTATACCAAATTATTTATACTATTAAGATTATTTAAAGCAGTTTCAGAGGTTACACAGTTTTGACTTCCCCGTGTGGTTGTCGGGATAAGAATAGCACCAATGTAGCCTATGCATGTCGTACGAGGCGAATAAAATGAGCACCCAGGGAGGGTAATGGATGGCAATGTTGTAGCCAATGAAGTTCTAATTGAGTCTCGGCTATTGCTGTTACCCTCCTGCCATGATCAGAGCTTTCATAGCTCAATAACACCTTATCCCTACACTGTCCTCTACAGATAACGGGGAAGATGAAAAGCATTCTTGCTTCGCCCATCTAGCCAGTCCTTTTAAGGATTTAAAGACAGTTTTGACTATATATTTCCAGCATTCTTTCTTTCGCTGTGCTTTTATCCAGTGTTAAACGGGGTCGGCATTTCCATCTTTAATCTTTTTCTTCCATGTTCTCTGGTCTAGGGCGTCTTGCCGACTCCATCCTTTCTCCCTAAGATCCTCTGCCTCCTTATCCCTCCACCTGAGCTTGGGCCTGCCTTTTTTCCTCCTTCCCTCCACCTCCATGCGCTCCACTCGTTTACCAAGATACTCCCCTCTCTTCCTCTCCACATGACCGAACCACTTGTGCCTGCTTTCTTGTACATTCCTACCGATCGGTCCCACCTTGACCGTCCCTGTGATGTAATCATTACTTATCCTGTCCTTTTTTTGTCACACCACTCATCCATCTCAACATCCGCATCTCCGCCACCTCCATCTTCCTCTCCTGTGCCTTTGTTATAGGCCACGTCTCTGTGCCATGAAGCATCGTCGGCCTCCCCACCATCTTATACAGCTGTCCTTTCATCTTACAATTCACTCTCTTGTCGCACAGGATCCCGCTCACCTTCCTCCATTTCATCCAGCCGCATGTTATTCGGCGCTGTATTTCCTCATCCAGGTCTCGATTCCTCTCGACGACCGACCCGAGATACTTGAATTTCTTCCCTGAAGTTAACCTTTCACCCTGGAGTCGTATGACCATATCCTCGGCACTCCCCGTTGACATATAGTCGGTCTTCACCCCGTTAATTCTCATGCCTGTTAATTCTCTCTCTTCTCCAATACCTTTCTCCACTCTTCCAGGGTCTTTTAAAGCTTCTCTCAGGATGATTCGCAAAGAACGATGTGATCGGCAAACATCATACTCCATGGCGCCTGCCTCTTAACGTTCTCGACTAGTACATCCATGACCAGGTCAACGAGGTAGGGGCTCAGAGCTGATGGAGCCCAACGACAATGGGGAACCTATCTGTCATGTCGACACTAGACCTGACCTGAGTTTTCGCTCCCTCACACATCTCCTTCACCAAACTCACGTACTTCTCCGACACCCCCTCCTCCATACCTCCTACCTGGCCACTCTGTCGTACGAATTTTCCAGGTCTATAAACACCATATGCAGCTCTACCTGCATCTCCCTATATTTCTCCATCAGTCGCCTTAGCGCAAATATCGCATCCGTTGTCCCTCTTCCTGGCATAAATCCAAACTGCTCCTAGCCAATTTTCGTATCCTTCCTTCAATTACTCTTTCCCATATCTTCAACGTGTGTGACATCAGCTTGATCTTTCTATAGTTGCGACAATCTTGAACATCTCCTTTTCCGTTGTAGATTGGGACGAGAATGCTTTTCCTTCATTCCTCTGGTATCTTTTCCTGTTTGGGTATTTTCCTCATCAGATCCGATAACACGTCTGCGCCCTCGCTGCCCCGACTTCTCCACACTTCCCCGGGTATCTGGTCCGCCCCCCCACAGACTTTTCATTCTTCGTTTTTCTCAGTACCCAAAGCACTTCCTCTCTGCTGATGTCCTGCACCGATCCCTCGTTTGCCTCTCCATCCTCACATCTCTCTCTCTCTTGGATTCTCCTCATTTAGCAGATGACGACAATATTCTTCCCATCTTCCTCTGATTTTGTCCTCCTCTTGTAGTACTACTCCTGTGGCGTCCTTTATCTGCTTGACTGATGTTATACCTTTCGAGGCCTTATCTCTAGCTTTTGCTATTCTCAACAACTGAGCTTCACAACTGTTTATCTCCAATACTTCATAAACCTTGTCAACTGCCTTCGCCCTTGCCACAGCTCTCTTTACATTTTCCTTCACTAATCTATATACCTCCTTTGTCGGCTCTAGTTCCAGTCATGTCCCATTTTTTCTTTGACGCTTTCTTTTCCTTGATCTCCAACTGCACCTCCTCATTCCATCACCATGCCTCCTTATCCTTGGGCGGCCCCTTTCCTGATGTTATACCGACCACTTCTTCTCCAATTTTTCTAATAAGCCGACTATTTACGTCCCACCATTCTTTCACATCCACTGGTAACTTCATTTCTTTCGGTACCTTTTCTTTAAACTTATTCCTTGGGCCTTCCTCTTCCAATTTCCACCACTTTATTTTTCTATCTTTCCGCGACTTCTGTATATTCTTCGTTTCCCCTTTTATATCACAGTCTACCACAACCAACCTGTGCTGTGCTGCTACACTTTCTCCGTTAATCACTTTACAGTTTTCACCTCCCTCAGATGTTTCTGCGGCACATAATATAGTCAATCTGACTCATCCTATTCCCGCTCTTATAAGTTATCAAGTGTTCAACTCTCTTCTTAAATCACATGTTAGCCATAGCCAGGTCGAAGGCCACAGCATGCTCTACGATTCTTTTACCTTCTTCAATTCTTTCACCACTACTCCAACCCCCGTGCACCCTTTCTTCACCACTCCGTCGTCTTCCTACATGCCCATTCAGGTCTGCACCGACGATCACTCTTTCATCATTAGGGATTCCCATTACTACCTGGTCTAGTTCTCTCCAGAATGTCTTTCTCTTCATCACAACCTACTTGTGGAGCGTATCCACACACTATCGCAGCCACGCTTCCTCCGATCTCAAGCTTAACACTCATAATCCGACCGCTCTTCCGGCACATCTCGCAGACTCCACCCTTCAGCTCCTTGTCAATGATGATTCCAACTCCGTTTCTTCCATTCTCATTTACTCCGCTGTAAAACAGTTTATATCCTTCAGCCAGCTCCTTTGCTTTGTTGCTCTTCCACCTTGTCTCCTGCACGCACAAGATCTTCAGCTTCCTTCTTCTCATCATATCTACTATCTCCCTGCTCTTCTCATTCACCGGACCCACATTCAGCGACCCGATTCTTACTTTACACACTCTCTCTCTCTCTCTTTCTGTTGGACTCGCTTCTTTATCTGAACCCGTCCTTGATCATCCCTGGTTTTGGCTTTTTTTTAACTGTCGGATGCCCTTCCTGACGCCAATCCTCCCCATTTATGGGACCGGCACCGAGATTGGCTGGTTTGCCCTTCCCAGTGGTTGGGTTACATATATTTCCAGCACATTTTCTAGAATAGTAAATTTGGAAGATGAGAACACAGTTTTCTTTAAGTTGCAGATATTATTCAGTATAACGTCAAAGCATCTAATACTGTATTAGGTGAATATATTAGTTGGTAACTGTGTGGATTTGCCAGAAGGACATTCCCTACCACCTCAGTATGAGCCGGGATAACTCAACTTTCATTTGGAAAGGTCATTATAAAATTCCTTACGTCATATACTGATTTTTAAAGAGTTCTTGTTAAAGTTCTCTCTGTGTGTCTTTTTTTTCGGAGATATGGAGAAGTTGTGTAGCTTCTGTTTGAACCTCTTGTTAAGACTAAGTTAAGTTAATTGCATACGACATTTATGTGGACCTGAGATCGTATACGAGTGAGTTAAAAAAGAGTTATTCTGTATACGGATTATAAGTGATAAACCATCTGAAACTACAATTATACTACGTGTACAATAGTGTAAATATCACGTAGTGTTATCCAAGCTCTAGTAGTTTGTAGCTGTGATGCAGAAGTTGAGTGACAAACGTCACCTGTGATAAATTTTGTTAAAAGATAGAAATGCAACGAAAAACGTTTAGAAAAATCACAAACTGATGGGATGGACACAACAGTACCGATGAGAATTGGAGGCTAATCTCGCATCAACGTAGCACTTGGTCTCTTCAACTAAGGGTTCCTGATATCGGCTACCGTAGAGATGTGTGCCAGAACATAAAGTATTGTACTCCACCTATATTTTCACATGAAGTTTACGCCATTGCAAATAATTCTCTGGTTCTATTGACGTAGTTCCGAGTTTACTAGGATTGGACATAAGGACATAAAAAACTTAGTTTAAATGAAAAATCATGACCACACACACACACACACACACACACACACACACTTCAAACATCTGATAGACTGCCCTGATTATGGGTCACCGCGAATTAATTCAGCCAGCACACTAGTCCTCTACTACAGCTCCTAAGGGTGAGTATTTATATCTATAGATATGTGTGTGTGTGTGTGTGTGTGTGTGTGTGTTCACTGGCTGATTTGCCTGTTTTAAAAGATGAAAATTCCTCAACCTCTGTATGAGGTCATCTAACTTACCATTTGAATGAAAATACTTGTTAAAGGTTCCTCACGTCATAGAGAGGATTCGAACCCGTGTCTTTTCAGCCAAAGGACTAGGCTATACAAACTGAGCTGGGATTTTCTGGTACGGATATAGGGACAGCTCTTAGTTAAGTGAGGTTAAGACAAACTATACTATCCGTATAAAGAAACAACAAATTATATTAATATTTTGGAAATTCTATGTTATCTACTACCAGTTTTATGCAGATGGTCCACGTAACTACCAACATAACAAATATAACAAATTGAAATTGATGTCATACTGCGTTGGATGTGGCGGCGTTGTTCGGGAAAAATGGAACAAATTTTACATAGTACTTCCGTCTCTGTGATATTATGATGTTCCTGTTTTACAATAAAATTTGCATAAATATTTAAATGTATTTTCATTAGTATTGTCATTTCAACGAAGTGGTGCTATTAACAATTTTTAGTTTAATCGCTTTTAATTTTTATTTTCGATAAGCAAATTAACTATTTATAGTTAAATTATGATTAAGCGAAAATTATTTTTTTTTATTCTTCTTTTATTTCACGCAGCTGCATTTTTAACTGCAAGCCGGACTCAAATCCCGGAGATAAAGTTGTATTGGAGATTGTTTGTCCAGCGTGCACCGACAGTTCTAAGTTTGAATGGTTTATGAAACCCGATAAAAATAACACCAAAAATAAAATGGACTGGAACAAGGAAGTGTTATTTGGTAAAACAAATCGAATTCTGCATGTTGTTCCCAACGTTCTTGTAGGAGGTGATAACTATACCTTTATCGCCAAAGGTATATTTCTAGTTATTGTGAACTTTTTACTTCTGGGCAAGACAATATTGACATTATTCTTAAAATGTTTCTAATATTTCCAATTGATGTTTTTTTTCAATTCATAAAAAATATGTGGAACTGAAGAGTTTTTTTGTAAATTAAGTCTTTAATTTCTTTACTCTGGAATTTCAAATGTTTATTTTCTCATAGAACTCCCACACCTTTATTTCTCTCCGTGTTATATCGTTTATTAAAAACATAACAAAACATACATTCTAATTCGGGTGTCGGGGATAAGAATAGCCCCACTGTAGCCCATGCATGTCGTACGAGGCGACTAAAATCCAGGGTGGGCAATGGATGACAATACTGTAGTCAATGAAGTTCTAACTGAGGCTCGGCTATTGCTGTTACCTCTTGCCATGATCAGAGCTTTAATAGCCCTAGAACACCCCATCCACACATTTTCTTCTACAGATAACGGGGAATACGAAAAGCATTCTTGCTTCGCCTATCTAGCCAAAAAAAAAATCATGCATTCCGATAACTTGATTTTAAAATTACTTCGAAAATAAATATACAGCTGCATCTAAGTAATTTCAAGCTTCGATTGTCTCTCAAGATATCGCTCGAATTTCCTGCCCAGAGAAATTATCGCATGTTCTAAGCGAAGTTTTGTTCTTTGCAAATCAAGATATCGCATGTTCTAAGCTTCACGACTTACTTAATACACTGCCAAATCTCAATCTACAATTGTAGGAAAAAATAAGATTCGAAACGTTATTTAAAATCCGAACACGCTTTTCTACAAACCTAAGATTAACTGAACTTTGTATAATTTCGAAATAATATTTCATAACCGGTCTGTGTTCATCTGTTTTATTTACATAGCAAAAGGACCTGGTAATAAAGAAGGTGAAGCGGGCTATAAAATCATAATGAGGAAAGCGCCTACAAAAGGGACGTGCAAGTTAGATCCCCTCAGTGGAATAGCTCTTGTTACTAAATTTTCCGTCATATGCGAAGGATTCGTTGCCGAAGACATGCCGTTGGTATATAGGTTTCTTTACACTAGCGACGAAAATGACTCTTCGGTGATGACCTCGTTGCCAGTCATATCTAAAGGTAGGCACCCTTTGAATTCGGTTGTTTAGAAACAAATGTATTAATAGTAAGATGTTCACTGTTTACACAAGTTCTCATAAAGAAATAAAAAGAAGCTGAACAAGAATTGATAAATTAGTTGATGAATCAAAGGAAAACAATAAAGCGAATGATTTGCTTCATTAATCCTTCTAAATGCCACATTTCGAATTTCCCTCTACTAATTTGCGAAGCCTCAGATTACTTTGTTGCTTTTTTATTTTTTAGGAACTCTCACGAAACACGGTCACGAATCCGAGCAAAAGGAAATATTTCTTTTTCCGGCCTCTGCATCGAAGTTGTACGCAGGAAATCTCACAGTCATTGTTACAACTTCAAAAGAAGTGGACGTGGTGGTGTCCTACAACGTCACGGTATGTTTAATTTGGGTGGCGAAACTTATACTAAAATTCTGTTTATTATGTAATAGTAATTCGAAACCATAACTTGATAGCTATGAACAGTTAGATGTCTCGTTTTAAATGCCTTTTAAATTTTAGGTGGAACCTCCTGATAGTATATCGATGGGTGAAATTACCAGAATGGTTTCAGAAGATGAGGACTCCGTTTTGAAGAAATTGGATGTGAAGGGAGATCTTCAAGGTATAAAAACATCGCGTTGTGTTTCTTAAATTTATCTGAGCATTTGTTTTGAACTAAGTTTTCATTTTTTTTTTTCTAAAATTACTTTAACGACACTTACAGTAGTTTCTGATGTTCATGTAAAGGACAAGAAAACAAAATTCGTATGATTTAAAACGAGTGTACGATTTTCAAATAGAAAAAGATTCAAAATTTAAAAATTCAACTTTTTAAATATAATAATACAGAGGTGAAGATAGACGATTGTTTTTTGCTGGAATTGAAAAAACTGTCGTGAAACTCCTCTTAAGAGAAAAAAAAGGCCATTGAACTTTGCATAACGTATTATCCCTTACTTACTCCTGTTTAAGAAACACGCTGGTGTTCTCCAAAGAAGAAACATTTTCAAATTATGTAAAACCTCAAAGAAACTGAATTTTATGGCCATTAAAGTGTAAACAGTCCAAATTGCAAATGGGATTTATCTTTGAGGGACTGAGCAATTCAAGTTGCATGTGGTCATACGAAATAAGGTAGAAGATTGAGAAAACTATTCTTTTCTGTTAACCTCTTAGACAATTATCAAATTATTCAGTTAAGTTTTGGGTATAGTGTTTTCTCTGGAGGAGACAAATTCATACGACCAGGATTCGCTTCAGGTTTGGAGGCAAGCGATGGCAATAGTGTTGGTGCCTGCAATCCTACGCTAACTTTCTATTTTATTCTCCACATCAATCGATTTTTTCTCCCAACTGTTTTATACTTTGTCTTCCTTTTAACCTATTACAGTTTAGAATTCTCCAATAATTAATATGGAAAGCAACATTCGCTACCATTACGAATATTTTTGTTGTATATATTAAAATAATGTTATTCATTTAGTACAAGGCCATCTCATTGAAACACTATTTTCATATTTAAAATATACAAGTCATAACTTTTAAAAGAATGATATCATGCGCTGGTAAATTACCACACACACACATAATAGTTCGCTAATATTTGTGTATCTATAAAATATACAGAGCTGTAAATTATTTTAAGTATTCTAATGGAACCTTTATTTTAATATGAATAATTTATATATTTTTTTAGAAAAATTAGCTGAAAAAGATGTTAAAGTCTATTTAGTATATTTTATATATATCTCGCTATACTAAAATATAAAATTAAATTGTGAAATGCAATTATCTACTTCTATTACATTTCAGAATTCTCTGAGAATTAATGTGTAGCTCAGACTGCCACGACGCTCAATGACCCGAAAAAAAGAACAGTCTTAAGTTCCATTCTAGTCGCCGATTACAGGAACTTTTACTAAGCCTTTTTGTGACCGGTTCCAGAGTTAGTCGATCTCTGGTACGGTCAAGCAGGTTTTTTTCTCTCAGAAACTCGTGTTTTTCGTCTCGTAAACGCAAGAAAATCGACCCTAGAATCCGCACTATTTTCAGACAATAAACATAGTTTTAGAATTAGGGACTACGAGATGGCGGCACTTGTCAACTATCTTCACCGACTCCATGTATAATTAGTGAGTGTCTTGGGCCAGCTACAGCTGATTGCTACCGGTGGAGATTGAACTGCCGAATCAGTATCCTTTTAGCCTTATCTATTTGGATAAGGCTAAAAGGAGACTGATTTGGACTCGCCTACTCCCTATACGGGAATTAAAGGCGTTAGCTGATTTTTTTTTTGAATTATCTAATCCAACGGTATGAGACCATTCGTTGACGTTGGAGGTGTTCTAACTAAATTGGATGACTGAAATGCTTTGGCACTCCTAACGATAAAGAAAATGCCGAAGTAGCATCAGCTCTACAAGATGCATTTACTCAAATAATAATAAATGAATAAAATAGGGGTAGGCTGGTTTGGGGACAACGTACAACTTCCACAATTTGCAGCAGGTGTTTAACGATGGAGGAAAGGATTCCTGGTTTCGAACACCATCGCAGTTATCAGAAGAAGGAAATAAACCGATCGATTTTCCTCAAGAAATATCAGAGAAGCACTGGTAACTCCAAAAACTGCTCTGATATTTCTTGAGGAAAATCTACCTTTCAAATTTATAAACATCTACAGCTATTTAATTGATGTGGGAAACTTAACTTTATCTTAATGTTTAAGGAAACCGCATCATACTCCTCACTAATATTACTAGATACAAAGGTTTATTTAATTCTTGTTTTTTTTTAAATATTATATGAGTTATTATAATTTTACTTTCAAATATTAAAATAATTAATATTAGAAATAATATTAAATACTGTTTTCAAATATCTGTTTATAAATAATATAATTTTTTTAAAAACTTTTTCATATGTCAGGCGGAATAAATTTAGCACAGGCTATCGGGGCCGTTCTAAACTCAGATGACAAGAAACGCATCATATCCGGAGGAACAGAGGCAGCGAAGATGAGAGTAAGCAACTATTGGAAAATTTTGGAAATTAATCAATTACTTTTCTGATAAATTGTATGCGTCACAAAAAAGTAGTAATAGTCATTAGTTGTAATGTCATATTTACCGATTGAGTTTAAATAAACTGCATCAAGAAGTAAAGCGAAACCTGTTCAGCCTGCTAAATAAACAGTTTGCACAAAACAGCAGAGATTCCTGCCACAAAAACCTATTTTATCGTACGTTAATCTTAATCTATTCATTTTCCTTTAGTACAGTTTATTTATTTATTCGTGTGGCGATACCCCCCTTTTCTCCCCTGTCTGTATTACGGTTAAGGGAGTAAGTATTTATGAACTGTAAATCCGTGTATGTGTTCACCATTTTCCTGTTCTGGTGGAAGAAAACTCGAGTTTCCGGGTGAAAACAATTCTACCTGCGTATAAAATCGGTTATTTCACCTTTAGTCGAAAGAAACCAGATAAAGGTTCTTCATTTGAGGACAGAATCGAACCCAGGTCTTTCTGACCAAAGGGCTTTTTCTCTATGGAGGTTCATTTCGTACAGTTAAAAAATTTATCTGTTGCGCCCACATAATTCAATTATCTCCCACCTATTGGTGTTATTCTGTTACACGTATTCTATGTCTTTTCCTTTACAGATTTTTGTCTCTAAGAACACTCAATGCCACAAACTCACATTACACATCTAAGAGAAAAAAATATTTGTGAAAAGTAATACTTTTTTTTCTACGAATAGTTTTTCCCAAGTTGTGCAATTTATGACTTGAAAACATTGCCTTCCTTTGGTTTTCGTTGTTCCCAATGTTTACCGAAGGCTGGAAAGAAAACACATTACCAAATTCATTTCCAGTTTTACTACACCAACTCACGATAACGAGGATGCACTGACACGAGTTGGTTGATTGTGTGCTGTTTATGGAACTGCATAAGAACAAGTTTAAAATATTTGAGCGGGAAACTGCAACTATAATTAGTTGTCCCAGTTTCCTATATGAATATTCACATGGTGTCTTCTATGGAATAACTCAGAAAAATTACGTAGAAAAGAATTCTCATTTGTAAATTATTCTTGGACGAGGAAACATAAACTAAAGTTGTGTTAAAAGTGGAATAAAAGGATGAAAAATAAAAGATAAATCTGTTCTGGTGACCCAAAATCCCTGTGATTTCGATTTATCAATTTCTAGAACTTGAATCTGATCCTTCATTTCTGATAACATTTCAATCCCTCCGTGAATCTCAGAAGGTGAAGGCGTAATATATAATCACTGCATAATAGTTTATTTTTTAAAGATTGGTTTGAAATTTTAACGGTTCCGTGAGTTTGCATCTTGATAATGTAAAACATTTCAATCCCATCGTCAAGCAGCAGTTTCAAAAGGAGACTACATTGTTTTGGCAGGCTGCCAACTGTTGGCGATGTGTTTGCATCCACGTCCCAAGACAGAGGCACGTGGTCATATATGTAGAAATGTGTAATGTGTGTGTGTGTGTGACAGAGAGAAAGAAACAAATATATCCAAGGAACTCGTCAGGTTTTAGCCTCTAACTCTCTCAGCAATTCTTGAATGCTTCGCCCGTAGCATAACGTATATTTTCAATAAAATACTTCTTGTTAAGTTTTGAAAAGTTGAACCTCTAATCTTACGTAATTTCGTTTTATCGTTAATTATTGACTTACTGAAAAGTGATTGGGTCTTAAAATAGGCTATGGAAATGGCTTTGTAATATATGCATGTATATTACGTTGCAAAAATTATGCGAATATTTCAGATTTTTTTAGAATACTAAAACCTACTTTAGAAGGGCTTTTCAACTGAAAATGAGTTAGCAGGTCTGATATGGAAGTATTCGCGGTTTTTTTTTTTTTTTTAGTTTCGCTAAACGCCCACAAATGTACATACAAATAACAGACAAAACATTAACCTCAACTTCATCGCTTTAGTTGCTTCAGGATCAATGTAGAAACACAGAAATGTTACCATACAGTCAGCATAAGTTTATTATTAGTAATAATAATATATTAACATTTTATATAATAATAATAATAATAATAATATTTTATAATTCTTATGAAACACCAACCCCCCCTCCGTATTCAGAATATCAAATACTATTTGTTGTAGGAATTATAAACATAATTTATTTATGTTTAAATAAATTATATACAAACTATAATTTAATTTTTTTTACATCAGTTAAAAAATTAAATTAAATTTACACCATTCAGAACATTCAGTTGAAATAACTCCAATTTTGTCCACTAGGTGCTCTAATAGTCAACAGAGTGGCGACTGATTACAGTTATGTAATCAGTCGCCACTGATTACAGTTATGTTTCTTCAAACATGATTTAAAGAGACATTAATGTAGTGTAACATTACTTTAGATTACAGATTAAAGAGACATTAATCTGTGTAACTCTTTAATTTATCCAACGTGTAGTCACTTTATGTCGAATGAATTTAAATAAAAAAAATGGTGAAATAAAGGCGTAGGAAGAAATCAATTACTGGAAGTATAGGTTGATTACACTTAGAGAAGAGCACATCGACCTGGCCGGCATTCTTATTTTGAAGGATGGATGGAAACAAAATCGAGTTTTCAGAGGGTGAAGGGACCTTGAATGATTTTTTATTGAAATCGACTAACTTAATCTTCGGTTGACAAGCCTCTTATAAAGATTCCTCGCTCCAACTGGATGCGAATACGATTTTCCCAACCAAAGAGGAAATGTCACAAGAACATTGTGATTGTGCAACGGAGGCATTTCCGGATCAATTTGAACATTGTCATCAACTGTATTTATAGTGAATATTGTAATCAAACTGAAGTGAATTCATTTAAGGATTTTAATTCGTCTTTGAAATTGTAAAGATGAGCTTAGCATACAAGTTTATTACAATTATTTCAATTCACTCACAAGAAAGGGTGAAACCTGGCAGATAATAGACAATTTCCAAATAAAAATCACTCAAACCAGGAAATTAATGAGGATTATCTGCTTAATGTCTGGAATATACTTAGAATGAGTTAATCCAAAACAATATTTATTTTTAACAGGTGAGGGAAACTCTCATTGACATACTGAGGGAATTGGAAATCCCCACTTTGGATTCAGCCAATCAAATAGTAGGTACGATGGGGATTCTTCTACAGGGTCCGCCAACGAGTTACTCGATCGGTACAAAGGTAATTTTTCTTTAAATATCATCTTGCACTTTTAATAATTACTCAAATACAAAACTGGTTCGACAATATATTTTTTTCCACCTTAAGTCAACCGGATTAAGGGTAATAGTAATGCTAGATTATTCCAGTGAAACCCCGATTATCTGGACTTTAACACGAAGAGTTTTCATAAACAAATTTCCGGATGAATGAAAGGATAACTTCATAGGCGATGAAATACTTGAGGATATTGTGAATGAATTCAGAATTTTCACAGTGTGCATTGAAGAAAATTAAGTGTTTTTTTCTCCAGTCTTGTAGTATTCTTTAAATAGAATTCAACTTATATTTGCTATTACGTCGAAAATCCAGCAAGTACTTCTGAAAAACAAGTCATAAAAATAATTCTGAAACATAATTTGAATTTTTTGAATATTAATTCATTTCGTTCCCATCCTATACACTGGCAGTCTTATTATGTTGTAATAGAATATCTTCCCAATATCCGCATTTAATTTTTAACTTACTACAAATCCCATCATGCCCAGCGAACAGTTTGAAACATTTTTCATTGTTGGTATTTCGCTTAATTACTGATTTGTTTTAAACATGATGTATAATAGAAATATGAAGGACAGAAATCTTCGTGTGTTCTCTGATCATTAACCTGCAGCAGTGTGCTTAAAATGAAACTGAATTAACATTTTACAAAGCTACTTATATAATAAAATTCTTATAATTGCTTAGAATCACTAATTATTGTTAATGAGTAAATAATTTTCAAAATTTGAAGAAATGCATCAATTATGTCTTGTAAAACAGAAACGAAGTAGAAATATAATTAAAATTATGTTTATAATTCCTACAGCAAATAGTACTTGATACCTTGAAGACGGGGGTCGGTGTTTTAAATACGGAAATGGCAGAAGAGAAGGTTTCTTACCAAGAGTTACATACGACAATGAGGTTGGTAATATTATGGTTTTTACTGTACTTTTTTTTCTTACAGAGCTGATATTGCCCACAGTTAACCTTTATGCTTACAATAGAAACTACAAAATTCCAACTTTCATAAGCATAACGGAATTTTTAAGCCTCAGTATTTTATGAATCTGAAATCACTAGTTTGGAAGGTGGACGTGTTGTTATTAAATACACACACACACACACACACACACACACACACACACATACACACATATATATATATATATATATATATATATATATATAACATGTATACGATTTATACTAGTGTATTTATTCATTCACCAGAAATTAACTAATATTAAGTCGAGTTATTTTGCGTTTTATGGCAATTTATCAAGCCAGTTGAACATCATATAAAAACGTTTAAATGTCTTCTACGTAAAATGAAGAAATTCAGTAAAAATGACTCCAAGGAGTAATAAAGTAGCAAATGCAATAAGACCAATTATTTTTCTCCCGCTTTTGCCTCACGTGAGGTTGTACTTCATGACAATTGCAATCTGAAACAGCCCGAGACTTGATCTCCCACAATTACACCCAAAGGTGAAATAAAGAAACAAATATTAACCAAGAAAGTACGCAAATGAAAACACACAATTGCTAATATAAAATGCTTACTTTTACTCTTAAAGAGTTTCGCTTTAGCGTTTGTAAATAATGAATACTTACTAACTTTTGCAAGAAGATAGTTTATTAAAATACTAGATACTTAAAAGATTATCCTAATTATTGAAAGTTATTGCAAAATGTAATGAAAAGGTGATATATGTTCATGATTTTCAGTAGACAAAACAGAATTGTCTTTTATGTAACAAAAAACAGGTCAAGCTTTGCGTAAAATAAAATAAGCTAGAAGAAATTGTAGCTCCAAGACATTTAAATGCTGCCTATTCTTTGGTATCATGCAGTTTGACTACAAACTTCAAAGTCAAGGGCATGTTCATAAATTATGAAGTTCATGCATTAAGATGGTGTGTCACCTGGTACATTATCCATAATGTTATTGTCCTCTACGACGGTTTCCATCGTATGATCCTTTCTTACCAACCGACAACAATTTTCCATTGAGTCCACAAATAGCTACAACCAAACATAATCCTATTATTATAACGAATTTACTTCAACAGATTTCATCTGATACAATGGTAACAAAACGTTACCAAGAGGGGAAAACCATGAATGGATGCATCTGATCAAACAATGTTTAGGAGCTGAACGTACCAAGAGACTTTCCACATCATCAAATGGCACTGCTGTACTGCTTCCATTTGGCATGATGGTTCCATTGATTCATGCTACTGTCGGCTTACTCTGGTTCAAGAATAACCCAAATATACTTTTTGCCAACAGCTGTTGGAGTGATCTTCCATTTATTTGATTGATTCCAGTCTATTACATTGCACACAAACTATCCTCTCGCATTCCTCTTTCCGAACATTTTAAAAGCCAGATGTCCTCTCATTGTTGGACAATAATTTGTACACTGTGGTGAGTGGACACCGATCCCTGGCAGGGACGAGTATTATTTTTCTTCTTGAAAGTCGGTTTGTTTTAATTCCACGGTTCCAAACAAATTACCCATAACACCCATTGTTTGAGAGGATAACATATTGTGTTAAGGATCACGAGATTGTAGTAGTGGGATTCCGTACTCTTCTCCCACGATGCCTATTGAAATCATTGATAATGTTGTGCTACCTGTCGGCGATAAGAAAGGGGGGGGGAGACTGGACCAACCACAATTCTTGAAATCATTAGGATAGAACGGCATCGATTACATTCTTGAGAGAATAAAAGGCATTAGCAAATTTATGATGAAAATTAAGATGTAAAAAACTTTTCAATATCGACCAATATTCTATAAAAAATTCGACTTTTTTTTCTTACTGTAATATTATAATAACCATTTACTAATCATTGCTTCGAAATGGATTCCAATGGTAAGTTATGATTAAATGAACAGAAAGTTTGTTGACCGAAGTTGAAAATGGGTTAGTTCCTTATCATAGATCAGTAAACCATTTCCTAATTTAACTAAAATTTCGTGTATGTGTATCGCAATATCCGTGCCTCACCCAACAGTTTATTTTCTTGATTTCAGAACTTATTCCAAAAGTATATCTCTCCTTATGGGAATGACGGTTGGTCCCATCCCATTCACGTCATTTATAGAGACCAAAGGATTCCGTATTCCACTGGTTGATATTCCTCCGACTCAAGATCCTAGTTATCCAGAAAGCGAAATGGTGAGTTTAAATCTTTTAAATCTGTTTAAGACTGTTTAAATCTACCAAACAGTATTTAATTATTAAGGAAATATTAATGTAAAATTGGGTAAGGTATTTTGAAAGCGCAAAAAGGTATTTATTGTTAATATCTGAGACCTCTATGGAGTCAAGGACTCATCGAGGGAGGCTATAAATCGCCCAAACTAGTTGTCATACTTTCCTTTTAAATTTATTCACTAGATGCACTCATTACCCCCTAAAGGCAAACCACTTCACTCACTTACTCATCGCTCTGTGAGAGAAACCTAGCGGTTACCCCTTTCTTGACTCTAACAAACTCAACTTCCATGGATGACCCCATGTTTCTTTCCGACGTTCCATATAACGAAAAATCATCGAACGATATCGTATAACACCGATTCAAAAGTTTATAAACCTCTATCATATCACCCCTATTTTCTCCTGTAAACCAGAGTCTGTAATCCACATACTCACAATCTGTCCTCATGATCTAAATCCTATCTTTGTAACTCCTCTTGGCACCCTTTCCGCAGCTTCTTTATCCCCTTGGAATCCGGGAGACACCAAATTTGCACACAATAATCCAGGTGTGGTCTTATCAAAGCCTCTTAAAGAGGCAGTATCAGAATATGTCCCGAGAGTTTGAAGAATAAATAGAGGTAGTAGCTAAAATCAATGTGTAATCTAATTAAACAAGAGATTTGTAATACATTTATAATTTGGAAGGAAGACCCTGTGCGTTAGAATGATATCAGTTATGAAAATTATAAGCAGCAGGCGAGAAGAGTCCAAACTGTTGAACGGAAAGCTAAGTCTGAGTATTAAAAGAAACTGGCAAGCTAAAGATAACCCCAAAGAATTCTATCGATATATATACACTGCTATTAAAAGAAAGAATGAATATGAAAGAAAAATTCTACTGAATTCAAATGTGTGAGGGTAACAGATGCGGAAGAGGTTGTCCAACTAACGAGTGTCCAAGCTATCAACCTGGTGTACGCAACATTGAGCTCACCGCTGCCTTTTCGCTGGATGAAGAAACTCAGGTGTACGAAAATGTATTACACTTGTTGCACAAACTGAATAAGAACTCTCAGCAATATGGACTGATGGGAAATCAGCACGGATGCTAAAAGAGTGATCAACTAAACTGGCTATTCCTTTACCCAGGCTATATAATTGGAGTCTCAGATCAGGGAGATTTTGCAGGAGTGAAATGTATGTATGGTAATCCCATTATACAAGGGTGGTACAAAGACCGATGTATCCAACTATCGACTAATCAGTACCTCAGGATTGGTGGAGAGATGTTGGAAAAGTTGGTTAGGGCTCACATTCAGAAATAGGTTGACAGCGATTCTCTATTTTGCAATGAACA